>NW_024399963.1:365373-730747 GCF_905171765.1 Bufo bufo | reverse complement strand
AGATATGAGGGGGGCAGAGGGAGCTGAGATATGAGGGGGCAGGTGGAGCTGAGAAATGAGGGGGCAGGTGGAGCTGAGATATGAGGGGGCAGGGGGAGCTGAGATATGAGGGGGCAGGTGGAGCTGAGATATGAGGGGGCAGGGGGAGCTGAGATATGAGGGGGGCAGAGGGAGCTGAGATATGAGGGGGCAGGTGGAGCTGAGATATGAGGGGGCAGGTGGAGCTGAGATATGAGGGGGCAGGGGGAGCTGAGATATGAGGGGGCAGGTGGAGCTGAGATATGAGGGGGCAGGTGGAGCTGAGATATGAGGGGGCAGGTGGGGCTCATATATGAGGGGGCAGGGGGAGCTCAGATATGAGGGGGCAGGGGGAGCTCAGATATGAGGGGGCAGGGGGAGCTGAGATATGAGGGGGCAGGGGGAGCTGAGATATGAGGGGGCAGGTGGGGCTGAGATATGAGGGGGCAGGTGGAGCTGAGATATGAGGGGGCAGGTGGGGCTGAGATATGAGGGGGCAGGTGGAGCTGAGATATGAGGGGGCAGGTGACGCTCAGATATGAGGGGGCAGGTGGAGCTGAGATATGAGGGGGCAGGTGGAGCTGAGATATGAGGGGGCAGGTGGAGCTGAGATATGAGGGGGCAGGGGGAGCTCAGATATGAGGGGGCAGGTGGAGCTGAGATATGAGGGGGCAGGGGGAGCTGAGATATGAGGAAGCAGGTGGAGCTGAGATATAAGGGGGCAGGGGGAGCTGAGATATGAGGGGGCAGGTGGAGCTGAGATATGAGGGGGCAGGTGGAGCTGAGATATGAGGGGGCAGGTGGAGCTGAGATATGAGGGGGCAGATGGAGCTGAGATATGAGGGGGCAGGGGGAGCTGAGATATGAGGGGGCAGGGGGAGCTGAGATATGAGGGGGCAGGTGGAGCTGAGATATGAGGGGGCAGGTGGAGCTGAGAAATGAGGGGGCAGGGGGAGCTGAGATATGAGGGGGCAGATGGAGCTGAGATATGAGGGGGCAGGGGGAGCTGAGATATGAGGGGGCAGATGGAGCTGAGATATGAGGGGGCAGGGGGAGCTGAGATATGAGGGGGCAGGGAGAGCTGAGATATGAGGGGGCAGGGGGAGCTGAGATATGAGGGGGCAGGTGGAGCTGAGATATGAGGGGGCAGATGGAGCTGAGATATGATGGGGCAGATGGAGCTGAGATATGATGGGGCAGATGGAGCTGAGATATGAGGGGGGCAGGTGGAGCTGAGATATGAGGGGGGCAGGTGGAGCTGAGATATGAGGGGGGCAGGTGGAGCTCAGATATGAGGGGGCAGGGGGAGCTCAGATATGAGGGGGCAGTGGGAGCTGAGATATGAGGGGGCAGGTGGGGCTCATATATGAGGGGGGCAGGTGGAGCTGAGATATGAGGGGGGCAGGTGGAGCTCAGATATGAGGGGGCAGGGGGAGCTCAGATATGAGGGGGCAGGGGGAGCTGAGATATGAGGGGGCAGGGAGAGCTGAGATATGAGGGGGCAGGGGGAGCTGAGATATGAGGGGGCAGGTGGAGCTGAGATATGAGGGGGCAGATGGAGCTGAGATATGATGGGGCAGATGGAGCTGAGATATGATGGGGCAGATGGAGCTGAGATATGAGGGGGGCAGGTGGAGCTGAGATATGAGGGGGGCAGGTGGAGCTGAGATATGAGGGGGCAGGTGGAGCTGAGATATGAGGGGGCAGGTGGAGCTGAGATATGAGGGGGCAGGTGGGGCTCATATATGAGGGGGCAGGGGGAGCTCAGATATGAGGGGGCAGGGGGAGCTCAGATATGAGGGGGCAGGGGGAGCTGAGATATGAGGGGGCAGGGGGAGCTGAGATATGAGGGGGCAGGTGGGGCTGAGATATGAGGGGGCAGGTGGAGCTGAGATATGAGGGGGCAGGTGGGGCTGAGATATGAGGGGGCAGGTGGAGCTGAGATATGAGGGGGCAGGTGACGCTCAGATATGAGGGGGCAGGTGGAGCTGAGATATGAGGGGGCAGGTGGAGCTGAGATATGAGGGGGCAGGTGGAGCTGAGATATGAGGGGGCAGGGGGAGCTCAGATATGAGGGGGCAGGTGGAGCTGAGATATGAGGGGGCAGGGGGAGCTGAGATATGAGGAAGCAGGTGGAGCTGAGATATAAGGGGGCAGGGGGAGCTGAGATATGAGGGGGCAGGTGGAGCTGAGATATGAGGGGGCAGGTGGAGCTGAGATATGAGGGGGCAGGTGGAGCTGAGATATGAGGGGGCAGATGGAGCTGAGATATGAGGGGGCAGGGGGAGCTGAGATATGAGGGGGCAGGGGGAGCTGAGATATGAGGGGGCAGGTGGAGCTGAGATATGAGGGGGCAGGTGGAGCTGAGAAATGAGGGGGCAGGGGGAGCTGAGATATGAGGGGGCAGATGGAGCTGAGATATGAGGGGGCAGGGGGAGCTGAGATATGAGGGGGCAGATGGAGCTGAGATATGAGGGGGCAGGGGGAGCTGAGATATGAGGGGGCAGGGAGAGCTGAGATATGAGGGGGCAGGGGGAGCTGAGATATGAGGGGGCAGGTGGAGCTGAGATATGAGGGGGCAGATGGAGCTGAGATATGATGGGGCAGATGGAGCTGAGATATGATGGGGCAGATGGAGCTGAGATATGAGGGGGGCAGGTGGAGCTGAGATATGAGGGGGGCAGGTGGAGCTGAGATATGAGGGGGGCAGGTGGAGCTCAGATATGAGGGGGCAGGGGGAGCTCAGATATGAGGGGGCAGTGGGAGCTCAGATATGAGGGGGCAGGGGGAGCTCAGATATGAGGGGGCAGGTGGAGCTGAGATATGAGGGGGCAGGTGGAGCTGAGATATGAGGGGGCAGATGGAGCTGAGATATGAGGGGGCAGATGGAGCTGAGATATGAGGGGGCAGGGTGAGCTGAGATATGAGGGGGCAGGGTGAGCTGAGATATGAGGGGGCAGGGGGAGCTCAGATATGAGGGGGCAGGGGGAGCTGAGATATGAGGGGGCAGATGGAGCTGAGATATGAGGGGGCAGATGGAGCTGAGATATGAGGGGGCAGGGGGAGCTGAGATATGAGGGGGCAGGGGGAGCTCAGATATGAGGGGGCAGGGGGAGCTCAGATATGAGGGGGCAGGGGGAGCTGAGATATGAGGGGGCAGATGGAGCTGAGATATGAGGGGGCAGGTGGAGCTGAGATATGAGGGGGCAGGGGGAGCTGAGATATGAGGGGGCAGGGGGAGCTCAGATATGAGGGGGCAGGGGGAGCTGAGATATGAGGGGGCAGGTGGAGCTGAGATATGAGGGGGCAGGGGGAGCTCAGATATGAGGGGGCAGGGGGAGCTGAGATATGAGGGGGCAGGTGGAGCTGAGATATGAGGGGGCAGGGGGAGCTCAGATATGAGGGGGCAGGTGGAGCTGAGATATGAGGGGGCAGGTGGAGCTGAGATATGAGGGGGGCAGGTGGGGCTGAGATATGAGGGGGCAGGTGGGGCTGAGATATGAGGGGGGCAGGTGGGGCTGAGATATGAGGGGGCAGGTGGAGCTGAGATATGAGGGGGCAGGTGGAGCTGAGATATGAGGGGGCAGGGGGAGCTGAGATATGAGGGGGCAGGTGGGGCTGAGATATGAGGGGGCAGGTGGGGCTGAGATATGAGGGGGCAGGTGGAGCTGAGATATGAGGGGGCGGGTGGAGCTGAGATATGAGGGGGCGGATGGAGCTGAGATATGAAGGGGCAGGTGGAGTTCAGATATGAGGGGGCAGGTGGAGCTGAGATATGAGGGGGCAGGGGGAGCTGAGATATGAGGGGGCAGGTGGGGCTCAGATATGAGGGGGCAGATGGAGCTCAGATATGAGGGGGCAGATGGAGCTCAGATATGAGGGGGCAGGTGGAGCTGAGATATGAGGGGGCAGGGGGAGCTCAGATATGAGGGGGCAGGTGGGGCTCATATATGAGGGGGCAGGGGGAGCTCATATATGAGGGGGCAGGGGGAGTTCAGATATGAGGGGGCAGGGGGAGTTCAGATATGAGGGGGCAGGTGGAGCTGAGATATGAGGGGGCAGGTGGAGCTGAGATATGAGGGGGCAGGTGGAGCTGAGATATGAGGGGGCAGGGGGAGCTGAGATATGAGGGGGGCAGGTGGAGCTGAGATATGAGGGGGCAGGTGGAGCTCAGATATGAGGGGGCAGGTGGGGCTGAGATATGAGGGGGGCAGGTGGAGCTGAGATATGAGGGGGGCAGGTGGAGCTGAGATATGAGGGGGGCAGAGGGAGCTGAGATATGAGGGGGCAGGTGGAGCTGAGAAATGAGGGGGCAGGTGGAGCTGAGATATGAGGGGGCAGGGGGAGCTGAGATATGAGGGGGCAGGTGGAGCTGAGATATGAGGGGGCAGGGGGAGCTGAGATATGAGGGGGGCAGAGGGAGCTGAGATATGAGGGGGCAGGTGGAGCTGAGATATGAGGGGGCAGGTGGAGCTGAGATATGAGGGGGCAGGGGGAGCTGAGATATGAGGGGGCAGGTGGAGCTGAGATATGAGGGGGCAGGTGGAGCTGAGATATGAGGGGGCAGGTGGGGCTCATATATGAGGGGGCAGGGGGAGCTCAGATATGAGGGGGCAGGGGGAGCTCAGATATGAGGGGGCAGGGGGAGCTGAGATATGAGGGGGCAGGGGGAGCTGAGATATGAGGGGGCAGGTGGGGCTGAGATATGAGGGGGCAGGTGGAGCTGAGATATGAGGGGGCAGGTGGGGCTGAGATATGAGGGGGCAGGTGGAGCTGAGATATGAGGGGGCAGGTGACGCTCAGATATGAGGGGGCAGGTGGAGCTGAGATATGAGGGGGCAGGTGGAGCTGAGATATGAGGGGGCAGGTGGAGCTGAGATATGAGGGGGCAGGGGGAGCTCAGATATGAGGGGGCAGGTGGAGCTGAGATATGAGGGGGCAGGGGGAGCTGAGATATGAGGAAGCAGGTGGAGCTGAGATATAAGGGGGCAGGGGGAGCTGAGATATGAGGGGGCAGGTGGAGCTGAGATATGAGGGGGCAGGTGGAGCTGAGATATGAGGGGGCAGGGGGAGCTGAGATATGTGGGGGCAGATGGAGCTGAGATATGAGGGGGCAGGGGGAGCTGAGATATGAGGGGGCAGATGGAGCTGAGATATGAGGGGGCAGGGGGAGCTGAGATATGAGGGGGCAGGGGGAGCTGAGATATGAGGGGGCAGGGGGAGCTGAGATATGAGGGGGCAGGTGGAGCTGAGATATGAGGGGGCAGATGGAGCTGAGATATGATGGGGCAGATGGAGCTGAGATATGATGGGGCAGATGGAGCTGAGATATGAGGGGGGCAGGTGGAGCTGAGATATGAGGGGGGCAGGTGGAGCTGAGATATGAGGGGGGCAGGTGGAGCTCAGATATGAGGGGGCAGGGGGAGCTCAGATATGAGGGGGCAGGGGGAGCTCAGATATGAGGGGGCAGGGGGAGCTGAGATATGAGGGGGCAGGTGGAGCTGAGATATGAGGGGGCAGGTGGAGCTGAGATATGAGGGGGCAGATGGAGCTGAGATATGAGGGGGCAGATGGAGCTGAGATATGAGGGGGCAGGGTGAGCTGAGATATGAGGGGGCAGGGGGAGCTCAGATATGAGGGGGCAGGGGGAGCTGAGATATGAGGGGGCAGATGGAGCTGAGATATGAGGGGGCAGATGGAGCTGAGATATGAGGGGGCAGGGGGAGCTGAGATATGAGGGGGGCAGGTGGGGCTGAGATATGAGGGGGCAGGTGGAGCTGAGATATGAGGGGGCAGATGGAGCTGAGATATGAGGGGGCAGATGGAGCTGAGATATGAGGGGGCAGGGTGAGCTGAGATATGAGGGGGCAGGGGGAGCTCAGATATGAGGGGGCAGGGGGAGCTGAGATATGAGGGGGCAGATGGAGCTGAGATATGAGGGGGCAGATGGAGCTGAGATATGAGGGGGCAGGTGGGGCTGAGATATGAGGGGGGCAGGTGGGGCTGAGATATGAGGGGGCAGGTGGAGCTGAGATATGAGGGGGCAGGTGGAGCTGAGATATGAGGGGGCAGGGGGAGCTGAGATATGAGGGGGCAGGTGGGGCTGAGATATGAGGGGGCAGGTGGGGCTGAGATATGAGGGGGCAGGTGGAGCTGAGATATGAGGGGGCGGGTGGAGCTGAGATATGAGGGGGCGGATGGAGCTGAGATATGAAGGGGCAGGTGGAGTTCAGATATGAGGGGGCAGGTGGAGCTGAGATATGAGGGGGCAGGGGGAGCTGAGATATGAGGGGGCAGGTGGGGCTCAGATATGAGGGGGCAGATGGAGCTCAGATATGAGGGGGCAGATGGAGCTCAGATATGAGGGGGCAGGTGGAGCTGAGATATGAGGGGGCAGGGGGAGCTCAGATATGAGGGGGCAGGTGGGGCTCATATATGAGGGGGCAGGGGGAGCTCATATATGAGGGGGCAGGGGGAGTTCAGATATGAGGGGGCAGGGGGAGTTCAGATATGAGGGGGCAGGTGGAGCTGAGATATGAGGGGGCAGGTGGAGCTGAGATATGAGGGGGCAGGTGGAGCTGAGATATGAGGGGGCAGGGGGAGCTGAGATATGAGGGGGGCAGGTGGAGCTGAGATATGAGGGGGCAGGTGGAGCTCAGATATGAGGGGGCAGGTGGGGCTGAGATATGAGGGGGGCAGGTGGAGCTGAGATATGAGGGGGGCAGGTGGAGCTGAGATATGAGGGGGGCAGAGGGAGCTGAGATATGAGGGGGCAGGTGGAGCTGAGAAATGAGGGGGCAGGTGGAGCTGAGATATGAGGGGGCAGGGGGAGCTGAGATATGAGGGGGCAGGTGGAGCTGAGATATGAGGGGGCAGGGGGAGCTGAGATATGAGGGGGGCAGAGGGAGCTGAGATATGAGGGGGCAGGTGGAGCTGAGATATGAGGGGGCAGGTGGAGCTGAGATATGAGGGGGCAGGGGGAGCTGAGATATGAGGGGGCAGGTGGAGCTGAGATATGAGGGGGCAGGTGGAGCTGAGATATGAGGGGGCAGGTGGGGCTCATATATGAGGGGGCAGGGGGAGCTCAGATATGAGGGGGCAGGGGGAGCTCAGATATGAGGGGGCAGGGGGAGCTGAGATATGAGGGGGCAGGGGGAGCTGAGATATGAGGGGGCAGGTGGGGCTGAGATATGAGGGGGCAGGTGGAGCTGAGATATGAGGGGGCAGGTGGGGCTGAGATATGAGGGGGCAGGTGGAGCTGAGATATGAGGGGGCAGGTGACGCTCAGATATGAGGGGGCAGGTGGAGCTGAGATATGAGGGGGCAGGTGGAGCTGAGATATGAGGGGGCAGGTGGAGCTGAGTGTGGCGAAACCGACCTCGCCACTGGGTTTTGGAGAGGACTGGCTGCTGGCCTCTTGCCCCTGGATTATGGGCCATATACTAACTTTTAAACCCCTGAACCGATTCAAGTGAATTTTGGATAGGTTTGTCCCCACGTTATACTGTTTGAATGAATGTAAGTTATATGTATGGCCAATGTAAACTCACAAAGTTGTAACAATCTATAATAATTGTAACTTGTCAGCTTGGGAGGAAAATGCTGGGTGTGTTTCTATTGTGCCATTGTCCCATTGTGTGTTTAAATGGTGATGTCTGTCCTGTTGTATCTACATGTGTATTGGCGATCTCCCTTTGTTCTGAGAGATAATTGGATTGCTCCTCAGGTTGTCTCCAGACAGAGGGGAGGAGACCATGATGCATTGTGGGGATATGTTGTCCTATGTCCCAGTCTTCATTCTGGTCCTCTGGGGGCGTGAACGATTGGTTGCTGTAGTTACATTGTATGTGTTGTTAATTACTGATTGGTTGTATTTCAAACCCCTGTGGGCAGTACTATGTTTTTGGTTTGTGAATAAAAGAGGCTGTACGTGAAGTACAGTCAGTTCCTGTTTCACCTTCAACATAGAGCCTCGTCTCATGTGTGTGGGGATTGCTATACGTGTATACTCCCCTGGCTATAACTACTAGCTCTTTTAAGGGCTGTTCCTGCTCTCTGGTTTTAGGAGAGGTCCACCCACTGGAGCCTGGAGCCTTGTCGTAGGTCCAGGGTGGGTAGGAGACGGTGAGACCTCAACCAAGCTTCGGCGGTTCGTGGGGTCTGCAGTGCGTACGGTGTCAAGTGGAGTGCTTGGAGTCCTCGGAAAGCACTAGGAGCATTCATTCAACGGAGGTACCCGGTCGGGGTGCCAGGTGATCCGTTACATTGGTGGCAGCAGTGGGATTCGAACCCACGCCCCCGAAGAGACTGGAGAGCCTGGTATGGAAGGAGCTTTGGCTAGATGACGCCTACCAGGCACTCTGGTGGTATGTGATTCGGCACTCCCCCTGGATGGCTGAGCACGACAGACCCGAGGGTGAGAATTCTGATGGCCCTGGCCTGTTGTTTGAGGCCTTCGCAGAACCGGAGTTCGGAGATGCTGGAGGGTCCCGGTTCTGGGATATCTATGACTACAGGGAGGCTATGCATGATTGGGCTACAGCGAGAGAGGTGAGACAAGACCTGGCATCTCTAGTGACAAAGGAGTGGGAGCTGGAGCAGGACTACCAATACTTCTTCAGCTCAATTCGGTCCCAATATACACTGCCAGAGAGCTGGGTGGCAGTCCCAGACCTACAACCCTACAGCTGGGAAGACCCGACTGAAGTATCCCCTGCTTCAGTACCAGCTACAGAGGTAGAAGTCCTCATAAACTGGTCCTGTGAGGAACCACAACAGGCAGGGGGAGACGGGACCGAGGTCTCTCCACCGGGATGCTGGGCAGCTGGCCCAGACCCTCAACAGCAGCCGGAGTTGCCAGGTGTGGACGCAGGTGGTCCTTACTCGCAAATGTTGAGGGACCTCACAGACTGGTCCTGGGAGGACCCACAGATGGCAGGTGGAGATGGGACCGAGGTCTCTCTACCAGTCCTACAGAGATGCTGGACGGTCGGTCCAGATCTCCAGCCATCTCCGCAGGGATACCAGGAGGAGGAGGGGGACAGCACCCCTAACTCCGATGGTGCAGATGGGACCGCAGTCTCTGCACCAGGCCTACCGGGATGCTGGACGGCCGGTTCAGATCCCCCACCAACCCTGCAGGAATGCCAGGAGGAAGAGGTAAGCGATTCCTCCTCTCCACAGCCGATCTGCAACAAGGTCCTGGGGATAGGATTCCCTGACCACATCCCAGCGGAAGAGCTGGCATCTGGGCAGAGCGCAGTCGGCCTCTGCCCTCCCCTATCCTCTTCTCCAGAGGCTGACTTTCCACAGGCTACCCCAGTGGAAGCGCTGGCATCTGGGCAGAGCGCAGTCGGCCTCTGCCCTCCCCTATCCTCTTCTCCAGAGCCGGACTTCCCACAGGCTACCCCAGCGGAAGCGCTGGCATCTGGGCAGAGCGCAGTCGGCCTCTGCCCTCCCCTATCCTCTTCTCCAGAGCCGGACTTCCCACAGGCTACCCCAGCGGAAGAGCTGGCATCTGGGCAGAGCGCAGTCGGCCTCTGCCCACCAAGTACCTACAGTTCCAAGCTGGAGAACCACAAGGAAGCGAGGAGTAGCAGATGCCCACTCAACAGCTGGGGACATACAGAACAGAGCCAGGCCCCAAGATTCAACAGGTCCAGTATTGGGTTGTGGTTGGACTGCCAGACTAACTCAGGTACTGACCGTGAGGTCAGGTATCTGGTTAGTCTTCCCTGGGAGGGGGAGATGTGTGGCGAAACCGACCTCGCCACTGGGTTTTGGAGAGGACTGGCTGCTGGCCTCTTGCCCCTGGATTATGGGCCATATACTAACTTTTAAACCCCTGAACCGATTCAAGTGAATTTTGGATAGGTTTGTCCCCACGTTATACTGTTTGAATGAATGTAAGTTATATGTATGGCCAATGTAAACTCACAAAGTTGTAACAATCTATAATAATTGTAACTTGTCAGCTTGGGAGGAAAATGCTGGGTGTGTTTCTATTGTGCCATTGTCCCATTGTGTGTTTAAATGGTGATGTCTGTCCTGTTGTATCTACATGTGTATTGGCGATCTCCCTTTGTTCTGAGAGATAATTGGATTGCTCCTCAGGTTGTCTCCAGACAGAGGGGAGGAGACCATGATGCATTGTGGGGATATGTTGTCCTATGTCCCAGTCTTCATTCTGGTCCTCTGGGGGCGTGAACGATTGGTTGCTGTAGTTACATTGTATGTGTTGTTAATTACTGATTGGTTGTATTTCAAACCCCTGTGGGCAGTACTATGTTTTTGGTTTGTGAATAAAAGAGGCTGTACGTGAAGTACAGTCAGTTCCTGTTTCACCTTCAACATAGAGCCTCGTCTCATGTGTGTGGGGATTGCTATACGTGTATACTCCCCTGGCTATAACTACTAGCTCTTTTAAGGGCTGTTCCTGCTCTCTGGTTTTAGGAGAGGTCCACCCACTGGAGCCTGGAGCCTTGTCGTAGGTCCAGGGTGGGTAGGAGACGGTGAGACCTCAACCAAGCTTCGGCGGTTCGTGGGGTCTGCAGTGCGTACGGTGTCAAGTGGAGTGCTTGGAGTCCTCGGAAAGCACTAGGAGCATTCATTCAACGGAGGTACCCGGTCGGGGTGCCAGGTGATCCGTTACACTGAGATATGAGGGGGCAGGGGGAGCTCAGATATGAGGGGGCAGGTGGAGCTGAGATATGAGGGGGCAGGGGGAGCTGAGATATGAGGAAGCAGGTGGAGCTGAGATATAAGGGGGCAGAGGGAGCTGAGATATGAGGGGGCAGGTGGAGCTGAGATATGAGGGGGCAGGTGGAGCTGAGATATGAGGGGGCAGGGGGAGCTGAGATATGAGGGGGCAGATGGAGCTGAGATATGAGGGGGCAGGGGGAGCTGAGATATGAGGGGGCAGATGGAGCTGAGATATGAGGGGGCAGGGGGAGCTGAGATATGAGGGGGCAGGGGAGCTGAGATATGAGGGGGCAGGGGGAGCTGAGATATGAGGGGGCAGGTGGAGCTGAGATATGAGGGGGCAGATGGAGCTGAGATATGATGGGGCAGATGGAGCTGAGATATGATGGGGCAGATGGAGCTGAGATATGAGGGGGGCAGGTGGAGCTGAGATATGAGGGGGGCAGGTGGAGCTGAGATATGAGGGGGGCAGGTGGAGCTCAGATATGAGGGGGCAGGGGGAGCTCAGATATGAGGGGGCAGGGGGAGCTCAGATATGAGGGGGCAGGGGGAGCTGAGATATGAGGGGGCAGGTGGAGCTGAGATATGAGGGGGCAGGTGGAGCTGAGATATGAGGGGGCAGATGGAGCTGAGATATGAGGGGGCAGATGGAGCTGAGATATGAGGGGGCAGGGTGAGCTGAGATATGAGGGGGCAGGGGGAGCTCAGATATGAGGGGGCAGGGGGAGCTGAGATATGAGGGGGCAGATGGAGCTGAGATATGAGGGGGCAGATGGAGCTGAGATATGAGGGGGCAGGGGGAGCTGAGATATGAGGGGGCAGGGGGAGCTCAGATATGAGGGGGCAGGGGGAGCTCAGATATGAGGGGGCAGGGGGAGCTGAGATATGAGGGGGCAGATGGAGCTGAGATATGAGGGGGCAGGTGGAGCTGAGATATGAGGGGGCAGGGGGAGCTGAGATATGAGGGGGCAGGTGGAGCTCAGATATGAGGGGGCAGGGGGAGCTGAGATATGAGGGGGCAGGTGGAGCTGAGATATGAGGGGGCAGGGGGAGCTCAGATATGAGGGGGCAGGTGGAGCTGAGATATGAGGGGGCAGGTGGAGCTGAGATATGAGGGGGCAGGTGGAGCTGAGATATGAGGGGGGCAGGTGGGGCTGAGATATGAGGGGGCAGGTGGGGCTGAGATATGAGGGGGGCAGGTGGGGCTGAGATATGAGGGGGCAGGTGGAGCTGAGATATGAGGGGGCAGGTGGAGCTGAGATATGAGGGGGCAGGTGGAGCTGAGATATGAGGGGGCAGGTGGAGCTGAGATATGAGGGGGAGGTGGACGCTGCAATATGAGGGGGCGGGGGGCAGGTGGAGCTCAGATATGAGGGTGGCCGGTGGGGCTCAGATATGAGGGGGCAGATGGAGCTGAGATATGAGGGGGCAGATGGAGCTGAGATATGAGGGGGCAGGGGGAGCTGAGATATGAGGGGGCAGGGGGAGCTGAGATATGAGGGGGCAGGGGGAGCTGAGATATGAGGGGGCAGGTGGAGCTGAGATATGAGGGGGCAGGGGGAGCTGAGATATGAGGGGGCAGGTGGAGCTGAGATATGAGGGGGCAGGTGGAGCTGAGATATGAGGGGGGCGGGGGGGGCGGAGATATGAGGGGGGCAGGGGGGAGCTGAGATATGAGGGGGCGGGGGGCAGGTGGAGCTCAGATATGAGGGTGGCAGGTGGAGCTCAGATATGAGGGGGCAGGTGGAGCTGAGATATGAGGGGGCAGATGGAGCTGAGATATGAGGGGGCAGGGGGAGCTGAGATATGAGGGGGCAGGGGGAGCTGAGATATGAGGGGGCAGGGGGAGCTGAGATATGAGGGGGCAGGTGGAGCTGAGATATGAGGGGGCAGGGGGAGCTGAGATATGAGGGGGCAGGTAGAGCTGAGATATGAGGGGGCAGGTGGAGCTGAGATATGAGGGGGCAGGGGGAGCTGAGATATGAGGGGGCAGGGGGAGCTCAGATATGAGGGGGCAGGTGGAGCTGAGATATGAGGGGGCAGGTGGAGCTGAGATATGAGTGGGCAGGTGGAGCTGAGATATGAGGGGGCAGGTGGAGCTGAGATATGAGGGGGCAGGGGGAGCTGAGATATGAGGGGGCAGGTGGGGCTGAGATATGAGGGGGCAGGTGGGGCTGAGATATGAGGGGGCAGGTGGAGCTGAGATATGAGGGGGCGGGTGGAGCTGAGATATGAGGGGGCGGATGGAGCTGAGATATGAAGGGGCAGGTGGAGTTCAGATATGAGGGGGCAGGTGGAGCTGAGATATGAGGGGGCAGGGGGAGCTGAGATATGAGGGGGCAGGTGGGGCTCAGATATGAGGGGGCAGATGGAGCTCAGATATGAGGGGGCAGATGGAGCTCAGATATGAGGGGGCAGGTGGAGCTGAGATATGAGGGGGCAGGGGGAGCTCAGATATGAGGGGGCAGGTGGAGCTCAGATATGAGGGGGCAGGTGGAGCTGAGATATGAGGGGGCAGGTGGAGCTGAGATATGAGGGGGGCAGGTGGGGCTGAGATATGAGGGGGGCAGGTGGAGCTGAGATATGAGGGGGGCAGGTGGGGCTCAGATATGAGGGGGCAGGTGGAGCTCAGATATGATGGGGCAGGTGGAGCTCAGATATGAGGGGGCAGGTGGAGCTGAGATATGAGGGGGCAGGTGGAGCTGAGATATGAGGGGGCAGATGGAGCTGAGATATGAGGGGGCAGGTGGAGCTGAGATATGAGGGGGGCAGGTGGGGCTGAGATATGAGGGGGCAGGTGGGGCTGAGATATGAGGGGGGCAGGTGGGGCTGAGATATGAGGGGGCAGGTGGAGCTGAGATATGAGGGGGCAGGTGGAGCTGAGATATGAGGGGGGCAGGTGGGGCTGAGATATGAGGGGGCGGGGGGCAGGTGGAGCTCAGATATGAGGGTGGCCGGTGGGGCTCAGATATGAGGGGGCAGATGGAGCTGAGATATGAGGGGGCAGATGGAGCTGAGATATGAGGGGGCAGGGGGAGCTGAGATATGAGGGGGCAGGTGGAGCTGAGATATGAGGGGGCAGGTGGAGCTGAGATATGAGGGGGCAGGTGGAGCTCAGATATGAGGGGGCAGGTGGAGCTGAGATATGAGGGGGCAGGTAAAGCTGAGATATGAAGGGGCAGGTGGAGCTGAGATATGAGGGGGCAGGGGGAGCTCAGATATGAGGGGGCAGGTGGAGCTGAGATATGAGGGGGCAGGTGGAGCTGAGATATGAGGGGGCAGGTGGAGCTGAGATATGAGGGGGCAGGTGGAGCTGAGATATGAGGGGGCAGGTGGAGCTGAGATATGAGGGGGCAGGTGGGGCTCAGATATGAGGGGGCAGGGGGAGCTCAGATATGAGGGGGCAGGGGGAGCTGAGATATGAGGGGGCAGGGGGAGCTGAGATATGAGGGGGCAGGGGGAGCTGAGATATGAGGGGGCAGGTGGGGCTGAGATATGAGGGGGCAGGGGGAGCTGAGATATGAGGGGGCAGGTGGAGCTGAGATATGAGGGGGCAGGGGGAGCTGAGATATGAGGGGGGCAGGTGGAGCTGAGATATGAGGGGGCAGGTGGAGCTGAGATATGAGGGGGCAGGGGGAGCTGAGATATGAGGGGGCAGGGGGAGCTGAGATATGAGGGGGCAGATGGAGCTGAGATATGAGGGGGCAGGGGGAGCTGAGATATGAGGGGGCAGGGGGAGCTCAGATATGAGAGGGCGGGGGGAGCTGAGATATGAGGGGGCAGGTGGAGCTGAGATATGAGGGGGCAGATGGAGCTGAGATATGATGGGGCAGGGGGAGCTCAGATATGAGGGGGCAGGTGGAGCTGAGATATGAGGGGGGCAGGTGGAGCTGAGATATGAGGGGGCAGGGGGAGCTCAGATATGAGGGGGCAGGTGGAGCTGAGATATGAGGGGGCAGGGGGAGCTGAGATATGAGGGGGCAGGTGGGGCTGAGATATGAGGGGGCAGGTGGAGCTGAGATATGAGGGGGCAGGGGGAGCTCAGATATGAGGGGGCAGGTGGAGCTGAGATATGAGGGGGCAGGTGGAGCTGAGATATGAGGGGGCAGGGGGAGCTGAGATATGAGGGGGCAGGTGGAGTTGAGATATGAGGGGGCAGGTGGGGCTGAGATATGAGGGGGCAGGGGGAGCTCAGATATGAGGGGGCAGGTGGAGCTGAGATATGAGGGGGCAGGTGGAGCTGAGATATGAGGGGGCAGGTGGAGCTGAGATATGAGGGGGCAGGGGGAGCTGAGATATGAGGGGGCAGGTGGAGCTGAGATATGAGGGGGCAGGTGGAGCTGAGATATGAGGGGGCAGGTGGAGCTGAGATATGAGGGGGCAGGGGGAGCTGAGATATGAGGGGGCAGGTGGAGCTGAGATATGAGGGGGCAGGTGGAGCTGAGATATGAGGGGGCAGGGGGAGCTGAGATATGAGGGGGCAGGGGGAGCTGAGATATGAGGGGGCAGGTGGAGCTGAGATATGAGGGGGCAGGTGGAGCTGAGATATGAGGGGGCAGGTGGAGCTGAGATATGAGGGGGCAGGGGGAGCTGAGATATGAGGGGGCAGGTGGAGCTGAGATATGAGGGGGCAGATGGAGCTGAGATATGAGGGGGCAGGTGGAGCTGAGATATGAGGGGGCAGGTGGAGCTGAGATATGAGGGGGCAGGTGGAGCTGAGATATGAGGGGGCAGGTGGAGCTCAGATATGAGGGGGCAGGTGGAGCTGAGATATGAGGGGGCAGGTGGAGCTGAGATATGAGGGGGGCAGGTGGGGCTGAGATATGAGGGGGGCAGGTGGAGCTGAGATATGAGGGGGGCAGGTGGGGCTCAGATATGAGGGGGCAGGTGGAGCTCAGATATGATGGGGCAGGTGGAGCTCAGATATGAGGGGGCAGGTGGAGCTGAGATATGAGGGGGCAGGTGGAGCTGAGATATGAGGGGGCAGATGGAGCTGAGATATGAGGGGGCAGGTGGAGCTGAGATATGAGGGGGGCAGGTGGGGCTGAGATATGAGGGGGCAGGTGGGGCTGAGATATGAGGGGGGCAGGTGGGGCTGAGATATGAGGGGGCAGGTGGAGCTGAGATATGAGGGGGCAGGTGGAGCTGAGATATGAGGGGGGCAGGTGGGGCTGAGATATGAGGGGGCGGGGGGCAGGTGGAGCTCAGATATGAGGGTGGCCGGTGGGGCTCAGATATGAGGGGGCAGATGGAGCTGAGATATGAGGGGGCAGATGGAGCTGAGATATGAGGGGGCAGGGGGAGCTGAGATATGAGGGGGCAGGTGGAGCTGAGATATGAGGGGGCAGGTGGAGCTGAGATATGAGGGGGCAGGTGGAGCTCAGATATGAGGGGGCAGGTGGAGCTGAGATATGAGGGGGCAGGTAAAGCTGAGATATGAAGGGGCAGGTGGAGCTGAGATATGAGGGGGCAGGGGGAGCTCAGATATGAGGGGGCAGGTGGAGCTGAGATATGAGGGGGCAGGTGGAGCTGAGATATGAGGGGGCAGGTGGAGCTGAGATATGAGGGGGCAGGTGGAGCTGAGATATGAGGGGGCAGGTGGAGCTGAGATATGAGGGGGCAGGTGGGGCTCAGATATGAGGGGGCAGGGGGAGCTCAGATATGAGGGGGCAGGGGGAGCTGAGATATGAGGGGGCAGGGGGAGCTGAGATATGAGGGGGCAGGGGGAGCTGAGATATGAGGGGGCAGGTGGGGCTGAGATATGAGGGGGCAGGGGGAGCTGAGATATGAGGGGGCAGGTGGAGCTGAGATATGAGGGGGCAGGGGGAGCTGAGATATGAGGGGGGCAGGTGGAGCTGAGATATGAGGGGGCAGGTGGAGCTGAGATATGAGGGGGCAGGGGGAGCTGAGATATGAGGGGGCAGGGGGAGCTGAGATATGAGGGGGCAGATGGAGCTGAGATATGAGGGGGCAGGGGGAGCTGAGATATGAGGGGGCAGGGGGAGCTCAGATATGAGGGGGCGGGGGGAGCTGAGATATGAGGGGGCAGGTGGAGCTGAGATATGAGGGGGCAGATGGAGCTGAGATATGATGGGGCAGGGGGAGCTCAGATATGAGGGGGCAGGTGGAGCTGAGATATGAGGGGGGCAGGTGGAGCTGAGATATGAGGGGGCAGGGGGAGCTCAGATATGAGGGGGCAGGTGGAGCTGAGATATGAGGGGGCAGGGGGAGCTGAGATATGAGGGGGCAGGTGGGGCTGAGATATGAGGGGGCAGGTGGAGCTGAGATATGAGGGGGCAGGGGGAGCTCAGATATGAGGGGGCAGGTGGAGCTGAGATATGAGGGGGCAGGTGGAGCTGAGATATGAGGGGGCAGGGGGAGCTGAGATATGAGGGGGCAGGTGGAGTTGAGATATGAGGGGGCAGGTGGGGCTGAGATATGAGGGGGCAGGGGGAGCTCAGATATGAGGGGGCAGGTGGAGCTGAGATATGAGGGGGCAGGTGGAGCTGAGATATGAAGGGGCAGGTGGAGCTGAGATATGAGGGGGCAGGTGGGGCTCAGATATGAGGGGCAGGTGGAGCTGAGATATGAGGGGGCAGGTGGAGCTGAGATATGAGGGGGCAGGTGGAGCTGAGATATGAGGGGGCAGGTGGAGCTGAGATATGAGGGGGCAGGTGGAGCTGAGATATGAGGGGGCAGGTGGAGCTGAGATATGAGGGGGCAGGGGGAGCTCAGATATGAGGGGGCAGGGGGAGCTCAGATATGAGGGGGCAGGTGGAGCTGAGATATGAGGGGGCAGGTGGGGCTCAGATATGAGGGGGCAGGTGGGGCTCATATATGAGGGGGCAGGGGGAGCTCATATATGAGGGGGCAGGGGGAGTTCAGATATGAGGGGGCAGGGGGAGTTCAGATATGAGGGGGCAGGTGGAGCTGAGATATGAGGGGGCAGGTGGAGCTGAGATATGAGGGGGCAGGTGGAGCTGAGATATGAGGGGGCAGGGGGAGCTGAGATATGAGGGGGGCAGGTGGAGCTGAGATATGAGGGGGCAGGTGGAGCTCAGATATGAGGGGGCAGGTGGGGCTGAGATATGAGGGGGGCAGGTGGAGCTGAGATATGAGGGGGGCAGGTGGAGCTGAGATATGAGGGGGGCAGAGGGAGCTGAGATATGAGGGGGCAGGTGGAGCTGAGAAATGAGGGGGCAGGTGGAGCTGAGATATGAGGGGGCAGGGGGAGCTGAGATATGAGGGGGCAGGGGGAGCTGAGATATGAGGGGGCAGGGGGAGCTGAGATATGAGGGGGGCAGAGGGAGCTGAGATATGAGGGGGCAGGTGGAGCTGAGATATGAGGGGGCAGGTGGAGCTGAGATATGAGGGGGCAGGGGGAGCTGAGATATGAGGGGGCAGGTGGAGCTGAGATATGAGGGGGCAGGTGGAGCTGAGATATGAGGGGGCAGGTGGGGCTCATATATGAGGGGGCAGGGGGAGCTCAGATATGAGGGGGCAGGGGGAGCTCAGATATGAGGGGGCAGGGGGAGCTGAGATATGAGGGAGCAGGGGGAGCTCAGATATGAGGGGGCAGGTGGGGCTGAGATATGAGGGGGCAGGTGGAGCTGAGATATGAGGGGGCAGGTGGAGCTGAGATATGAGGGGGCAGGTGGGGCTGAGATATGAGGGGGCAGGTGGAGCTGAGATATGAGGGGGCAGGTGACGCTCAGATATGAGGGGGCAGGTGGAGCTGAGATATGAGGGGGCAGGTGGAGCTGAGATATGAGGGGGCAGGTGGAGCTGAGATATGAGGGGGCAGGGGGAGCTCAGATATGAGGGGGCAGGTGGAGCTGAGATATGAGGGGGCAGGGGGAGCTGAGATATGAGGAAGCAGGTGGAGCTGAGATATAAGGGGGCAGGGGGAGCTGAGATATGAGGGGGCAGGTGGAGCTGAGATATGAGGGGGCAGGTGGAGCTGAGATATGAGGGGGCAGGTGGAGCTGAGATATGAGGGGGCAGATGGAGCTGAGATATGAGGGGGAAGGGGGAGCTGAGATATGAGGGGGCAGATGGAGCTGAGATATGAGGGGGCAGGGGGAGCTGAGATATGAGGGGGCAGGGGGAGCTGAGATATGAGGGGGCAGGGGGAGCTGAGATATGAGGGGGCAGGTGGAGCTGAGATATGAGGGGGCAGATGGAGCTGAGATATGATGGGGCAGATGGAGCTGAGATATGATGGGGCAGATGGAGCTGAGATATGAGGGGGGCAGGTGGAGCTGAGATATGAGGGGGGCAGGTGGAGCTGAGATATGAGGGAGGCAGGTGGAGCTCAGATATGATGGGGCAGGGGGAGCTCAGATATGAGGGGGCAGGGGGAGCTCAGATATGAGGGGGCAGGGGGAGCTGAGATATGAGGGGGCAGGTGGAGCTGAGATATGAGGGGGCAGGTGGAGCTGAGATATGAGGGGGCAGATGGAGCTGAGATATGAGGGGGCAGATGGAGCTGAGATATGAGGGGGCAGGGGGAGCTGAGATATGAGGGGGCAGGGGGAGCTCAGATATGAGGGGGCAGGGGGAGCTGAGATATGAGGGGGCAGATGGAGCTGAGATATGAGGGGGCAGATGGAGCTGAGATATGAGGGGGCAGGGGGAGCTGAGATATGAGGGGGCAGGGGGAGCTCAGATATGAGGGGGCAGGGGGAGCTCAGATATGAGGGGGCAGGGGGAGCTGAGATATGAGGGGGCAGATGGAGCTGAGATATGAGGGGGCAGGTGGAGCTGAGATATGAGGGGGCAGGGGGAGCTGAGATATGAGGGGGCAGGTGGAGCTCAGATATGAGGGGGCAGGGGGAGCTGAGATATGAGGGGGCAGGTGGAGCTGAGATATGAGGGGGCAGGGGGAGCTCAGATATGAGGGGGCAGGTGGAGCTGAGATATGAGGGGGCAGGGGGAGCTCAGATATGAGGGGGCAGGTGGAGCTCAGATATGAGGGGGCAGGTGGAGCTGAGATATGAGGGGGCAGGTGGAGCTGAGATATGAGGGGGGCAGGTGGGGCTGAGATATGAGGGGGCAGGTGGGGCTTAGATATGAGGGGGGCAGGTGGGGCTGAGATATGAGGGGGCAGGTGGAGCTGAGATATGAGGGGGCAGGTGGAGCTGAGATATGAGGGGGGCAGGTGGGGCTGAGATATGAGGGGGCGGGGGGCAGGTGGAGCTCAGATATGAGGGTGGCCGGTGGGGCTCAGATATGAGGGGGCAGATGGAGCTGAGATATGAGGGGGCAGATGGAGCTGAGATATGAGGGGGCAGGGGGAGCTGAGATATGAGGGGGCAGGGGGAGCTGAGATATGAGGGGGCAGGGGGAGCTGAGATATGAGGGGGCAGGTGGAGCTGAGATATGAGGGGGCAGGTGGAGCTGAGATATGAGGGGGCAGGGGGAGCTGAGATATGAGGGGGCAGGTGGAGCTGAGATATGAGGGGGCAGGTGGAGCTGAGATATGAGTGGGCAGGTGGAGCTGAGATATGAGGGGGCAGGTGGAGCTGAGATATGAGGGGGCAGGGGGAGCTGAGATATGAGGGGGCAGGTGGGGCTGAGATATGAGGGGGCAGGTGGGGCTGAGATATGAGGGGGCAGGTGGAGCTGAGATATGAGGGGGCAGGGGGAGCTGAGATATGAGGGGGCGGATGGAGCTGAGATATGAGGGGGCAGGGGGAGCTGAGATATGAGGGGGCAGGGGGAGCTGAGATATGAGGGGGCAGATGGAGCTGAGATATGAGGGGGCAGGTGGAGCTGAGATATGAGGGGGCAGGGGGAGCTGAGATATGAGGGGGCAGGTGGAGCACATATATGAGGGGGGCAGGTGGAGCACATATATGAGGGGGCAGGTGGAGCTGAGATATGAGTGGGCAGGTGGAGCTGAGATATGAGGGGGCAGGTGGAGCTGAGATATGAGGGGGCAGGGGGAGCTGAGATATGAGGGGGCAGGTGGGGCTGAGATATGAGGGGGCAGGTGGGGCTGAGATATGAGGGGGCAGGTGGAGCTGAGATATGAGGGGGCGGGTGGAGCTGAGATATGAGGGGGCGGATGGAGCTGAGATATGAGGGGGCAGGGGGAGCTGAGATATGAGGGGGCAGGTGGGGCTCAGATATGAGGGGGCAGATGGAGCTCAGATATGAGGGGGCAGATGGAGCTCAGATATGAGGGGGCAGGTGGAGCTGAGATATGAGGGGGCAGGGGGAGCTGAGATATGAGGGGGCAGGTGGAGCACATATATGAGGGGGGCAGGTGGAGCACATATATGAGGGGGGCAGGGGAAGCTGAGATTTGAGGGGGGCAGGTGGGGCTGAGATATGAGGGGGCAGATGGAGCTGAGATATGAGGGGGCAGGTGGAGCTGAGATATGAGTGGGCAGGTGGAGCTGAGATATGAGGGGGGCAGGTGGAACTGAGATATGAGGGGGGCAGGTGGAGCTGGGATATGAGGGGGGAAGGTGGGGCTCAGATATGAGGGGGCAGGTGGAGCTGAGATATGAGGGGGCAGGGGGAGCTGAGATATGAGGGGGCAGGTGGGGCTGAGATATGAGGGGGCAGGTGGAGCTGAGATATGAGGGGGCAGGTGGAGCTCAGATATGAGGGGGCAGGTGGAGCTGAGATATGAGGGGGCGGATGGAGCTGAGATATGAAAGGGCAGGTGGAGCTCAGATATGAGGGGGCAGGTGGAGCTGAGATATGAGGGGGCAGGTGGAGCTGAGATATGAGGGGGCAGGTGGGGCTCAGATATGAGGGGGCATATGGAGCTGAGATATGAGGGGGCAGGTGAAGCTGTGATATGAGGGGGCAGGTGGAGCTGAGATATGAGGGGGCAGGGGGAGCTGAGATATGAGGGGGCAGGTGGAGCACATATATGAGGGGGGCAGGTGGAGCTGAGATATGAGGGGGCAGATGGAGCTCAGATATGAGGGGGCAGGTGGAGCTGAGATATGAGGGGGGCAGGTGGAGCTGAGATATGAGGGGGCAGGTGGAGCTGAGATATGAGGGGGCAGGTGGAGCTGAGATATGAGGGGGCAGGTGGAGCTGAGATATGAGGGGGCAGGGGGAGCTGAGATATGAGGGGGCAGATGGAGCTCATATATGAGGGGGCAGGGGGAGCTGAGATATGAGGGGGGCAGAGGGAGCTGAGATATGAGGGGGCAGGTGGAGCTGAGATATGAGGGGGCAGGTGGAGCTGAGATATGATGGGGCAGGTGGAGCTGAGATATGAGGGGGCAGGGGGAGCTGAGATATGAGGGGGCAGGGGGAGCTGAGATATGAGGGGGCAGGTGGAGCTGAGATATGAGGGGGCAGGTGGGGCTCAGATATGAGGGGGCAGGTGGAGATGAGATATGAGGGGGCAGGGGGAGCTGAGATATGAGGGGGCAGGTGGGGCTCAGATATGAGGGGGCAGGGGGAGCTGAGATATGAGGGGGCAGGTGGAGCTGAGATATGAGGGGGCAGGGGGATCTGAGATATGAGGGGGCAGGTGGGGCTCAGATATGAGGGGGCAGATGGAGCTCAGATATGAGGGGGCAGATGGAGCTCAGATATGAGGGGGCAGGTGGAGCTGAGATATGAGGGGGCAGGGGGAGCTGAGATATGAGGGGGCAGGTGGAGCACATATATGAGGGGGCAGGGGGAGCACATATATGAGGGGGCAGGTGGAGCTGAGATATGAGGGGGGCAGGTGGAGCTGAGATATGAGGGGGGCAGGTGGAGCTGAGATATGAGGGGGCAGGTGGAGCACATATATGAGGGGGCAGGTGGAGCTGAGATATGAGGGGGCAGGTGGAGCTGAGATATGAAGGGGCAGGTGGAGCTGAGATATGAGGGGGCAGGTGGGGCTCAGATATGAGGGGGCAGGTGGGGCTCAGATATGAGGGGGCAGGGGGAGCTGAGATATGAGGGGGCAGGTGGAGCTGAGATATGAGGGGGCAGATGGAGCTGAGATATGAGGGGGCAGGTGGAGCTGAGATATGAGGGGGCAGGTGGAGCTGAGATATGAGGGGGGCAGGTGGGGCTGAGATATGAGGGGGCAGGTGGGGCTCAGATATGAGGGGGCAGGTGGAGCTGAGATATGAGGGGGGCAGGTGGAGCTGAGATATGAGGGGGGCAGGTGGAGCTGAGATATGAGGGGGCAGGGGGAGCTGAGATATGAGGGGGGCAGGTGGAGCTGAGATATGAGGGGGCAGGGGGAGCTGAGATATGAGGGGGCAGGGGGAGCACTCAGGGGCAGTGGGGTTCAGGTGGAGTGGAATCTGGTGCAATTAATGGGGTTTATCATACAGATCCAGGTGTATTCTGAGGGCCATGATGTGTGTGTGTGTGTGTGTGTGTGTGTCTGTCTGTCCCTGTGTGTGTGTGTGTCTGTCCCTGTGTGTTTGTGTGTGTGTCTGTCTGTCTGTCTGTCCCTGTGTGTGTGTGTGTGTCTGTCTGTCTGTCCCTGTGTGTGTGTGTGTCTCTCCCTGTGTGTGTATGTGTCTGTCCCCGTTTGTGTGTGTGTGTCTGTCCCCGTGTGTGTATGTGTGTCTGTCCCCGTGTATGTGTGTCTGTCCCCGTGTGTGTGTGTTGTCCCTGTGTGTGTGTATGTGTGTCTGTCCCCGTGTGTGTGTGTATGTGTGTCTGTCCCCGTGTGTGTGTGTCTGTCCCCATGTGTGTGTGTGTATGTGTGTGTGTCTGTCCCTGTGTGTGTGTATGTGTGTCTGTCCCCGTGTGTGTGTGTGTGTCTGTTCCCGTGTGTGTGTCTGTCCCCGTGTGTGTGTGTCTGTCCCCGTGTGTGTGTGTATGTGTGTCTGTCCCCATGTGTGTGTGTGTGTCTGTCCCCATGTGTGTGTGTGTATGTGTGTGTGTCTGTCCCTGTGTGTGTGTCTGTCCCCGTGTGTGTGTGTCTGTCCCCGTGTGTGTGTGTATGTGTGTCTGTCCCCATGTGTGTGTGTGTATGTGTGTGTGTCTGTCCCTGTGTGTGTGTATGTGTGTCTGTCCCCGTGTGTGTATGTGTGTGTGTCTGTCCCTGTGTGTGTGTATGTGTGTCTGTCCCCGTGTGTGTGTGTGTGTCTGTTCCCGTGTGTGTGTCTGTCCCCGTGTGTGTGTGTCTGTCCCCGTGTGTGTGTGTGTGTGTGTCTGTCCCCATGTGTGTGTGTGTATGTGTGTGTGTCTGTCCCTGTGTGTGTGTCTGTCCCCGTGTGTGTGTGTGTGTCTGTCCCCATGTGTGTGTCTGTCCCTGTGTGTGTATGTGTGTCTGTCCCCGTGTGTGTGTGTCTGTCCCTGTATGTGTGTCTGTCCCCGTGTGTGTGTGTCTGTCCCTGTATGTGTGTCTGTCCCCGTGTGTGTGTGTCTGTCCCTGTGTGTGTGTCTCTCCCTGTGTGTATGTGTCTGTCCCCGTGTGTGTGTGTCTGTCCCCGTGTGTGTGTCTGTCCCCGTGTGTGTGTCTGTCCCCGTGTGTGTGTGTGTCTGTCCCCGTGTGTGTGTCTGTCCCTGTGTGTGTATGTGTGTCTGTCCCTGTGTGTGTGTCTGTTCCTGAGTGTGTGTCTGTCCCTGTGTGTGTCTGTCCCTGTGTGTGTGTCTGTCCCTGTGTGTGTGTGTGTCTGTCCCTGTGTGTGTGTATGTGTGTCTGTCCCCGTGTGTGTGTCTGTCCCCGTGTGTGTGTCTGTCCCCGTGTGTGTGTGTGTCTGTCCCCGTGTGTGTGTCTGTCCCTGTGTGTGTGTGTGTCTGTCCTTGTGTGTGTGTCTGTCCCCGTGTGTGTGTCTGCCCTGTGTGTGTGTGTGTCTGTCCCCATGCGTGTGTCTGTCCCCGTGTGTGTGTCTGTCCCTGTGTGTGTGTGTCTGTCCCCGTGTGTGTGTCTGTCCCCGTGTGTGTGTGTGTGTCTGTCCCCGTGTGTATGTGTGTCTGTCCCTGTGTGTGTGTATGTGTGTATTTCCCTGTGTGAATGTGTCTGTCCCCGTTTGTGTGTCTGTCCCTGTGTGTGTGTGTCTGTCCCTGTGTGTGTGTATGTGTGTCTTTCCCTGTGTGTATGTGTCTGTCCCCGTGTGTGTGTGTGTCTGTCCCCGTGTGTATGTGTGTCTGTCCCTGTGTGTGTGTATGTGTGTATTTCCCTGTGTGTGTGTGTCTGTCCCTGTGTGTGTGTCTGTCCCCGTGTGTGTGTCTGTCCCCGTGTGTGTGTATGTGTGTCTTTCCCTGTGTGTATGTGTCTGTCCCCGTGTATGTGTGTGTGTGTGTCTGTCCCCGTGTGTGTGTGTGTCTGTCCCTGTGTGTGTATGTGTGTCTGTCCCTGTGTGTGTGTATGTGTGTCTGTCCCTGTGTGTGTATGTGTGTCTGTCCCTGTGTGTGTATGTGTGTCTGTCCCTGTGTGTGTGTGTCTGTCCCTGTGTGTGTGTGTCTGTCCCTGTGTGTATGTGTCTGTCCCTGTGTGTGTGTATGTGTGTCTTTCCCTGTGTGTATGTGTCTGTCCCCGTGTGTGTGTGTGTCTGTCCCCGTGTGTATGTGTGTCTGTCCCTGTGTGTGTGTATGTGTGTATTTCCCTGTGTGTGTGTGTCTGTCCCTGTGTGTGTGTCTGTCCCCGTGTGTGTGTCTGTCCCCGTGTGTGTGTATGTGTGTCTTTCCCTGTGTGTATGTGTCTGTCCCCGTGTATGTGTGTGTGTGTGTCTGTCCCCGTGTGTGTGTGTGTCTGTCCCTGTGTGTGTATGTGTGTCTGTCCCTGTGTGTGTGTATGTGTGTCTGTCCCTGTGTGTGTATGTGTGTCTGTCCCTGTGTGTGTATGTGTGTCTGTCCCTGTGTGTGTGTGTCTGTCCCTGTGTGTGTGTGTCTGTCCCTGTGTGTGTGTGTCTGTCCCCGTGTGTGTGTCTGTCCCCGTGTGTGTGTCTGTCCCCGTGTGTGTGTGTGTCTGTCCCCGTGTGTGTGTCTGTCCCTGTGTGTGTGTCTGTCCCTGTGTGTGTGTCTGTCCCCGTGTGTGTGTCTGCCCTGTGTGTGTGTTTTTTCGTCTTTCCCTGTGTGTATGTGTCTGTCCCCATGCGTGTGTCTGTCCCCGTGTGTGTGTCTGTCCCTGTGTGTGTGTATGTGTGTCTTTCCCTGTGTGTATGTGTCTGTCCCCGTGTGTGTGTCTGTCCCCGTGTGTGTGTGTGTCTGTCCCCGTGTGTATGTGTGTCTGTCCCTGTGTGTGTGTGTATGTGTGTATTTCCCTGTGTGTATGTGTCTGTCCCCGTGTGTGTGTCTGTCCCTGTGTGTGTGTGTCTGTCCCTGTGTGTGTGTATGTGTGTCTTTCCCTGTGTGTATGTGTCTGTCCCCGTGTGTGTGTCTGTCCCCGTGTGTGTGTCTGTCCCCGTGTGTGTGTGTGTCTGTCCCCGTGTGTATGTGTGTCTGTCCCTGTGTGTGTATGTGTGTCTTTCCCTGTGTGTATGTGTCTGTCCCCGTGTGTGTGTCTGTCCCCGTGTGTGTGTCTGTCCCCGTGTGTGTGTATGTGTGTCTTTCCCTGTGTGTATGTGTCTGTCCCCGTGTGTGTGTGTGTATGTGTGTCTTTCCCTGTGTGTGTGTGTCTGTCCCCGTGTATGTGTGTGTGTGTGTGTCTGTCCCTGTGTGTGTGTGTATGTGTGTCTGTCCCTGTGTGTGTGTGTATGTGTGTCTGTCCCTGTGTGTGTATGTGTGTCTGTCCCTGTGTGTGTGTGTGTGTGTCTGTCCCCGTGTGTGTGTGTCTGTTCCTGTGTGTGTATGTGTGTCTGTCCCTGTGTGTGTGTATGTGTGTCTGTCCCTGTGTGTGTCTGTCCTTGTGTGTGTGTGTACGTGTGTCTGTCCCTGTGTATGTGTGTCTGTCCCTGTGTGTTTGTGTGTGTCTGTCCCCGTGTGTGTGTGTGTATGTCCCTGTGTGTGTATGTGTGTTTGTCCCTGTGTGTGTGTGTCTGTCCCTGTGTGTGTGTGTCTGTCCCTGTGTGTATGTGTCTGTCCCCGTGTGTGTGTGTGTCTGTCCCCGTGTGTGTGTGTCTGTCCCCGTGTGTGTGTGTGTGTCTGTCCCTGTGTGTGTATGTGTGTCTGTCCCTGTGTGTGTGTGTGTCTGTCCCTGTGTGTGTGTATGTGTATCTGTCCCTGTGTGTGTGTCTCTGTCCCCGTGTGTGTGTGTGTCTGTCCCTGTGTGTGTATGTGTGTCTGTCCCTGTGTGTGTGTGTGTCTGTCCCCGTGTGTGTATGTGTATCTGTCCCTGTGTGTGTGTCTGTCCCTGTGTGTGTATGTGTGTCTGTCCCCGTGTGTGTGTGTGTGTCTGTCCCTGTGTGTGTGTATGTGTGTCTTTCCCTGTGTGTATGTGTCTGTCCCTGTGTGTGTGTGTATGTGTGTCTGTCCCCGTGTGTGTGTGTGTCTGTCCCTGTGTGTGTATGTGTGTGTCTGTCCCTGTGTGTGTGTGTATGTGTGTCTGTCCCTGTGTGTGTGTATGTGTGTCTTTCCCTGTGTGTGTGTGTCTGTCCCTGTGTGTGTGTGTCTTTCCCTGTGTGTATGTGTCTGTCCCTGTGTGTGTATGTGTGTCTGTCCCTGTGTATGTGTGTCTGTCCCTGTGTGTGTTTGTGTGTCCCTGTGTGTGTGTATGTGTGTCTGTCCCTGTGTGTGTGTGTGTCTGTCCCCGTGTGTGCGTCTGTCCCTGTGTGTGTATGTGTGTCCCCGTGTGTGTATGTGTCTGTCCCTGTGTGTGTGTGTGTGTCTTTCCCTGTGTGTATGTGTCTGTCCCTGTGTGTGTGTGTGTGTGTCTGTCCCTGTGTGTGTGTGTGTCTGTCCCTGTGTGTGTGTATGTGTGTCTTTCCCTGTGTGTATGTGTCTGTCCCCGTGTGTGTGTGTGTGTGTGTGTGTGTGTGTCTGTCCCTGTGTGTGTGTGTGTGTCTGTCTGTCACTGTGTGTGTGTCTGTCACTGTGTGTGTGTCTGTCCCTGTGTGTGTGTATGTGTGTCTGTCCCTGTGTGTGTCTGACCCTGTGTGTGTATGTGTGTCTGTCCCTGTGTGTGTGTATGTGTGTCTGTCCCTGTGTGTTTGTGTCTGTCCCTGTGTGTGTGTGTCTGTCCCTGTGTGTCTGTGTGTCTGTCCGTGTGTGTGTGTCTCTGTCCCTGTGTGTCTGTGTCTCTGTCCCTGTGTGTGTGTGTGTGTGTCTCTGTCCCTGTGTGTGTGTGTCTCTGTCCCTGTGTCTCTCTGTCCCTGTGTGTGTGTGTCTCTGTCCCTGTGTGTGTGTGTGTGTGTGTGTGTGTCTGTCCCCGTGTGTATGTGTCTGTCCCTGTGTGTGTGTGTCTTTCCCTGTGTGTATGTGTCTGTCCCTGTGTGTGTGTATGTGTGTCTTTCCCTGTGTGTGTGTCTGTCCCTGTGTGTGTGTGTCTTTCCCTGTGTGTATGTGTCTGTCCCTGTGTGTGTGTGTGTGTCTTTCCCTGTGTGTGTATGTGTCTGTCCCTGTGTGTGTGTGTGTGTGTCTCTGTCCCTGTGTGTGTGTGTGTCTGTCCCTGTGTGTGTGTGTCTTTCCCTGTGTGTATGTGTCTGTCCCTGTGTGTGTGTATGTGTGTCTTTCCCTGTGTGTGTGTGTGTCTGTCCCTGTGTGTGTGTGTCTTTCCCTGTGTGTGTGTGTCTGTCCCTGTGTGTGTGTGTCTGTCCGTGTGTGTGTGTCTCTGTCCCTGTGTGTCTCTGTCCCTGTGTCTGTCCCCGTGTGTGTGTGTCTGTCCGTGTGTGTGTGTCTCTGTCCCTGTGTGTGTGTGTCTCTGTCCCTGTGTGTCTCTGTCCCTGTGTGTGTGTGTGTGTGTCTGTCCCTGTGTGTCTGTGTCTCTGTCCCTGTGTGTGTGTGTGTGTGTGTGTCTCTGTCCCTGTGTGTGTGTGTCTCTGTCCCTGTGTGTCTCTGTCCCTGTGTGTGTGTGTCTCTGTCCCTGTGTGTGTGTGTGTGTGTCTGTCCCCGTGTGTATGTGTCTGTCCCTGTGTGTGTGTGTCTTTCCCTGTGTGTATGTGTCTGTCCCTGTGTGTGTGTATGTGTGTCTTTCCCTGTGTGTGTGTCTGTCCCTGTGTGTGTGTGTCTTTCCCTGTGTGTGTGTGTCTTTCCCTGTGTGTATGTGTCTGTCCCTGTGTGTGTGTGTGTGTCTTTCCCTGTGTGTGTATGTGTCTGTCCCTGTGTGTGTGTGTGTGTGTCTGTCCCTGTGTGTGTGTGTCTTTCCCTGTGTGTATGTGTCTGTCCCTGTGTGTGTGTATGTGTGTCTTTCCCTGTGTGTGTGTGTGTGTCTGTCCCTGTGTGTGTGTGTCTTTCCCTGTGTGTGTGTGTCTGTCCCTGTGTGTGTGTGTCTTTCCCTGTGTGTGTGTGTCTGTCCCTGTGTGTGTGTGTCTGTCCGTGTGTGTGTGTCTCTGTCCCTGTGTGTCTCTGTCCCTGTGTCTGTCCCCGTGTGTGTGTGTGTCTGTCCGTGTGTGTGTGTCTCTGTCCCTGTGTGTGTGTGTCTCTGTCCCTGTGTGTCTCTGTCCCTGTGTGTGTGTGTGTGTCTGTCCCTGTGTGTGTGTGTCTCTGTCCCTGTGTGTGTGTCTCTGTCCCTGTGTGTGTGTCTCTGTCCCTGTGTGTGTGTCACCATCACCATGCCCACAGTGTTCCCTTTGTCTTGACACAGCTGCATCAGGACATTCTGTGCGGGGCAAGATGAAGATGGAAGAGGAGGCAGCGCCGCCAGCATGGAGTCTGTGGGAGAGGCACAGGGAGGCACAGGGAGGCACAGGGAGGCACACTAAGGACACAGGTAACACTACTACATTTTCTGTACTCAGATAGCCATGACTGTGTTATCTGTGATGTTACATAGGACTGCAGGTGATATCTACTGTATTATCTGTACTCAGAGAGTTACCACTGTGTAAGGGGGCCCACTGAGACTTTATCGCCCAAGGGCCCACATGATCCTGGAGCCGGCCCTGACTGCAGATATCGACACTCTGAGGAGCGATGAACCCCTTGACTACTGGGTGTGCAGGCTTGACCTGTGGCCTGAGCTATCCCAATTTGTGATAGAACTTCTGGCCTGCCCCGCTTCAAGTGTCCTGTCAGAAAGGACCTTCAGTGCAGCAGGAGGTATTGTCACTGAGAAGAGAAGTCGCCTTGGTCAAAAAAGTCTAGATTACCTCACCTTTATTAAGATGAATGAGGGATGGATCCCGAAGGGACTGACGGTGGGGGATACATTCGACTAGAAAAGGCCTGATGAGATGAGCTGCCTTGGGCTAAAAATGGTCCACACGCTGCTGTATTTAATCTCTGCATGCCGATGACTTCCGTGACTTCTCCGCCACCAACTAGGGTTCAAGCCGCAATGTTTTAGGGCACTTTCTGCCTGGGAAACAAACATCTATTTTTCTGCCCGCTGCTACAGCAGTGACTGCAACAATACCTAATTTTTCTGGCCTCTGGTGCTGCACTGTGGCTGCAAAAACAAAACAAAAAAAGGCACATACAAGTGTCAATTCCCCTTCGTGATCGTTACCTTGTCGTGGTGAAGGGGCTTGCGTATCACAATGAAGCGACCACCTCTATGAGTGTGTTGGCAATGTTGGCACACCCCAGATGATAAGGTCGTTGCTTCATTGTGAACAGACCAAAAGCGATCGGCTGGATAATTTTGCATAGAAAAAACATTAATTTTCTTTGTGATCATCTAAGGTGATCATTAAAGCCTACTAGGCCAACAATGGGCCCACACTGCAGAACCATTGTTTTCTGGGTCACTTAACTGTCACTGAACTACCTCAGCACGACCATAGGCTTTGTAAAACCGCCATCGCCTGCAATCTCCCAAACGTGCGCACGAGCACAGTCATCACTACACCAAGATTGATGCATAGAGGTATAAACTTTATGTCATGAGTGTGTCAACTATTGACAACTCTTTGCGGTTGTCTAAACTCTATTCCATACACGTCCCCTGATAGGGAACGTAACAGGGATTAAACTGATAGGAAAAGAACTACTTAACATACCACTCATATTGGGATTGCACAGTACATTGCACGGCCCACGCGCAGTGCCCCAAATTGAACGTAGGAGGACCGACCAACTATCTTTTTCCATCTCCCGGTTCCTAAAATCTATTCCATTCACGTCCCCTGATAGGGGAAGTAACAGGGATTAAACTGATAGGAATAGTACTACTTAACACACCACTCATATAGGGTGGCACAGTACATTGCACGGCGCACGCGCAGTGCCCCATATTGGAAGTAAGAGGACCGACCAAGCATCTTTTTCCATTTCCAGGTTCCTAAAATCTATTCCATACACGTCCCCTGATAGGGGAAAAAACAGAGATTAAACTGGTAAGAACAGATTTTTTAATTTAAATAAAAGAGGACAGCCTCTGCGGAGCTGGGTATTTTTTGGCCGCGTTACTGAACGCTCATGCACAATGGCTGTAGGCTCATGCGTCCTTTTGCGGAGGTGACAAACCAGGTCAGTCAAACCCAAGGCAACATCATCGACCTCATCCCATATGCGTTTTTTCTGGAGCATGCCCTGCGAAGAGTGCTGGATCAGGCCGTAGATGAGCATGAAGAGGAAGAGTTGTGGTCACCATCACCACCAGAAGCAGCCTTGTCGTCGTCGATAGCTGGACCTGCGGCAACGCAGAGAGAGGAGTCTGAAGAAGAGGCGTCAGAGGAGGAAGGTGGCTTTGAGGAGGTGGAAGACCAACCACAGCAGGCGTCCCAGGGGGCTTGTTGTCACCTTTCGGGGACCCTTGGTGTTGTACGTGGCTGGGTGGAGGAAGAGACCTTCAATGACGTCAGTGAGGACAAAGAACGGGACATGGCTAGCTTGGTATCCAACCTTGTGCAAATGGGGAGTTTGCGGTTGTGCAAATGGGGAGTTTGCGGTTGTTTGCGGTGCGTTAAACGGGGAGTTTGGTCTGTCAGAGTTTGGTCTGTCACTGTGAAGCGGGCGTAACCCTTACACTACCTGATCGATACAACATCATACCTGATGTTTTAAAGCACGTTATTCCAAACAATTTAGGAATGTTAGGTGATTTATGCCCTTTTGGATTAAAACCCGACTCTGCGTCAACTATGTAATTTTCCATGAGAGTTTTGCCATGGATCCCCCTCCGGCATGCCACAGTCCAGGTGTTAGTCCCCTTGAAACAACTTTTCCATCACTACTGTGGCCAGAAAGAGTCCCTGCGGGTTTTAAAATTTGCCTTTCTATTTAAGTCTATGGCGGTTCGCCCGGTTCGCGAACATTCGCGGAAATTCGAGTTTGCCGTACGCAAACGGAAAATTTTATGTTCGCCACATCTCTATTCTTCAACACATTAAACAATAGCAATGTGTGGGTATCTTTTTCAATATAAACCTTTTAACCAATTATCATGTTAATAAAACACAACACCATTAATATCATTTTTATTCATAACCCTTTTTAAAATATCCAATGCTGTTTGGTGTTACTCTGCATTTAATACCCTTTGGCATTCTGGTTCACAGAAGTACCCAGCTTTTCTTCATGTGGAAATGAATAGACAGGACTTCTCATCTTTCATGGGGGTGTCTTCTAACTAGGGGATGGATACAAAGGGCTGTCTTTGTGTGTTTAATGCCCATCCTGTCCTCCTCCCTCTTCTCTGAGTCATCTAAGTCCAGACCTTACAGTCCGACAGTGTGATCATCCCTCTTTCAGTTAGTCTAGTCTCAACTGTTCATCTCTGATGTTAGCACATTTACCATATAACATGTAACCACAGACATGGAAATGAACAGATCTGACAATACAAATGTGAACACTTCAAGGGCTCATGAGAAAAGTTTAATTGAATACTTCAAAAGAATGTAGAGCTCAATCAAGAATGTTGGCACCAATAAAAACCAAAAATCTTCCAAGAAAAATAATGCACATTGCTGATTTTTATTTTATTTGAAAAAAATATATTGTAAGCCATGCACATACACATTTTGATTTGTTCATTTCTTTCTGCAGCATCATGTATTCATATTCACACACAGCTCATGACCACACTCTTATGCGTGAAGTACAGACTGCACACACAGCTCTGCTAAGCAAGTAAACATCCATCAGTCTTCACAAGTTCACACATATTCAACACAAATGCTAATTGAAGCTACGCCCATTCACATTCCACTGCATGATTTATGACTCAGCTACACAGCTTTCCTGGAAACGCATACACACCACACCCAGAATTACTAATAATCTCTGTTGCTGTTCTGCCATTCTTTCCAACACCATCTGGTCTTCAATCTGTGATCGATCAAAATCTTATAACAAGACAGCATACAAGTTATAATCATAAAACAATCTTTGTTAAAACGGAATCATTTTATATTGGTGGTGACTCAATTGGTGGAGCACATCTAATAATTTTCCATTAAGGTTGAGTTCCCACATAAAAAAAAAAAATCACACAATGAAGTGGCCTTAATGGGAGGAAGTGCTCAAAATCACAAACACTGTAGCGTATTTATACCTGGGGAGAAATCTCTTTGCATATGATCCACTGCTAACGGCAATCCCCAGCAAAAATGCATACAATGGAGGATGTTGGCAGCGGACGACATGCACCACAAAAACATACTACACAAGATGGAGTAATGTGTGGATGAGAATATAAAAATCCATAAATCACTACAAAAGGTGCACCACAATAATATGCTACTGACAATACTGGACAAACCCTCTTCATATATATGGAATGTGCCATAGTTTATAGTTGGTAACATTCTGTGCACGTGGTAGCCTGTGTGACATGGCCTGTTATATGCGGGGCTCGCAGCCTCCTCCTGCCCTCCCATTGTATTAGTGATCTTATTATGGAGGTATGTGGGAGTTTGGCTGTGAGTTGGACCTCAGCACCTATCGGACTGTGTTCACACACTGTAGGTAGGTTAGCGGTAGGACCCATGCCACACTGAGATACCTTGGGGTTGGGCTCCGATATGTTCCTGACTAGAATATATTGGCCAAAGTTTCTGTTTTTAACATCATCGTGAGGGTTTGGCCAGTATTGTCAGTAGCATATTATTGTGGTGCACCTTTTGCAGTGATTTATGGGTTCCCACATTACAATTAACTGCTTGGGAAAGAAGAAATAAAAATCAAATAATCTTTACCTTTCTGTGTTTTGTAAAAGGTATTATATATATCATTTACTAAACACATCATACTAGACTCAATTGCCCAGAAACACCAACCCTTGTTTAACGGTAGGGCATTCTTCAAGGACACACTTCTTCTCTTACCTTCTTTAACTTTATAGATCTAGCAGACAATACTTCTTCTCTCCCTCTAGAAACCAGAACACCTTCATCTTCATCTTCTTAGTGCTAGCCGCAGATCTATTGGCACACACTAGGTACAATACTTATTCATTAACTGACACAGCCCCTGATGTGCACACTTACCATCCTTTACTGCTCTAATGCTATTGCCACAGGTCTTTCTTACTTAGACATACACACATAGCATTAGGGTAACAAAACATAACAGTTCATTTCTGAACATTTAACACAAGTGCCTTTCTGATTGTAGACACGTCAGTGATTTTTCTCTTACTGGGGCCATAAATTAACTGCTTGACACTGGTCTGTTTTCCAACTCATCAGAACCCCCCCCCCCCCTTAACACAGGAGCTCTGATGTCCACAGTCTGCAAACCCTTACTTCACTGAGTTTCAAAATAGCGTTGCTAGATTCTACCAAGTCTACTACAGCTCCACTCACACTAACCCTAATAATCTGCCCGTAGATTATTAATTCCCACAAATGCCAAGGTTCCCATTTGGAGTGGCGGGTCCAAACTACCCTATCTCTATGTAACACCCTATCAACGATAAGCACATTCATTTGCTCAAATCCCACTTCTGACACCAAGTGTAATGTAACATGAATTCAAAATTTGAGAATGAATAAGCTTACGCAGGTTAAGTGAATAAGTATACTTAGTAAGTGTGAGTATATACACAATAACACAATCACATACAGAATAATACAAACTAAATAGACATCACTAGCCTAAATATTGGGTAGGGATCCAGTTGGCCATGCTATAACCCTTGGCTGTCTACCACGTTATAACAGATGACTGACTCCCCAGGGTGTACAAAAGATAGGGCTAGGGTAACCCTAACCGTCCAGTGTGCATCACACATGTCTCTGAGATCACTCAGGAATGTGTTCTTATCAGCACAGTGGGGGATGGGTACTATCTCTAACCCACCTCATTACAAGGAAAACTACTATTACACAGAGTATTAAACAGAATTAAAGGAGACAGAACCCTATCAGTACTTAAAAATACCCTTACAATATAGCCATCAAATGAAATCTGCTTTTATTTGTTGGATTAATGGTATTTAATTAAGTGAATATAGAGAGTGGACTGTGCGACCTATCTTGACCCCCAGGAATGTGAAGTGAGATCGGGCCACTGAGACTTGGCAACCTTGTTGATGAAAGCCTTCTCCATGACTACCTGGTCCAATGAATAGTAGTTCACATTTTCTAGGATGAACTTTAATGCCTGTTACTATTCCGAATTTATGTACTATACTAAAGATCTAGGGCATATCTCTGGACGGGTTGGCTAGATATAGGATTATGTCATCTGCGAAAAGGGAGAAGTGGGTTTCCTGTGACCCAATATGTATCCTTCAAAGATTTCAGTATCTTTTAGGTAGTGGGCTAAGGGCTCAATCGCCAAATTGAAAAGCAATGAGAAGAGGGGGCAGCCCTGTCATGTGCCTTTCATAAGCCTAAAAAGCCTAGAGAGAAATCAAGGTAGGGCTATCTGTGCCTGAAAAAAAAAAATACACAGAAAAAACTAAGATAAAAACATCCTGCAGGATATGATATGCAAATGTGCGGATGTCCCTGGCCATATTATTGAAGAAAACCACAGAAATAAGATAATAATGCACTTATTAAAGTGCTTCAGGGAGTGGCACCTTCAAGTGTGAATGCGCACCTATTATCTTTTGCCCCCGCTCCCCTATCCAATAGAGCGCCTTGATTAGCTGGTACATATGGCTGTGCTGGCTCCTCCTCCCATTGGTTGCTTGATGCACATGGAGGTGACTAGGAGCAGCCCACCATATGTGCGGCGTCTGCGCTCCTGAACATAGAAGCCCAACGGCTTAGGTAGGTCTAGCGTAGGACCCGCCTGACCTGAGACCACCTTGGCGTTCGGTAGGCGGGCTCAGATGTGTTTTGATCAAAATATATTGACTAAGTGTCTCAGATATTATGAATTGCTTGCATCTACTTTACTAAGTGCATTATTATCTTATTTCTGTGGTTTTCTTCTATCTGTGCCTGAGGTGTAGAGTAGAGAGCACTCAAGTAAGTCCTCTCCCAACCCACCCCCGACAACGTTATCAAAAGCATTTTCAGCAGTTAGGAGGGCTGGTCAGAGAGGTCCCCTATTTGGCTTGTTCACATGGTCAAGCACTGTGAGGAACCTAAGAATATTAAAGTCTGCAGATCTCCCCTTTACAAAACCTACTTGTAAGGGCCCAATTAACTTAGGCATAAATTCTCCCGGTCTATCTGCCATTATTTTAGACAGGATCTTAAGGTCTACATTAATAAGTGATATTCGAGGGTAAGATGCTGGCTGGGATAGGTCTTTCCCCGCTTTAATTTAGTGTACACCATATTACTAGCTGCTGTCCATTAAGCACCTCATTGAAAGAAATAGCTAGGAGAGATGAGATGTCCCATCGGAGGATGTTATCTAATTCCCTGATGTGTCAGTCTGGTCCGGGGGCCTTACCTGGTCTTAGTGATGAGATGAATAAGGTCATCCAATCATGTAGAGCAGACAGGTGATCAGTCTGTAGTTTTGCCAGACATATCTTAACCAGGAATTCTATTCAGGATGCAGTGTAAATTGCAATGGCTGGGTTTGGGGTGGCCCCAACGCTACGCTGGTCCCCCCAACACCATCAAGGTGTCACCACATGTTGCTGCTCTCTGGAAGGGACGGCAAGGCGTGGTGCACCCCATTGGGAAACAAGTCCAGAGAGTCGGGGTCTGCAGTAAACCAGGGGGCTTCTTTACTGGAGGAGTTCAGGTACAAAACAATACAGGCGAGGCACAGGGCCGGCTTCTACAGTCTCCTCCCTGGTAGTGTGGATCTCGAACATTTGTATGGCAAATTTTAATCGCGAATATCGCCACTTTCAGAATTCGCAAATATTTAGAATATAGTGCTATATATTCGTAATCTCGAACATTCGATTTTTTATTTATCAGAACAGAAGATTCCTCTCTTCTTCTATCTTGTGGGCCAATGAGAAGGCAGCAATGTCTTTGTCAGAGCTTAGCAACCAATAGGAGGGCTGCCCCTCCCCCTTCCTATATAAGAACCTCCCCAGCAGCCCTTTCCTGCAGTTGTGAGAGAGACAGACGTATCATTGCTGTGTCACCATACATTGCATTAGAGTTATATATAATACAGGTAGTTAGTGGGGGATAGTGCAGGGAGTTCGGGAGGGATCGTGTGCTGTGATAGGGGCTGCGTTTAGTCTGCTGTTTTAGGGATTACTTTGCTAGTGTTTAGGGTCACAGTCTTAGGGTTTAGTGTGTTAGTTTAGGAATTACTGTGCTGGGGGGGATTATTGTCACAATCTTTCGTCTTTGAAAAAATAAATAACAATACTGTTTTTCTAAATCTCTATTTTATTTTATTTTTGCCCCATTGTCACCAACCCAATAAAGTTATTCCCAAAGTCCCTCCATATTTTCTTAGTATATTTTGGGGGGGTTTTAATTTTATTTTTGGCTGATCATGAGTGGACGTGGACGTGCAGGCAGCCGTGGTCATGGTAGGGGGGTTGGTTCCTATACCCACGGAGGGGCAGGTGCAACTGGCAGGGGTGTCCACCTCATCCGAGTTTTTTTGGGTGTGGCAGCCGCCCCATTTCGTCTCAGGACGCCGAGGCAGTTGTGACTTTCATGACACAAGCCATTGTCACGGAGTCCTCTGCCCCAGCTCTAAGCAGCAGAAGCTCTCTGCCTCCTGCAGGACGAGCCCCCATCCCCCATCTTGGGGGAGGTAATGCAGGAGAGGGAGCTGCAGCTTGGTCCGGATGCTCAGGACCTTTTGGAAGGGATAGAGGAGGCAGCAGTACTGGAGACCATATCTCCAGAAGGATACTGATACTGTGGAGAGAGTTCAGAGAAGAGCTACTAAACTAGTCCATGGATTGCAGGATAAAACTTACCAGGAAAGGTTAAAGGACCTTAACATGTATAGCTTGGAAGAAAGACGAGACAGAGGGGAGATGAGAGAAACTGCTAAATACATAAAGGGAATCAACAAGGTAAAAGAGGAGAGAAGATTTACAAGAAGAAAAACTGCTACAAGAGGACATAGTGTTAAATTAGAGGGGCAAAGGGTTAACAGTAATATCAGGAAGTATTACTTTACTGAGAGAGTAGTGGATGCATGGAATAGCCTTCCTGCAGAAGTGGTAGCTGCAAATACAGTGAAGGGGTTTAAGCATGCATGGGATAGGCATAAGGCCATCCTTCATATAAGATAGGGCCGGGGGCTATCCATAGTACTCAGTATATTGGGCAGACTAGATGGGCCAAATGGTTCTTATCTGCCGACACATTCTATGTTTCTATGAGGAGGGGGGGCACGACGGTCAGTACCCCAGTGACATCCCTTCCAACTGGTGCAGATGGTTTCAGCCCCAGAAACCTCGCACATAGTCAGAGCCAGGCGTCAGCAGGGGGACAGCAGAGCCAGGTCAGGGGCTCCACGTCTGCTGCTCCCCTAAGTCCACCACTGGTCAACCTTAGGTCTGACATTGCAGGCAACGAACAGGAGGGTGACCAAGAATGAATGCCACCTCCTGATGAGGCAAACGGTGCGCAAGGTCACCAAGGATTAATAGCAGCAGGTGCCGCCTCCACCTCTGAGCACCGAGCCCGAACAGGCGCAGGCCAGCAGCACCCCATCTGACAGGAGGATGGTGCGTAAGTCGCCTGTTTGAGCTTACTTCACCCTGGCTGAAGAAGATCAGACAATTGCCATCTGTCAGTCGTGCCATGCCAGGGTGAGGAGAGGGAGGTCACTTGCTCGGCTGGGTACCACTGCGCTTACCCAGCACCTGAAAGGCAACCACTGGTGGGAGTGGGACCAGATACAGGGTGGTCGCAGCAGCTCCTGCCACTGTCCTGCAGCCACCCCACCGCCTTCCAACAATGCATTCCCACTCCCTCTTCTAGAGGTACCGGTACCGGCAGCCAGACCTTTGCCTTCTCTGCACCCTCCTGTTGCAAGTTCAGACAGAATAGTGGTGGCACTACAAATCCCAGAATTCCTGCATCTGGATCCGAGACACAAATGTATTCGGGGGATCACTGAGAAGTAGCAAGTGGTGCTCGGCCACGTAGGTGAAGATGCAAACATCCAGTGAATAAAGATGAATGGCGGCACTCACCTTACGTTGCAAAATGTCCTTTTTATTTCAGCAGAGGGGAGGGATACAAAACAGGATACAATCGCAGGTTACATAGCGACGGCCGTTTCGCGTTGTCCACGCTTCATCTGGCCACGTTTGACTGACTCTCAAGGAGTGACAGCATTTTTATGCGCCCAGTAGTACCACAGGTGCTGACTAAATGCACTAATTGTGGGGCCTGCATCATGGGCGTAACTGCCCCCTGGTGTCCGCCAAACAGAAACATAGCGACACATATCATTAAAAGCAATATTCAGAGCAGTCAGATTGATGGATGTCACAGAAAAACCCTCATGTCCAGTTTATCATTTAAACCTAAGGGGCCAGTGGCTGCGGAGCGTGTGATCCAGCGTCCTTCTCTCTTCAATAGATCGCGTCCCCTGACCTCCTTCCAGGGCTTTAGTGGAGCTCCGTCAGCCTGGAAGGGGGTCTGTAACTAACTGTGGTCCATTCCACACTTCGCCCAGAACACAGTCCTGCTAGGTTACAACTATTGCCATTGCAGCGCTGCACTGTCTATGGGGCATCCACTATTGGCTGCTTCCAGTGTTGCTGGCACATGGGCGATTATTGGCATTCAGTCTAAGTTCATATTCTGGATTTCATGATGCGTGAGATGAGTGGCACGACTGATATTTACCGTATTCCGCTCCCATAATGGATCCTATCCTCAGCCCTATAGTATCCTTTACAACACATTAGCTTTGGTTTAGGACCTTGAGTTGCCGGGATACGGCTGGGACGCTCTATCACATGACCCGTCATGTGATTGAGGGCGCTTGCGCGGTTTCGGGACTCCCGATCATGTGACCGCTATGTCGAATACCTGATTTCCGGGAATCTCGTTCTACAACTCGCGCATGCCCAGAGACAGACGTTAGACGCCACTCGCCGCACGCATACTGCTGGATGGATACTCGGCTCAGGTGCAGGGTAGGCTTTATATACACAGCTGAGATGGTTATGCTGTTTTATTACTGAATGTTATTATCACTTTAGAACACGATTGGGTGAATATGTAAGGGGGGGATGTGACCTTTCTGGGGGACAACCCCTCAACCAATCCGGATTGAATGTTACACCTATATAAGTATTGAACTTCACTTGTAAACCACATGTAGCTGAGAAAGACCTGGGTGTCCAGACGTTGCTGTATCCTTTCAGTGTGATTAAACGCTAAGCTTTGACTCAAGAACAAGAGGGCCGCGACTTTTCTGAAGTTTTTTCCCGAGGGCTCCAAGCACTCCGCTCGACACCGTAACCACCACAGGAACAAGGACCAGGAACAGCTCTTACAAGAGCTAGGGGTTATAGCCCGGGGAGTATACAGCGTATAGCAATCCCCCACACATGAGACGAGGCTCTATGGGGAATGTAAAACAGGAACTCTTTAATGGGTTATTTTTCAGCCTTTTATGCAGGTCTTCCAGCAAGGGACACTCCCTGGGGACCTTGTAGAAGACTGTGACAGTTTATATATTAGCCAATCACATGCATTTACAGTATTGAAACCTTCCCAGCAATTGTACACAAAAGCCCCTTCCCTCTGTCTGTAACACAATCAACAAAATACAATTACCAAACACAATGGGCTAACCCTAACTCACAGGCAGAAAACACCTCAAAACCCCACATATCCCCATAATTTATACATCTATGGATATCTCTGATCTGTTTAAATTCTTTTTTTATTCAAATTTTTAAGGTTCAAAAAAGTAAATTCTGCTTTACAGTAAAATGATAATGAATATCCATATCATAAACATAAATAAGATTGGTCTACATGGCATTAAATATCATGACATGCGTTACAATGGGATTGTACAACAATCAAGTATTAATATAGGAAAGAAAATTTTCAGTTCTCAAAAGTTATTGAACCTATAACCATAGACGCTGGGGTGACGGGCAATCAAGTATCAGGTTAGGACCGAAGTCTTTATTAACAACATGAATTAATACCTTAATACTTTGGAGTTTAACCAACTTCTGAATTACTGATTGTGGCAGACCTAGTCAAGTCATCCCAGCAATTAACAGGGGGAACACGGGGGAGGGGAGAGGAGGGAGTCAGGTTTAATCTAACCTTATGGGTACAGGGTCAGGATGATGAAGCTGAGAAATTAAAGATGTTCAGTTATGGCATCTTTTTCTAAAAGTTTGGTCCAAGGGTCCCAAGTTTGATGGTATTTTGGTTTATTATCGTCTCTAATTAATCTTAATTATGTAGGGTATGCATCTCCTTCAGCCACTCTGAAATGGAAGGGGGTTCTTTTTCCCTCCATAGTTTAGGGATAAGTAGCTTGGCTACGTTTAACATATGTAGTGTTAAAGGGTGCCTGATAGCGGAGGTTTGTATATCGAATATACTAAATAGAATCAGGTTTGGGGGGATTTTGGCTGTCGAGTTAAAAGTTTTGTTGACTATCATTGCAATGGATTTCCAAAAGGCTTCTAGTTTTTTGCAGTGAAGCCAGATATGGGATATGGTGCCCTTTTCCGTCTCACATCTCCAGCACAACGGGGATACGTCTGGGAGCATAGGATTAAGTATAACAGGGGTTCTGTACCAGCGTGAGACTATTTTGAAATGAGTTTCCTGTATTTTGGGGCTAATTGATTTAGATCTCGTATTTGCAATAATGTCTTTTATCTCGGAGCTATTGAACTCCCTACCTAGTTCTGCTGTCCATTTTTCAAGGTACGAGGGGGGGAGGGGGGATTATTGATAATGTTGTAGATAGAGGAGATAGCTTTTTTTACCGGGGTATTTGTTTTGATGCCTTTTTGTATAGGCGTTAAGGGGCTGGCAGAAGAGTTATAGATTCCTGATTTCATTATGTGGTCTTTAAGCAGCGAATATTCCCGGAAGGAAAGATCTAATTCTGAAAAGTATCTATTAAGATCTATATATGAGATGAAGACATTGTCATGTATTAAATTCCTTATTGGTGCAAGAAATAATTCTTCCACCTTCATTATCAGATTTTTTAGATCTTTGAGGTGTGGAGGGATCAATGTTCCCACCGGGGTCACTGCCATATTAGATGTCAGAAATTGCGTTTTTTTTTATTAGTTTTATGCCAAATTTTTAAGGAAAAACTAGTCCGAGGGTCTCTGTTTTTTTAGTTTTATGAGGGTAAAGGTTTTCTACTGTTTTCCACAATAGTAAGCGGTGCTCAGGGAGCAGCGACTCCCTTCTTTATCTGTCCATCTCTTTCTGGAAGGCTTAATAAACCACTCCATTCATTCAGCTATGTGTATAGACTGGTGGTATTTTAGGAAGTCAGGTGCTCCCAGACCACCGCTCGCCTGGTGGTATTTTAGGAAGTCAGGTACTCCCAGACCACCGCTCGCCTGGTGGTATTTTAGGAAGTCAGGTACCCCCAGACCACCGCTCGCCTGGTGGTATTTTAGGAAGTCAGGTGCTCCCAGACCACCGCTCGCCTGGTGGTATTTTAGGAAGTCAGGTGCTCCCAGACCACCGCTCGCCTGGTGGTATTTTAGGAAGTCAGGTGCTCCCAGACCACCGCTCGCCTGGTGGTATTTTAGGAAGTCAGGTACTCCCAGACCACCGCTCGCCTGGTGGTATTTTAGGAAGTCAGGTGCTCCCAGACCACCGCTCGCCTGGTGGTATTTTAGGAAGTCAGGTGCTCCCAGACCACCGCTCGCCTGGTGGTATTTTAGGAAGTCAGGTGCTCCCAGACCACTGCTCGCCTTAGGCATAGAAACGCTACTATATTGTATCCTATTGCTGTTTGATCTCCAAATACATTTCAAAATCATCTTCCTAAGAGTGTTATAGAAATATTTAGGGATGTCAATAGGCAAAGCCTGTAAAATATATAAAACTTTGGGAAGTATCATCATTTTAATGGCATTTATGCGCCCAAACCAGGATACGTACGGTGTCTCCCAATCTTTGAAGGTTGATTCCACCTTAGTTAGAAGAGGAAGGAAGTTCAATGTATATAATTCCCGGAAGTTCCTGCTAATGTTGATGCCTAAATATTTAAAGGAAGTGTTAGATGGTTTTAAGGGGGTAGTAGAAATGATCTCTTGCCATACTAATTGGGACGTGGTGACATTATATACTTCAGTATTAAGAAAATTAATCTTGAAATAAGAAATAGATCTAAAATCTTCCAATTCTTTCAGAAGAGTGGGAATCCCATGAATAAGGTGTCGTCGGCATATGCCGCTACCTTGTGTTGTTCCCTAGATGTAGTGATGCCTTGGATATGAGGGTTGGATCTTATCTTGATTAGTAATGGTTCCAAAGATAGGATAAACAGAATGGGTGACAGAGGGCACCCCTGTCTTGTGCCATTTGAGATTTGGAAGGCGGTTGACAATGAGTCATTTACCCCAACAGCAGCTGATGGAAAGGTATACATGGCTAGAATTTTGGATATAAATGTTTGGGGAAATTCAAAAGCGCTTAGGACTAGGGATGAGCGAACCCGAACTGTATAGTTCGGGTTCGTACCGAATTTTGGGGTGTCCGTGACACGGACCCGAACCCGAACATTTTCGTAAAAGTCCGGGTTCGGTGTTCGGCGCTTTCTTGGTGCTTTTTGAAAGGCTGAAAAGCAGCCAATCAACAAGCGTCATCCTACTTGCCCCAAGAGGCCATCACAGCCTTGCCTACTATTGGCATGGCTGTGATTGGCCAGTGCAGCATGTGACCCCGCCTCTATATAAGCTTGGGTCACGTAGCGCTGCACGTCACTCTGCTGATACAAGTGTAGGGAGAGGTTGCAGCTGCTGTTAGGGCGAGATTAGGCAGATTAACTCCTCTAAAAGACTTCATTCTGTGATCGATCTACAGCTGTGGATCATTGAACTGCTGATATTGAATTGCTCAGTGTTTTTAGGCTGCCCAGAGCGTTTTTATATCACTTTTTTCTGGGGTGATCGGTGGCCATTTTGTGGCTTGTGGTGCGCCAGCACGAGCTATCACCAAGTGTATTTAACCATCAATAGTGTGGTTATTTTTTGGCCACATACTACATCAGGTGCAGGCTGAGCCTGTGTCACCCAAGTGCATTTAACCATCAACAGTCTGGTTATTTTTTGGCCATATATTACATCAGGGGCAAGTTGTCACCCAGCGCCTAAAAAATAGGCCTGACATTTCTATTCCTCCAAATCAGTACAGTTTTAGCTGTTCAAATTATTTGTAGTGACCGTAAAAGCACAGTTTTTGTTCTAGGTTGAAAAACTATTCCCAAATTTGCCATTCTCAAAATTAGTAGTTTCTGCTATATCAGGCCTACTTTAAATCTATCCCAAAAAGGATATCTTAGATTCAAGGTGCTGATAGGGTCATTCTGAAAAACTTAAAGAGGACCTTTCACCGATTCTTACCCTATGAACTAACTATACAGATATGTAGAGCGGCGCCCGGGGATCTCACTGCACTTACTATTATCCCCGGGCGCCGCTCCGTTCTTCTGCTATGCCCTCCGGTATCTCCGCTCACTAAGTTATAGTAGGCGGAGATACCAGTCCCTAAGTTATGGTAGGCGGAGTCTGCCCTAGCGCTGGCCAATCGCAGCGCAGAGCTCACAGCCTGGGAGGTTATTTTCTCCCAGGCTGTGAGCTCTGCAATGCGATTGGCCAGCGCTAGGGCAGACTCCGCCTACCATAACTTAGGGAACGGAGATACCGGAGGGCATAGCAGGAGAACGGAGCGGCGCCCGGGGATAATAGTAAGTGCAGAGAGATCCCCGGGCGCCGCTCTACATGGCTGTATACTTAGTTCATAGGGTAAGAATCGGTGAAAGGTCCTCTTTAACACACACGCTACCGTGCAGATACAAGTCTAATTCTGTGATTAAAGGTATATCTGTCACACAGCGCGTAAAAAATAGCCCTGACATTTATATTCAACCAAATCTGTGGTTACTGCTGTGCCTGTATTAGTGTAATACGGTACCTAAATAGATAGCCAGATAGTGTTAGGTGTCTGTAAAAAAAGGCCTGAATTTGAATTCAATACATTGGCCCGAATAATATTTTTCTTATTGTGGTGAATGGTAACAATGAGGAAAACAACTAGTAAGGGACGCGGACGTGGACATGGTCGTGGTGGTGTTAGTGGACCCTCTGGTGCTGGGAGAGGACGTGGCCGTTCTGCCACAGCCACACGTCCTAGTGAACCAACTACCTCAGGTCCCAGTAGCCGCCAGAATTTACAGGGATATTTGGTGGGGCCCAATGCCGTTCTAAGGATGGTAAGGCCTGAGCAGGTGCAGGCATTAGTCAATTGGGTGGCCGACAGTGGATCCAGCACGTTCACATTATCTCCCACCCAGTCTTCTGCAGAAAGCGCACAGATGGCGCATGAAAACCAAGCCCATCAGTCTGTCACATCACCCCCATGCATATCAGGGAAACTGTCTGAGCCTCAACTTATGCAGCAGTCTCTTATGCTGTTTGAAGACTCTGCTGGCAGGGTTTCCCAAGGGCATCCACCTAGCCCTTCCCCAGGGGTGGAAGAGATAGAATGCACTAACGCACAACCACTTATGTTTCCTGATGATGAGGACATGGGAATACCACCTCAGCACGTCTCTGATGATGACGAAACACAGGTGCCAACTGCTGCGTCTTTCTGCAGTGTGCAGACTGAACAGGGGGTCAGGGGTCAAGACTGGGTGGAAGACGATGCAGGGGACGATGAGGTCCTAGACCCCACATGGAATGAAGGTCGTGCCACTGACTTTCACAGTTCGGAGGAAGAGGCAGTGGTGAGACCGAGCCAACAGCGTAGCAAAAGAGGGAGCAGTGGGCAAAATCAGAACACCCGCCGCCAAGAGAGTCCATCTGCTACTGACCGCCGCCATCTGGGACCGAGCACCCCAAAGGCAGCTTCAAGGAGTTCCCTGGCATGGCACTTCTTCAAACAATGTGCTGACGACAAGACCCGAGTGGTTTGCACGCTGTGCCATCAGAGCCTGAAGCGAGGCATTAACGTTCTGAACCTTAGCACAACCTGCATGACCAGGCACCTGCATGCAAAGCATGAACTGCAGTGGAGTAAACACCTTAAAAACAAGGAACTCACTCAGGCTCCCCCTGCTACCTCTTCTGCTGCTGCCGCCTCGGCCTCTTCTGCTGCTGCTGCCGCCGCCTCGGCCTCTTCCTCCGCCTCTGGAGGAACGTTGGCACCTGCCGCCCAGCAAACATGGGATGTACCACCAACACCACCACCTGCGTCACCAAGCATCTCAACCATGTCACACGGCAGCGTTCAGCTCTCCATCTCACAAACATTTGAGAGAAAGCGTAAATTCCCACCTAGCCACCCTCCATCCCTGGCCCTGAATGCCAGCATCTCTAAACTACTGGCCTATGAAATGCTGTCATTTAGGCTGGTGGACACAGACACCTTCAAACAGCTCATGTCGCTTGCTGTCCCACAGTATGTTGTTCCCAGCCGCCACTACTTCTCCAAGAGAGCCGTGCCTTCCCTGCCCAACCAAGTGTTCGATAAAATAAAGTGTGCACTGCGCAACGCCATCTGTGGCAAGGTCCACCTAACCACAGATACGTGGACCAGTAAGCACGGCCAGGGACGCTATATCTCCCTAACTGCACACTGGGTAAATGTAGTGGCGGCTGGGCCCCAGGCGGAGAGCTGTTTGGCGCGCGTCCTTCCGCCACCAAGGATCGCAGGGCAACATTCTTTGCCTCCTGTCTCCTCCTCCTCCTACTCAGCTTCCTCCTCCTCTTCTTCCACCTGCTCATCCAGTCAGCCACACACCTTCACCACCAACTTCAGCACAGCCCGGGGTAAACGTCAGCAGGCTGTTCTGAAACTCATATGTTTGGGGGACAGGCCCCACACCGCGCAGGAGTTGTGGCGGGGTATAGAACAACAGACCGACGAGTGGTTGCTGCCGGTGAGCCTCAAGCCCGGCCTGGTGGTGTGCGATAATGGGCGAAATCTCGTTGCAGCTCTGGGACTAGCCGGTTTGACGCACATCCCTTGCCTGGCGCATGTGCTGAATTTAGTGGTGCAGAAGTTCATTCGCAACTACACCGACATGTCAGAGCTGCTGCATAAAGTGCGGTCCGTCTGTTCGCGCTTCCGGCGTTCACACCCTGCTGCTGCACGCCTGTCTGCGCTGCAGCGTAACTTCGGCCTTCCCGCTCACCGCCTCATATGCTACGTGCCCACCTTGCACATTCTGTACAGACTGTGCGAGCAGCAGCAGGCCATAGTGGAGTTTCAGCTGCAGCACGCACGGGTCAGTCGCTCTGCGGAACAGCAACACTTCACCACCAATGACTGGGCCTCCATGCGAGACCTGTGTGCCCTGTTGCGCTGTTTCGAGTACTCCACCAACATGGCCAGTGGCGATGATGCCGTTATCAGCGTTACAATACCACTTCTATGTCTCCTTGAGAAAACACTTAGGGCGATGATGGAAGAGGAGGTGGCCCAGGAGGAGGAGGAGGAGGAAGAGGGGTCATTTTTAGCACTTTCAGGCCAGTCTCTTCGAAGTGACTCAGAGGGTGGTTTTTTGCAACACCAGAGGCCAAGTACAAATGTGGCCAGACAGGGCCCACTACTGGAGGAGGACGAGGATGAGGAGGAGGTGGAGGAGGATGAGGATGAAGCAGGTTCACAGCGGGGTGGCACCCAAAGCAGCTCGGGCCCATCACTGGTGCGTGGCTGGGGGGAAACACAGGACGATGACGATACGCCTCCCACAGAGGACAGCTTGTCCTTACCTCTGGGCAGCCTGGCACACATGAGCGACTACATGCTGCAGTGCCTGCGCAACGACAGCAGAGTTGCCCACATTTTAACGTGTGCGGACTACTGGGTTGCCACCCTGCTGGATCCCCGGTACAAAGACAATGTGCCCACCTTACTTCCTACACTGGAGTGTGATAGGAAGATGCGCGAGTACAAGCGCACGTTGGTAGATGCGCTACTGAGAGCATTCCCAAATGTCACAGGGGAAGCAGTGGAAGCCCAAGGCGAAGGCAGAGGAGGAGCAAGAGGTCGCCAACGCAGCTGTGTCACGGCCAGCTCCTCTGAGGGCAGGGTTAGCATGGCAGAGATGTGGAAAAGTTTTGTCACCACGCCACAGCTAAGTGCACCACCACCTGATACGGAACGTGTTAGCAGGAGGCAACATTTCACTAACATGGTGGAACAGTACCTGTGCACACCCCTCCACGTACTGACTGATGGTTCGGCCCCATTCAACTTCTGGGTCTCCAAATTGTCCACGTGGCCAGAGCTAGCCTTTTATGCCTTGGAGGTGCTGGCCTGCCCGGTGGCCAGCGTTTTGTCTGAACGTGTATTCAGCACGGCAGGGGGCGTCATTACAGACAAACGGAGTCTACAGACAATGTGGACAAGCTGACGTTCATAAAAATGTACCAGGCATGGATCCCACAGGACCTGTCCATCCCTTGTGCAGATTAGACATTAACTACCTCCCCTTAACAATATATTATTCTACTCTAGGGCACTTCCTCATTCAATCCTATTTTTATTTTCATTTTACCATTATATTGCGGGGCAACCCAAAGTTGAATGAACCTCTCCTCTGTCTGGGTGCCGGGGCCTAAATGTGTGACAGTGGCCTGTTCCAGTGGTGGGTGACGTGAAGCCTGATTCTCTGGTATGCCATGAAGACAGATTCTGTGCTGACATAAGGCCAGATTCTCTGTTACGGGACCTCTCTCCTCTGCCTGGGTGCCTGGGCCTAAATATGTGACAGTGGCCTGTTCCAGTGGTGGTTGACGTGAAGCCTGATTCTCTGCTATGACATGAAGACTGATTCTGCGCTGACATAAGGCCAGATTCTCTGTTACGGGACCTCTCTCCTCTGCCTGGGTGCCTGGGCCTAAATATGTGACAGTGGCCTGTTCCAGTGGTGGTTGACGTGAAGCCTGATTCTCTGCTATGACATGAAGACTGATTCTGTGCTGACATGAAGCCATATTCTCTGTTACAGGACCTCTCTCCTCTGCCTGGGTGCCGGGGCCTAAATGTGTGACAGTGGCCTGTTCCAGTGGTGGGTGACGTGAAGCCTGATTCTCTGCTATGACATGAAGACTGATTCTGTGCTGACATGAAGCCAGATTCTCTGTTACGCGACCTCTCTCCTCTGCCTGGGTGCCTGGGCCTAAATATGTGACAGTGGCCTGTTCCAATGGTGGGTGACGTGAAGCCTGATTCTCTGCTATGACATGAAGACAGATTCTGCGCTGACATGAAGCCTGAATCTCTGTTATGGGACCTCTCTCCTCTGTCTGGGTGCCGGGGCCTAAATGTGTGACAGTGGCCTGTTCCAGTGGTGGGTGACGTGAAGCCTGATTCTCTGCTATGACATGAAGACTGATTCTGTGCTGACATGAAGCCAGATTCTCTGTTACGGGACCTCTCTCCTCTGCCTGGGTGCCTGTGTAGTGTCCCACTAGATAGGCGTGGGCACTACACAAGGGTCAATTGGTGTGTGCGTGTACTCCTACTCACAAGGAACAGGAATGTTATATTTAATTGTGCATTTAATGTATTTTCTAATGTGTTTTTATATGCAATGTTCCCCTGTGTTAATGCTTAGCAGGCCTAGTTGGGTGTAATTAGACATCCCAGACACTAGAGGGAGATAGGGAGCCCCTAGTATAAATGTTCAGGCCCAGACAGGGAGAGGTAGTTCAGAGTCAGGAGTCTGTGGAGACAGAAGTTAGAAGGCACCAGCCAGGGACAAGCTGAGGGCCTCCTCCTGACATGCAGCTAGACAGCCCCGGCTACTAGTTGTTACCAGGAGGCTAGTAGAGGGATCCTAGCCTACCTGCGGATCAAGAGAGCCTTAGTTAGCTCTGAAGACACCCCAGTTGCAGGACAGAACCTCCTGGGAGAAACCCACAGTCCTTGACCAGACAAGTCAGGATATTACAAGCAAAGATAAGTAACACTGATGGGCAGATGCTATATAGGAAGCAAAGCAAGGATTTAATACGAGAGGAAGATATATATATACCAAGGATTTAAGCCACCATTTAGGCATCCGGGCCTTGGGATTGAAACCAGACAGGAGTTCTAGAAAGGACAGTGTACGCTATTTCTGAGGAAAGGTACAACCTGATTCTGAGTGTGTTGTGGATTTACCCTCTGAGTATCTTGCATGATTAATACCTGCCATCTTGTGGAATAAGCCTGCTTGTAAAGCTGTGATCTAAAGGACTGTGTTACCATCTGTATGTACAAAGTTGGACTGTTAAGTAAAGCAACGTTTGGTTCACTATACCACCTGTGTACCTCACTTATTCCAACTATAAATTGGTGTGCCACCGTTACAGGCACTGGCGTCACGAATCCAACAGGGACCTTGCCCCAGGCACTCAAAATACCTGTAACATCCAGGGCACCTCATCCACCATCAGGCCTGGTCCCTACATACCGAGTGTGCCCCAGAGGAACTGTGTCTACCTCTCCTTCACTGCCGCATGCCTGCCCAGGGTTCTCCAATACAGTGAGCAACCCTCGATTGCCCATAACCGTGACCTCACTTCGCTATACCCTGCAGGTCTGGCGTGCTGCACCTGGGCCTAAATATGTGACAGTGGACTGTTCCAGTGGTGGGTGACGTGAAGCCTGATTCTCTGCTATGACATGAAGACTGATTCTGTGCTGACATGAAGCCAGATTCTCTGTTACGGGACCTCTCTCCTCTGTCTGGGTGCCGGGGCCTAAATATCTGACAGTGGCCTGTTCCAGTGGTGGGTGACGTGAAGCCTGATTCTCTGCTATTACATGAAGAGACTGATTCTCTGCTGACATGAAGCCAGATTCTCTGCTATGGCATGAAGAGACTGATTCTCTGCTGACATGAAGCCAGATTCTCTGCTATGGCATGAAGAGACTGATTCTCTGCTGACGTGAAGCCAGATTCTTTGCTATGGGACCTCTGTCCAATTGATATTGGTTCATTTTTATTTTTTTAATTTTTATTTTAATTCATTTCCCTATCCACATTTGTTTGCAGGGGATTTACCTACATGTTGCTGCCTTTTGCAGCCCTCTAGCTCTTTCCTGGGCTGTTTTACAGCCTTTTTAGTGCCCAAAAGTTCGGGTCCCCATTGACTTCAATGGGGTTCGGGTTCGGGACGAAGTTCGGGTCGGGTTCGGATCCCGAACCCGAACATTTCCGGGAAGTTCGGCCGAACTTCTCGAACCCGAACATCCAGGTGTTCGCTCAACTCTACTTAGGACCTCTTCCAAGTAAGACCAGTTAAGCCTATCAAACGCTTTTTCTGCGTCTGTTGCTACAAGCGTAAGGGGTATGTTATTTGTCTGAGCTAATTGTATAGCATGAAGTATTCTGTATATATTATCTTTAGATTCCCTACCTTCTGTAAAACCGACTTGATCATTATGGATGATATTTGGGATCATATTCTTTAGTCTATCCACTAGGGTTTTAGCATACATTTTAATATCCACATTTAAAAGGGAAATTGGTCTGTAGTTTGAACATAATGTTGTGTCTTTGTCTTCTTTGGGTATTAATGTGATATGGGCGTTGAGGGATTCTGGACGGAATGAGTCATTTATTGCTATATTATTAAAATAGGTGCACATGTGGGGAATTAAAGACGATTGGAATTTTTTATAATAACTTGCGGTCAGGCCGTCTGGGCCAGGGCTTTTACCGTTGGGAAGAGATTTTAGAACCGACTCTATCTCAGTTTGTGAGAAGGGGGTTAATAGTTTTGATTGCTGGTCTGTGGTCAATTTAGGTATTTCTATTGAGTTTAGAAACTCTTTAATTTTGGTTTTCATTTCTACTTGGTCAGGGGTGTATTTATTTATATTGTACAGTTTTTCGTAAAAGGATCTGAACGTGTTCGTGATACTTGTTGAGGTGTTACATAGAGAGTTGGTCTGGTCTCTGATTTTAGTTATGTATGACCTATTCCTTTGTTTCTGTAGAATTCTAGCTAGTCTTTTGTTGCAACCATTGTCCTCTAAATATTTTTTATATCTAATAATATATAAATATTTTTGATTCTTCTGGTCCATTAACTCCAGGAGTTTGGATCGTAAAATTGTGAGATCTTTTATTACCTTTTTCTCCAGTGATAATTTGTGAACTGTTTCCAGTCGTTTTATTTGTGAAAGGATGTCATTAATTTCTCTCTCTCTAAGTTTCTTTTTGTATGAGCCTAACCTAATCAACCTACCCCTAATTACCGCCTTGTGTGTTTCCCATTCAAGAGAAGTGCAGGTTCTCCCCTGTAGATTATCAGTAAAAAACGATTGTATATCTGACATGATTGCTGCTGAGTCTTTGGGATCTGTCAGTAAGCGACCAGTTAAATGAGCTATTCTTAGTATCTCCAGGAGAGAGCTGCACTAATAATGGGGCGTGGTCTGATAAGTGGAAAGATTTGTATTCGGCTTTTTTCAGGATTTGGAAATCCCTATTATGCATAAAGAAGTAATCTAATCTTGAGTAAAGATTGTAAGTAGGAGAGTAGAACGAGAAATCTTTGCAACTTGGGTTCAACATTCTCCAGACATCAACTAAACCAAAGTTATGGAGTTTTTTCTTCAAGGCTTTAAGGTCACGATACGCTATTCTAGCTTTACCTGCAGATGTGTCTATGGTTGGTTCCAGAGGGGTATTCAAATCACCTCCCAGGACCAAAACACCCTCAACAAATGAGTCTAACTTGTTCAGGACATGTTCGAGAAAACGATGTTGTAGCGTGTTAGGTGAGTAGAAGTTGGCAAATGTGTACATCTTTCCATATAATTGGCCTTTGACAAATATATATCTGCCTTCACTATCACTCAGTGTGTCCATGTGTTGGAAACCCATTTTTCTGTGGAACACGATAGAGACTCCTTTTCTTTTAGATAGAGGCGTGGTTGAGTTATACCACTGGCAATACTGAAATGTTTTGGAGAATGGGGTCAATGTTTTTTTAAAGTGAGTTTCTTGGAAGAAGATCACGTCCACCTTTTCTTTCCTCATATATGTTAAGATCTTGGACCTTTTCTTAGGATTATTGAGACCGTTAACGTTATATGAGGCGCAGATAAAATCAGCCATAATTGTGATGTATTTTAGGATATGTCCTGACCTGGTGTAAGTCTGATTCCCTGAAAATTGGTTTGGGGAGGGGGGATGAAGTTGTAAGGGGAAGAAAATTAGTAACAATTGGATAGTACATATTCAAATTGAATATCGGTACTAAACGTATGTAAGTAATACTGCCTGTTGTGATGCCCAAATTTTGAGCACCTAGGGATGGAACAGTATGTGCTTCCACTCTAGATGTCACACAGAGTGGAAGATTTGGAGAAGGTCTATTTCTCCAGTTAAATTTCAAAAGGTTTCAGATAGTTGTGTGTGGTGGGGGGGGGGGGTGAACATTAAGGACTGCTCCTCAGTCCTAACATGAGTGTGTGTGTGTACAGAAACGTGTACATACTAAACAGTGCAAATCTATTTGAACGTCAAGGGTTCATATATACCTAAATACAAGTATAGGTTTTTCTGCAAGCCCCAGACCCTCAGGTCCTGCGTGTTCGCGGGAGACCATTAGGCAGGTGAGCATGTACATCAAAACCGTCTCCCGTATGTAGTGTACATATACCACAATATAAGTGAGTCACAAAAAATTAAGTGGAACAACAGTGTGACAGTTACAGTGAGATTTCTCTGTGGCGTAACCGTTGATGAACCATATACCTTAGGTAACATCATAAAAGTCTCCACTGTGGCGTTTCTATAAAAGTTAAATACCGTGACTAGACCGTATGAACCTACCTAGACCTTAGAGGTCTATATGCATCTAGATGTGGGCAAGGGTCTCTTCTGCAGGCCCTGCGCCTACAGGCCCTGCGTGTTCGCGGGAGACCATAAGGCACGTGGACATATACATCAGAGCCCCTCTCCCGCATTCAGTGCACATTTAATACAGTATATGTGAATCAACAATAAGAAGTGTCAACAAAAAGGCAAAAATCAGAAATAAAGTTGCCTATGGTGAAGCCTTCAACAAAAAGCGTGTGGCTAAGACTACATCATAAAAGTCTCTACTAGGAAAGTTTTAGTAAAGTTAATTACCATCTTCCATGTGTGAAGGATCTTCACAGGTATGAATGAGAGTTTCAGAAGAGAGGATCTTCATTCTCCCGCTGGCGTACGTGGAGACTTCTGCGGGGCTCTGTGGATGGCTTCTGTGTCTACAATCTTGGATCTTTTGGATTTTGGTGTAGTCACTGTCTCCCATGGTTGGAGTTGGGGAAATTATGGTTCTTCATCTTCTTCCTCTCCGTCAATCCAGTTATTGATCACAATGTTGTTCAGTTCCAGCTTTTGGACGGCTTTGTCAACATCTGCAGGTTCTCTAACAATTATTGGCTTCCCTGCGCAGTTGATGAAAAGTCCAAATGGAAATAGCCATCTGTATTTCAAGCCTTTGTTTCTCAAGGCGCTAGTCAGAGGTTGGAGGTTGCGTCTTAGTTCAAGGGTGTATCTTGAAATGTCCTGAAAAATTAACACCTCTTTATCCTCATATTCTATTTTCTTTGCAAACCTCGCTTTTTTAAAGATTTCTTCTTTAATGCTGAAGTCCAGAAGGCAACACAATATGTCTCTGGGCGAATCCATTTTAACATTTTTCGGTCTATAGACTCTATGCACTCTTTGGAATCCTAAGTCATATGTTTCTTCTTTTCCCAGGAGCTCACAGAAAATTTTGGTAAGGACTGGTGTTATTTCTTCATCTGTGACCGTTTCAGGGAGGCCTTTAATTCTCAGATTGTTTCGCCGTGATCTGTTTTCAAGATCATCTAGGTGCAGTTTAAGAGCGTATGACTCTTTGTGATAGGTGGGTAGCATGAGCAGAAAGTGATTGGGTGGCGTCTTCAACTTGAGACACTCTTGAAGAAATTTGTTTGATGTCTGCTTTTATTTCCGTTAAAACTTCTTTGATAGATTCTGAGAACTCTCTAATCATATTTTTTATACAGGATACTGTGGGTAACGATTTGATAAGTGTCTGCAGGTTTTCTGATTCTGAGGCTTGGTCTTCCTCTTCATCACTCTCTGACCACTCATTAGTTGGGAGCTGTATTTAATGGCGTCTTTATGTTTAGAGATTTTTTCAGTATCATTTTTTTGTAATTTGGAGAGTTTCTTTGGCGTCTTTTGAGCTCTCGCCCCTTTCTCTGATTGATGGCCTTTATTCATTTTGTCGGTTGATCGTCTCTCACAGACGCTGAAGGATGTGGACCGTTAATTTGCTGTACACACTTTGGAATGGAAAAATTAGTGGATTAAATACTGAGGAGCAGTATTGCTCACTTATTGAGTTTCATCATTTTGCTGCATTGTCCTTTAAATATTTGGAGCGTTGCTGAGATGATTTGTACAGTTAAGCAAGTACTATGAGCTGAGTATAAAGGGCAGAGTGTAGTTAGCTGGATACAAAGAGCTGGGTACACTGAGCTGCAGGTACAATAGGATTTCAGCTATTGGGTCCACAGTAATGTTGGGGATCCCTCCTGTTTGCAGGTGGCAGCCTGTAGTTTTTTATATGCTCAGTCCTGAGCTTATGTACACTTTCGAGTTAACTTTCAGAATTATGAGCGGAGCTTATTCAGGACCTCAGGGCACGTCTCCCGATTTTTTAATACGATCGGATCAAAGGGGCAATTATTAGCCCCACTGGTGTGCCTTGCAGTCTATGTACTCCTGAATTATGCTGGCTCCTGCACTTGATTCAGATCATGCCGGCAGCCAGATGTCACAGGAGGAGCGGGGTGGCTCTGTTCTCTTCAGCCTGCTTCAACTCCGGCCGTAACTACTTTCTTACAGCGGCCCCGATCGCAGCTAGGTTCGTGCAGTCATACCCTGACCTGTAATATGCCGGGATTGTCTTCTTGACGATCGCTGGTCCAGGTGTCGGTACCAGTCGCTGTTAGTCTGCAGGGCCCTGCAGACTGTGGCCCTGTCTCTTGCGCTGCGGCGGCTCTTTCTTGTGGCGGCGGGACCTTAGCAGCAGGACTCCAGTAGCGCTGACATGAACACAGCGATGCCGGCAGCCAGTCTCCTATCCTCACTTGTAATCCGGTCCGTCAAATCCAATCTCCGCCGGGTCGCGCCGCAAATTCCAGCCGTCCCCGGTCTCTTCAGCGGCTCAGATTACTATATAATAAGGGTTTTCACCCAGTACAGGACCGCATTAATTGATCGCTTAGGTGTTAAGCGGTGGTGGTGCGGGGGAACACCAGCAAATGGCCTGATAATTGCGGTTGTAGATGTGCTGTTCCTTTCATATTGAATTTCTGCACTGTATTATTTCTTGTTTTACCTATGTTGTTTCTATCCATTGTTCTCTGCTGCCATCTGCTGGCCGGAATTTGTATGCTGCACGCCTCGTTCGTTGTCTATAAAGTTTATCTCTGGGCGTGGTTTTAGCAGCCTTGGGCCTGGTCACTTCCTGTAGCCTTTTTCAGTGCTGCATCCTTTGTGACTGGAGACACACACCTCGGCTTGTGAAGGCATCAGTTTTTGACCAGCAGTAGCCTCAGCAGTTAGTCTCAGGAAAGACATCCACATGACAGCATCTACTGCATTCCTGTATTGCATCACCGTATGTCACTGCTCTGGATCAAATAAACCCACGTTTGATTGCATCCTCATGTCTACGTCTGGATCCATCTAACCTGAGCATCTGCCGGTCCGGTCTGCTCCACTGCTTGGATACGAAGGTAGGCCAGTCACAAAGCCATTATCAGTTACACCTTCATTCGCCTTCATGTGGGGACAGAACAGTCAAAAACTGCCTTAAAGCCTTATACCCCAGTCAATATCCGTCTGAATGTCCAATGCCCGGCTACAGGTTCCCTCAGAGCCCAGGGCCACACTCAGGAACCTCCCCTGCAACAGGCCCACTCCCAGCAAATCTGCCCAGCAACAGGGCACGTCCCATAAGCCTAAGGGGAAGCACGGCGTGTCCGCAGTAGATATACTCTCGCCTGGAAGTCCTCCACTACTCACCAAGCCACTTTCTACATCCTATGTTAACCCTTGCTCGCATGATATAAGAACTGTTCACGCACGCGGGGCCTCCCTCAAACCAAAACCCCGCAATTCACTCAAAACACCTTGGGAAACTCATCAGGGTGCCTCATCTGAGCCGCACTGCAATTTTCAGCCCCCAATTCAAAAGTTCGATTTCTTAAAGAGACAGCGCACCTTAAATCAAAATGTCCGAAAAGGACCTCGTACAGTTCCCCAGTGATGAAATAAAGCAAATGCAACCTGATACTGATCATTATGAAGAGCTGGAGGTAGAACCCACACTTCCAGCAGACCAAGTCACGTGACTAAGGCGCTCTCTCAAACCAACTATAAAGATCACAGAAAACTATCACACCAGGAAAGATGAGCTATGTGACAACCTGGAAGAGCTATGGGAACGAGTTTCCTCCCTCATATCAGGACTTAAGTCCTCCTCAGGCGATGCCACCAGCTTACAAGTTGCCGTCGGGCGGCTGAACGCAGCCCATGAAAGATACAAGAGACTGTCCACAAGGTATATAACCTTTCTAAAAGACTCTAATATTGAAGAAGCCCTGTCAGAATTGTGCAAGGCAGAATCAATAGACAGACAAAGAGACGCCATGGTGCTGGACGCTAAAGATAAAGTGGAACGCCGTATCTCTCATTTGCAAGAAACTAGATCACACAGATCGCATTCGTCCAAACATTCCTCACGGTCCTACAGATCATCATGCTCTAGAAGCTCCAACCTGAGCGACAGATTACTAGAGGCCCGCATAAATGCAGAGCAATCCAAAGTGAGGCGTTCCTTCACCGAAAAAAGTCCTTGCGAGGGCAGAAGCACAGACGGCGGCCAAGAGGGCTGAAGCGGAGGCAGAAGCCAAGAGGGCAGAAGCGGAGGCAGTGGCCAAGAGGGCAAAAGCGGTAGCCAAGAGGGCTGAAGCAGAGGCGGTGGCCAAGAGGGCAGAAGCAGAGGCGGTGGCCAAGAGGGCAGAAGCGGAGGCAGAAGCCAAGAGGGCTGAAGCGGAGTCGGCGGCCAAGAGGGCTGAAGCAGAAGCAGAAGCCAAGAGGGCAGAAGCGGAGGCAGAAGCCAAGAGGGCAGAAGCGGAGGCAGAAGCCAAGAGGGCAGAAGCGGAGGCAGAAGCCAAGAGGGCTGAAGCGGAGGCAGTAGCCAAGAGGGCAGAAGCAGAGGCGGTGGCCAAGAGGGCAGAAGCGGAAGCCAAGAGGGCAGAAGCGGAGGCAGAAGCCAAGAGGGCAGAAGCGGAGTCGGCGGCCAAGAGGGCTGAAGCAGAAGCAGAAGCGGAGGCTCGAATAAAGATCCTTGAATCAGAGAGGGAAGAGGAAATCGCATTAGCAAAAGTAAGACTACTTGAGCAAGCATTGAGCCAAGGCCTTGATTCAGTCTGCTTACCACCAGAGGAGATAGACGATCCAGTTGATCGCACCAACGACTACGTACTGAAACAGTTATCTGCACCACCCCCAGTGTGCAGTACTGTCCAAGCCAACAACACTGAAACCTCCAAGTCAGCTCTACCTGCAGTGCCAGTGACACCCACAGCACCCGAGCAATCCAATAACAGTCGCCCAGACGCGCCCTCTCAAGGGCAGTTATTACAGCAAGATGGCTACCAGGTGTTTCCTGGCCTACCTCCACAGCTCAAGCAGCAGTCATCAGAATCTACAGAGGCTAGACCACAGCTCAACCCTGCAGCAACATCATTCTACCCGGAAGCATCTCACCCTTTCACGCCACGCAGCCTATACACCCCAGGGGCATCACAAGTTGTCATGGCAACAAGCAGTGAGAAATCAGATATGTCTGAGTTTGCCAGGTTTATGGTGAGCAGAGAGCTAATTAACACCAGTCTCTCAAAATTTGATGACCGTGCGGAGAGCTACAGAGCCTGGAAGGCAACCTTCAAAGCCGCCATCGCCAACCTCAACCTAACCGCAGAGCAGGAGCTCGACCTCTTGATCAAATGGCTGGACCCAGGCTCCACAAATCGCATCAAGAGCCTTAGAACTGTCTATGTGGGACAAGCAGAAGCAGGTCTCGCTGCAGCCTGGCAGAGACTCGAACGCACCTTTGGCAGTGCAGAAGCAATAGAGAAGGCACTATTCAGGAGACTGCAGAACGTCCCCAAGATCAGTCTCAAGGATGTCCGCAAGCTTCAGGATTTAAGTGATTTGCTCATGGAACTGGAGCTTGCCAAAAGAGACCCTCGTCTGTCCGGGCTGTGCTACCTGGATACAGCCCATGGGGTGAACCCAATTGTCGTGAAGTTTACCATACAGCCTGCAAGAGAAGTGGGCGGCATCAGTCTCAAGGTACAAAAGAGTGCATGACGTCACTTTTCCCCCATTTATTCATTTCTGCAGATTCATCGATGAACAGTCCCAGATGAGGAATGACCCCAGCCTCGACTTCCTGGAGTTCAATACTACAGCCTCAGTGACACCATCATCAAGGTATGAAAGTATTGTACATAAACACAGAGACTTTAAGAGCAGCGTGAATGTTAGAAAGACTAACTTACCATCATCTGCAGTACCCACTGGTAGACAGTACACTACCTCATCAGGAGACAAGGCCTTCAATCGTGAATGTCCCATTCATAAAAAACCACACTCGCTGAACAAATGCAGAGGATTTAGATCCAAAACCATACAGGAGCGCAAGAAAGTCCTCACCGAGCTTGGGGTATGCTTCAGGTGCTGCGCTTCATTGGAGCACATGGCTAAGGACTGCAAATCCATTATCAAGTGTGAGGAGTGTCATAGTGATAGACATGCCTCAGCTATGCACCCAACTCCACTCACAAGGGATTCACCTGCTGTCGTCACCACCAGTCCTGCTCAAAGTCATGGCGGGGAGCCCCAGAACCACGCTAACACAGCCACCGCTGTTTCCTGCTCATGCTTGGACGTATGTGGGGAGGGCCAGAGTGAGAAATGTTGTGCCCGCATATGCCTAATTAAGGTCTACCCGGAGGGGCTACCAGAAAAGGCAGTAAAAATGTATGCCATCATTGACGACCAAAGCAACCGCTCCCTAGCAGGACCTAAATTCTTTGAAGCCTTTGGAATAAAGGGACCATCAGAACCCTACATCTTAAACACCTGCTCGGGTCGCATAGAGACTAGCGGCAGGAGGGCACAAGGATTCATTGCTTGTTCCGTCAGTGGAAATATGGAAATACCTCTACCGACGCTGATCGAATGCGATCAAATACCCAACCATAGGGATGAAATTCCTACCCCGGAAGCTGCATTTCACCATCCACACCTAAGGCACCTAGCCAATGTTATCCCACCTATGGACAACAACGCCGAGATTCTACTCCTGCTTGGCAGAGACAATCTAAGGGTACACAAGGTGCGTCAACAGTGTAATGGTCCCGACTATGCACCATACGCCCAGAGACTGGACTTGGGATGGGTGGTCATAGGAAATGTATGCTTGGATCAACCAAGAATCCGCTCTTTCAAAACGTACGTGCGTGGAGATGGACGCACAACTTGCATTAAGCCTTGCCCTCATCACTATGAGGTGAAAGAGAAGCCTCCAGACCTCATACAACCACCTGACGACATTCCTCCCTTTGCCGACAACTTGGGAAGATTAGTCTTTCACACAAGCAAGGACGATGATAAAGTAGCTTTGTCAGTAGAGGACAGAGAATTTATCAAGATAATGGACAATGAGTTCCTTAAAGACGAAACCAATCACTGGGTTTCTCCATTACCCTTCCGAGCTACCAGGGTGAGACTCCTGAACAATAGGGAACAAGCTCTGTCTAGATTTAACTCTCTGTCATGGTCTTACCTGCTTGCTGCTCTCCTTCGTTTGACATGTGCTGGCGGCCATCTTGGGTCCTGGGTTTCTTGTAGCCTTCCACCCTGCGGCTCCTCCTTCCCCTGGGAGGAGCTGGATGCCTAGCTCATATATATAGGAGGTCTGTGGCTTCAGTTCCTTGCTTGGTCCTCTTGTGTTCACATGCTTCTAAGACTGCTGCTGCTTCTGGTTCCTGATCCTGGCTTCGTCTGACTACCCTGCTGGTTCCTGATCCTGGCTTCGTCTGACTACCCTGCTGGTTCCTGATCCTGGCTTCGTCTGACTACCCTGCTGGTTCCTGATCCTGGCTTCGTCTGACTACCCTGCTGGTTCCTGATCCTGGCTTCGTCTGACTACCCTTCTGGTTCCTGACCTCTGGCTTCGCAAAGACTCTGCTCGGTTTCACCATCCGTTTGGACTTTTGCTTTACAGCTTTATTTTCAATAAAGCCTTCTTATTTTCACTTATCTCTTGTTGTACGTCTGGTTCATGGTTCCGTGACACTAGGACCAAGCCATGAATTCTGACGGTACAGGGCCATCCTCGCTACCCACGCTGGTTGCCAGACTTGATCAGCAGGATCACCTGTTGGGTCGGTTCGCTGTGGCGTTGCAAACCCTGCTTGAACGCACGGCTCATTTCGCTCCCGTTGCCGATGGGTCGGTTGTCGCTCCTGGGCTCGCTCCTACTGCCGCTCCGGTTGTTGCGCCAGAGTCTACCCCGACACCTGTTGTTGCGCCTGCGGTGTTTCGGGGTATGACCGGTTCTGCCCCTCTTCCACAGCGCTTTGGGGGAGAGCCAACTCAGTGCCGAGGTTTCCTTAACCAGGTGGGCATTTATTTCGAGTTGCTGCCACATGCCTTTCCTACTGAGAGATCAAAGGTGGGCTTCTTGATCTCGCTGCTCTCGGACAAGGCCTTGGCCTGGGCCAGCCCTTTATGGGAGAACAACAATCCGGTGGTTGCCGAGTTTTCCGGTTTTGTTGCTTCTCTTCGGAAGGTATTCGATGTGCCGGCTCGTGCTGCCTCTGCTGCGAAGCTCCTTATGTCCATCAGACAGGGTTCACGATCCGTAGCTGAATACGCCATTGAGTTTCGTACCCTGGCAGCAGAGGTGGGCTGGAATAATGAGGCTCTGGTCGCTGCTTTCTCTCATGGTCTCTCGGATGCCTTGAAGGATGAGGTTGCAGCTAAGGACCTACCAGTTGAGCTCGAGTCTCTTATTTCTTTCCTGATTTTGATTGACACCAGACTCAGGGAGAGACCTTCCTTTAAGGAGAGCCTGCGGAGGTCTTCTAACAGATTGGTGCCTACGTTTGCTGTCCCACCCGTGCCTCCCTCTCCTCCCACGCCTCCTGGGGATGACTTGTCTGGGGGTGAACCCATGCAGCTGGGGTTTGCTCGCCTGTCCGAGGGGGAGAGGGCACTCCGGAGACGCGAGGGCCGATGCATGTACTGTGGTCTCGGTGGGCATTTTCGGTTGGCATGTCCGAACCGTCCGGGAAACGCTCGTACCCTGAGATCCTGTCGGGGGCAGATCTTGGGTGGAGTCTCCTCGTCCCCGGTTTCCCGTGTTGACAAACCACTGATCACTGTTGTCCTCTCCTGGGTCGGGGGCTCGGTGACGACCCAGGCGTTGGTGGACTCGGGTGCTGGTGGTTTGTTCATTGATAGTGTGTTCGCTGCCGCCAATTCCATTCCTCTGCAGGCTCGAGGTTCCCCACTGGCTCTTGAGGCGATAGACGGCAGACCCCTTCTGCCGCCACACGTGACTCATGAGACCCTTCCAGTGGGGATAGCCATTGGTGCCGTTCACAGAGAGTCGGTCTGCCTCCAGGTTATTTCGTCTCCACACTACTCGGTGGTCTTGGGGTACCCCTGGCTCCAGAAGCATAATCCGACTTTCGATTGGAGATCGGTCGAGATCCTCTCGTGGTCACCGCAGTGTGGGGCTAGTTGCATCCATGGGTCTGTCAAGTTGCTGTGTACTTCCTCGGACTCTCTGTTGCCTCCTGAATACGAGGAGTACCGGGATGTATTCGATAAGGTGCGCGCGGTTGCCCTACCTCCGCACCGCCCATACGATTGTGCCATAGAGTTACAATCTGGTGCCGTTCCTCCTCGTGGCAAAGTCTATCCACTGTCGGTAGCGGAGAATGAGGCCATGGAGGAGTACGTGAGGGAGGCGCTTTCACGCGGACACATTCGCAAATCTTCGTCCCCGGCAGGGGCTGGATTTTTCTTTGTGAAAAAGAAGGGCGGTGAGTTGAGGCCTTGCATCGATTACAGGGGTCTCAATCGCATCACGATCAAGAACGCTTACCCGATACCCTTGATTTCCGAGCTGTTCGATCGCCTTAAAGGGGCCACGGTCTTTACCAAACTCGACCTGAGGGCGGCATATAACCTGGTAAGGATCAAGGCGGGCGATGAGTGGAAGACCGCGTTTAACACCAGGGCCGGTCATTACGAATCCTTGGTTATGCCCTTTGGGTTGTGCAATGCGCCCGCAGTCTTTCAGGAATTCATCAACGATGTTTTCCGTGACCTGTTGCAGCAGTGTGTGGTAGTCTATTTGGATGACATCTTGGTATATTCTGAATCCATGGAGGCCCACATTCTGGATGTCAGACGAGTGTTGCAACGGTTACGAGAGAACAAGCTGTTCGGTAAGCTTGAGAAATGCGAATTTCACCGATCCCAGGTAACCTTCTTAGGTTACATCATTTCCGCTGAGGGGTTCTCCATGGATCCTGAGAAGGTTTCGGCTGTCTTACAGTGGCCCCAGCCCAGTGGTCTTCGTTCCCTGCAGCGCTTTTTGGGCTTCGCCAATTATTATCGGAAGTTCATCAGGGACTTTTCCATGCTGGCCAAGCCTCTCACGGATCTGACCAGGAAGGGCAGTAATTCCCAGGTCTGGCCGCTCGAGGCCATCCGAGCTTTTGAGGCCCTAAAGTCCGCCTTTGTGTCGGCTCCGATTCTGTCGCATCCCAACCCTGGGTTGCCCTTTGTCCTCGAGGTGGACGCGTCTGAGACGGGAGTAGGCGCCCTTCTGTCTCAGCGTAGAACACCAGAGGGTCCTCTGCTTCCTTGTGGGTTTTACTCCCGGAAACTGTCTTCCGCGGAGTGCAACTATCAGATTGGTGATAGGGAGTTATTGGCCATCGTGCAGGCCCTTAAAGAATGGAGGCACTTGCTCGAGGGTTCGGTGGTTCCGGTTCTCATCCTGACGGACCACAAGAATCTGACCTACCTTTCTGAGGCCAAGAGATTGACACCACGTCAGGCCAGATGGGCTCTGTTCTTGTCACGTTTTAATTACGTGGTCTCCTACCTACCCGGTTCCAAGAACATCAGGGCGGATGCCTTATCACGGCAGTACTCCGAGCTGTCCAGGGAGGAGTCGATTCCGACTTCGGTCATACCTCCGAATCAGATCCTGGCCGCCATTCGCACCAGCCTGACCTCTCCCCTGGGTGAGCAGATTTTGGCGGCTCAATCTGGTGCTCCCTCTGGGAGACCCAACGGCAGATGTTTTGTGCCTGAGGAGTTGCGCACTCGGTTGTTGCGAACCTACCATAACTCCAAGACCGCGGGGCATCCTGGAAAGAATCAGCTGTCCTGGGCTGTTTCACGTCTGTTCTGGTGGCCTTCCCTACGTTCCGACATCGCCGCATATGTAGCGGCATGCTCCGTTTGTGCCCAGAGTAAGTCCCCTCGGCACCTTCCGTTGGGCCTTCTGCAACCCATAGCCACCGGGGAGCGCCCATGGTCACACCTGGGGATGGATTTCATTGTGGACCTCCCTGCATCCCGAGGCCATACGGTCATTCTCATGATTGTGGATCGGTTTTCCAAAATGTGCCACTGTGTTCCTCTCAAGAAGTTACCCTCTGCACAAGAGTTGGCCACGATTTTTGCCAGGGAGGTCTTCCGGTTGCACGGTTTGCCTAAGGAGATTGTGTCGGATCGGGGGAGTCAGTTTGTGTCCAGGTTCTGGCGCGCCTTTTGCTCCCAGTTGGGGATTCATCTCTCCTTCTCCTCGGCCTACCACCCTCAGTCCAATGGGGCCGCAGAACGATCCAATCAGGCCTTGGAGCAATTCCTTCGTTGCTATGTCTCCGATCACCAAGACAATTGGGTTGACCTCCTGCCTTGGGCTGAGTTTGCCAGGAACACGGCGGTGAACTCTTCCTCTGGGACGTCTCCCTTCATGGCCAATTATGGGTTCCAACCTGCCGTGTTACCGGAGGTATTCTCTCCCCAGGATATTCCGGCTGTGGAGGATCACCTTTCCGTCCTACGTGCTTCTTGGGTACAGATCCAGAAGTCCCTTGAGGTCTCTGCGCAGCGCCAGAGATTCCAGGCTGATCGCAGACGAGCGCCTGCTCCTTCCTACCAGGTCGGAGACCGTGTATGGTTGTCCACCCGCAACCTCAACCTTCGAGTGCCCACTCCCAATCTGGCGCCTCGCTTTGTTGGTCCCTTCCGAGTGCTTCGCAGGGTAAACCCGGTAGCCTATGCCCTTGCGCTTCCTCCTGGCATGCGGATCTCCAACGTGTTTCATGTCTCCCTGTTGAAGCCACTGGTGTGTAATCGTTTCACTTCCTCCGTTCCTCGGCCTCGTCCGGTCCAAGTGGGCAATCGTGAGGAATATGAGGTGAGCAATATCCTGGACTCACGCCTGGTCCGCGGTCGGTTGCAGTTTTTGGTCCATTGGCGTGGTTATGGTCCAGAGGAGCGTTCCTGGGTTCCCTCCGCAGATGTCCATGCTCCTGCCTTGCTCCGAGCCTTCCACGCACGCTTCCCTCAGAAACCGTTTTGTGCTCCGCGGAGGAGGGGCCCTTGAGGGGGAGGTACTGTCATGGTCTTACCTGCTTGCTGCTCTCCTTCGTTTGACATGTGCTGGCGGCCATCTTGGGTCCTGGGTTTCTTGTAGCCTTCCACCCTGCGGCTCCTCCTTCCCCTGGGAGGAGCTGGATGCCTAGCTCATATATATAGGAGGTCTGTGGCTTCAGTTCCTTGCTTGGTCCTCTTGTGTTCACATGCTTCTAAGACTGCTGCTGCTTCTGGTTCCTGATCCTGGCTTCGTCTGACTACCCTGCTGGTTCCTGATCCTGGCTTCGTCTGACTACCCTGCTGGTTCCTGATCCTGGCTTCGTCTGACTACCCTGCTGGTTCCTGATCCTGGCTTCGTCTGACTACCCTGCTGGTTCCTGATCCTGGCTTCGTCTGACTACCCTTCTGGTTCCTGACCTCTGGCTTCGCAAAGACTCTGCTCGGTTTCACCATCCGTTTGGACTTTTGCTTTACAGCTTTATTTTCAATAAAGCCTTCTTATTTTCACTTATCTCTTGTTGTACGTCTGGTTCATGGTTCCGTGACACTCTCTTCAGCGTACCATGAACAGTAAGCCTGAGATGAGAGAACACATCGTTGCCTTTATCGACAAAATATTCCGCAACAACCATGCAGAACCAGCTCCTTCCTTAGGGAAGAACGACGAGTGCTGGTACTTGCCTTCATTTGGAGTGTATCACCCACGGAAACCTAATCAAATTAGGGTTGTTTTCGACTCAAGTGCCAAACATCAAGGTGTATCTCTTAATGATGTCCGTCTCACAGGTCCTAATCTGACGAATAACCTAGTTGGAGTGCTGATGAGGTTCAGAAAAGAGCTCGTTGCCATCACCGCTGACATTGAACAGATGTTCCACTGTTTCGTAGTCAGAGAGGACCACCGGAATTTCCTCAGGTTTCTGTGGTACAAGAATAACGACACCAACGCAGAGATGGCAGAATATCGAATGAGGGTACACGTATTTGGAAACAGCCCTTCACCTGCCGTGGCAACTTACGGCCTTCGGCGAACTGCATTAGAGGGAGAATCCAAGTACGGTAAAGACGCCAGAGACTTTGTAGAAAAGGACTTCTATGTAGACGATGGACTCAAATCACTACCGACTGAAGAAGCGGCTATCGATCTGCTCAAAAGGACTCAAAGTATGTTGTACCAAGCTAAACTTAGACTACACAAAATTGCTTCAAACAGCCTGACCGTTATGAGGGCCTTCGAATCAGGCGATTATGCGCCAGGATTCAAGGACATTAACTTGGGACTGGACAGTCCACCTGTGCAGAGGAGCTTGGGCCTCAGATGGGATCTCTCAGCCGACTCCTTCGGTTTTCAGATAAGTTGTGCAGACAAGCCATTCACAAAGCGAGGCGTCCTATCAGAAGTAAACAGCCTATTTGATCCGCTGGGATTTGTAGCGCCCATCACCATACAAGGTAAATCTCTACTGAGACAGTTTTCTGAAACAGTCAAGGATTGGGATACCCCACTTCCCTCCGAGAAAGAGCAAAAATGGGAAACCTGGAAGCGATCCTTGTGTGCCTTGGATGAGATCCACATCCCGAGATGCTATATTAAAACCTCACTTTCCTCTAGCATAAAGAAAGAACTCCACGTGTTCTCGGACGCCTCCACGGAGGCCATCGCAGCGGTTGCCTATCTGAAGGTGACAGAACCCAACAACCAAAGCCACGTTGGATTCGTCTTTGGTAAGGCTAAGTTAGCCCCCAAGCCCGATCATACTATTCCCAGACTGGAACTTTGTGGGACCGTGTTGGCAGTGGAGATTGCGGATTTCGTACTAAAAGAACTGGGTGTCGACATAGCCGAAGTCCAGTATTACACCGACAGTAAGGTCGTTTTAGGATACATCCACAATCAGACCAAGCGATTTTATGTGTAAGTTAGTAACCGCATAGAGAGAATAAGGAGGTCCTCCAAACCTGAACAATGGCACTATGTACCATCAGAACTTAATCCAGCAGATCACGCCACTAGGCCTATGTCTATAGGTTCCTTTATTAACTCTACTTGGCTTACAGCTCCAGAGTTTCTGCTTGAAGAGGCGGACGTATGTGTACAGGAAGTTTTCAGCATCCAGGATCCGGATAACGATCCAGAAATCCGCGCTGAAGTTAGTGCATTAGTCACTAGAACAAAGCAAACAGCCAGCTTCAGTTGTCAGCGCTTTGAACGTTTCTCCAGTTGGATGAGACCCATCGAGAACGTCCCTGATGGGTGAATAGGACTGTATCTAGCTTCGCAGATCTTCTCCATTCCAAGTTGGAAAACAGGACTATCTATGTTTGCATTCTAACATGTTTTCTTTTACAGGTTGTTTATATTTTATGGACATTCGTCATAGTGAAATCCCCAAAGTGAATTTCAGACGGGGAGTGTGCTGTTCCTTTCATATTGAATTTCTGCACTGTATTATTTCTTGTTTTACCTATGTTGTTTAAGTCTATTGTTCTCTGCTGCCATCTGCTGGCCGGAATTCGTATGCTGCACGCCTCGTTCGTTGTCTATAAAGTTTTATCTCTGGGCGTGGTTTTAGCAGCCTTGGGCCTGGTCACTTCCTGTAGCCTTTTTCAGTGCTGCTTCCTTTGTGACTGGAGACACACACCTCGGCTTGTGAAGGCATCAGTTTTTGACCAGCAGTTGCCTCAGCAGTAGCCTCAGGAAAGACATCCACATGACAGCATCTACTGCATTCCTGTATTGTATCACTGTATGTCACTGCTCTGGATCAAATAAACCCACGTTTGATTGTATCCTCATGTCTACGTCTGGATCCATCTAACCTGAGCTCCTGCCGGTCCGGTCTGCTCCACTGCTTGGATACGAAGGTAGGCCAGTCACAAAGTCATTATCAGTTACACCTTCATTCGCCTTCATGTGGGGACAGAACAGTAGGTTAAAAGAAAGCCTGTTGCCTCAGGCCATGCTACAGGCCGCACTTTCCAACCACCCGGAAATCCAATAAAATTTATACCACTGGGTTCTGGTCGGTGTCCTGAATCAAGATCCGTAAGTTTTAGATCAATCAGTCCAAATTTTGCGGATATATATCGACTATCAATCTGACTGCATGCAGAGCTCTTCCACCATGCTTCCACTCAGCTCTGCAGCCAGCTCCGCCCCTCCCCCCTGGTACTCCCGGTCTCTGTGTTTCTCCCTGGCTTGGAGTGGAGGTTGCTTTGTGGGCAGGGATCAGCGGAACTCTGCCCTGGTGCCAGCGCATCAGCTAGGCTAGCCTGTGGGGAGTCAGCCTCTGAACAAGAGGATAGGGGAGGGCAGAGGCAGACTGCGCTCTGCCCAGATGCCAGCTCTTCCACTGGGATGTGGTCAGGGAATCCTACCCCCAGGACCTTGTTGCAGATCGGCTGTGGAGAGGAGGAATCGCTTACCTCCTCCTCCTGGCATTCCTGCGGGGTTGGTGGGGGATCTGTGCCGGCCGTCCAGCATCTCGGTAGGTCTGGTGCAGAGACCGTGGTCCCATCTGCACCATCGGAGTTAGGGGTGCTGTCCCCCTGTGGTTGGGGAGAGAGACCGGTTGTCTCGTCTCCCTTTACAACCCACTGCTACTGGGGAGTCAGACCGACTGTCTCGACTCTCGGGACCTCTGCAGGGACGGGGGACCGACAATCTTGTCAGTATGGGATCTGCATCTCCACTGCAGGGTGGCAGATCGCTGTCTACACATTGCAGCACTATGGGTCCCAGTACTGGCTTACCTTGTAGAAGACGCAGGTGCCCGCCAGCATACCGCCGCATCCGTCCTCTTTGCCAGGTGTCATCTGATGCGCTATAGCATGCGCGCGCGCCTCTCCCTTTCTTATAGGAGTAGGCAGCTGGTTCCTGATTCCCATCCCCACCCGGAGGCGGGACTATTTGTATTTAAGGCAGCTTCACTCATCATGAAGGGCCCAAGCGTGGTTGTTGTACCTCTTGACTCCCGCTGAAGCATTCCTCTGTGTCTGTTTATTGGATCACCTGGATTATAGACCTCTGCACTGCCTGACTACGCGTCTGCCCATCTCCTCCTGTAAGTCTGCCTGGATCCAGATCCTGCACTGCCTATGAGACTGCTTATATCTGCACTGCCTGACAACGAGACTGCTTATATCTGCACTGCCTGACTATGCATCTGCCCATCTCCTCCTGTAAGTCTGCCTGGATCCAGACCCTGCGCTGCCTATGAGACTGCTTATATCTGCACTGCCTGACAACGAGACTGCTTATATCTGCACTGCCTGACTACGCGTCTGCCCATCTCCTCCTGTAAGTCTGCCTGGATCCAGACCCTGCACTGCCTATGAGACTGCTCATATCTGCACTGCCTGACAACGAGACTGCTTATATCTGCACTGCCTGACTACGCGTCTGCCCATCTCCTCCTGTAAGTCTGCCTGGATCCAGACCCTGCGCTGCCTATGAGACTGCTTATATCTGCACTGCCTGACTACGAGACTGCTTATATCTGCACTGCCTGACAACGAGACTGCTTATATCTGCACTGCCTGACTACGCGTCTGCCCATCTCCTCCTGTAAGTCTGCCTGGATCCAGATCCTGCACTGCCTATGAGACTGCTTATATCTGCACTGCCTGACAACGAGACTGCTTATATCTGCACTGCCTGACTACGCGTCTGCTTATATCTGCACTGCCTGACTACGCGTCTGCCCATCTCCTCCTGTAAGTCTGCCTGGATCCAGATCCTGCACTGCCTATGAGACTGCTTATATCTGCACTGCCTGACAATGAGACTGCTTATATCTGCACTGCCTGACAACGAGACTGCTTATATCTGCACTGCCTGACTACGCGTCTGCCCATCTCCTCCTGTAAGTCTGCCTGGATCCAGACCCTGCGCTGCCTATGAGACTGCTCATATCTGCACTGCCTGACAACGAGACTGCTTATATCTGCACTGCCTGACTACGCGTCTGCTTATATCTGCACTGCCTGACTACGCGTCTGCCCATCTCCTCCTGTAAGTCTGCCTGGATCCAGATCCTGCACTGCCTATGAGACTGCTTATATCTGCACTGCCTGACTACGAGACTGCTTATATCTGCACTGCCTGACAACGAGACTGCTTATATCTGCACTGCCTGACTACGCGTCTGCCCATCTCCTCCTGTAAGTCTGCCTGGATCCAGATCCTGCACTGCCTATGAGACTGCTTATATCTGCACTGCCTGACAACGAGACTGCTTATATCTGCACTGCCTGACTACGCGTCTGCCCATCTCCTCCTGTAAGTCTGCCTGGATCCAGATCCTGCACTGCCTATGAGACTGCTTATATCTGCACTGCCTGACAACGAGACTGCTTATATCTGCACTGCCTGACAACGAGACTGCTTATATCTGCACTGCCTGACAACGAGACTGCTTATATCTGCACTGCCTGACAACAAGACTGCTTATATCTGCACTGCCTGACTACGCGTCTGCCCATCTCCTCCTGTAAGTCTGCCTGGATCCAGATCCTGCGCTGCCTATGAGACTGCTTATATCTGCACTGCCTGACAACGAGACTGCTTATATCTGCACTGCCTGACTACACGTCTGCCCATCTCCTCCTGTAAGTCTGCCTGGATCCAGATCCTGCACTGCCTATGAGACTGCTTATATCTGCACTGCCTGACAACGAGACTGCTTATATCTGCACTGCCTGACAACGAGACTGCTTATATCTGCACTGCCTGACAACGAGACTGCTTATATCTGCACTGCCTGACAACAAGACTGCTTATATCTGCACTGCCTGGCTACGCGTCTGCCCATCTCCTCCTGTAAGTCTGCCTGGATCCAGATCCTGCGCTGCCTATGAGACTGCTTATATCTGCACTGCCTGACAACGAGACTGCTTATATCTGCACTGCCTGACAACGAGACTGCTTATATCTGCACTGCCTGACAACGAGACTGCTTATATCTGCACTGCCTGACAACGAGACTGCTTATATCTGCACTGCCTGACTACGCGTCTGCCCATCTCCTCCTGTAAGTCTGCCTGGATCCAGATCCTGCGCTGCCTATGAGACTGCTTATATCTGCACTGCCTGACTACGCGTCTGCCCATCTCCTCCTGTAAGTCTGCCTGGATCCAGACCCTGCGCTGCCTATGAGACTGCTTATATCTGCACTGCCTGACAACGAGACTGCTTATATCTGCACTGCCTGACTACGCGTCTGCCCATCTCCTCCTGTAAGTCTGCCTGGATCCAGATCCTGCACTGCCTATGAGACTGCTTATATCTGCACTGCCTGACTACGAGACTGCTTATATCTGCACTGCCTGACAACGAGACTGCTTATATCTGCACTGCCTGACTACGCGTCTGCCCATCTCCTCCTGTAAGTCTGCCTGGATCCAGATCCTGCACTGCCTATGAGACTGCTTATATCTGCACTGCCTGACAACGAGACTGCTTATATCTGCACTGCCTGACAACGAGACTGCTTATATCTGCACTGCCTGACAACGAGACTGCTTATATCTGCACTGCCTGACAACGAGACTGCTTATATCTGCACTGCCTGACTACGCGTCTGCCCATCTCCTCCTGTAAGTCTGCCTGGATCCAGATCCTGCACTGCCTGTGAGACTGCTTATATCTGCACTGCCTGACAACGAGACTGCTTATATCTGCACTGCCTGACAACGAGACTGCTTATATCTGCACTGCCTGACAACGAGACTGCTTATATCTGCACTGCCTGACTATGCGTCTGCCCATCTCCTCCTGTAAGTCTGCCTGGATCCAGATCCTGCACTGCCTGTGAGACTGCTTATATCTGCACTGCCTGACAACGAGACTGCTTATATCTGCACTGCCTGACAACGAGACTGCTTATATCTGCACTGCCTGACTACGCGTCTGCCCATCTCCTCCTGTAAGTCTGCCTGGATCCAGATCCTGCACTGCCTATGAGACTGCTTATATCTGCACTGCCTGACAACGAGACTGCTTATATCTGCACTGCCTGACAACGAGACTGCTTATATCTGCACTGCCTGACTACGCGTCTGCCCATCTCCTCCTGTAAGTCTGCCTGGATCCAGACCCTGCGCTGCCTATGAGACTGCTTATATCTGCACTGCCTGACAACGAGACTGCTTATATCTGCACTGCCTGACTACGCGTCTGCCCATCTCCTCCTGTAAGTCTGCCTGGATCCAGACCCTGCACTGCCTATGAGACTGCTTATATCTGCACTGCCTGACAACGAGACTGCTTATATCTGCACTGCCTGACTACGCGTCTGCCCATCTCCTCCTGTAAGTCTGCCTGGATCCAGACCCTGCACTGCCTATGAGACTGCTTATATCTGCACTGCCTGACAACGAGACTGCTTATATCTGCACTGCCTGACTACGCGTCTGCCCATCTCCTCCTGTAAGTCTGCCTGGATCCAGACCCTGCACTGCCTATGAGACTGCTTATATCTGCACTGCCTGACTACGAGACTGCTTATATCTGCACTGCCTGACTACGCGTCTGCCCATCTCCTCCTGTAAGTCTGCCTGGATCCAGATCCTGCACTGCCTATGAGACTGCTTATATCTGCACTGCCTGACAACGAGACTGCTTATATCTGCACTGCCTGACTACGCGTCTGCCCATCTCCTCCTGTAAGTCTGCCTGGATCCAGACCCTGCGCTGCCTATGAGACTGCTTATATCTGCACTGCCTATGAGACTGCTTATATCTGCATGCTATATTGCTCTGAACTTTGTGTTGCCTGTATCTGTCAAGTGACTTTTGAATACTGTCTGCCAGTAAAGACCATCTGTTCCTTTATTCTGCCTTTGTTGGACTCTGTTCACACTACTGCAGGTAGCTGCATTCAAGGTAACCAGTGCAGACACCAGGGTCCTGTCTCTGAGAGTCAGCAGTCAGCAATATTGGACTAATTCCCAGTCCTCTATCAGCTGACACAGAGGATCCACATCCTCTGGTCGTAACAGTACGCTTGGGCCATGGATTCCGCTGGCTCTAAACCAGGAATGTCTGAACTACTACATGAACTTGAACAACAGCGTACCACCCAGAAACAAGTGATTAATTACTTGCAGCATGTAGCTGCTCGCCTGGACTCCCTTTCTACAGCACAGTCTGCACAGGCTCCTACTGCTTCTGCTGTCCCTGTTGCGGCTGCAGCACAGCCAAGCGTTTCCGGACCACGATTATCTGCTCCGCCCCGTTACAGCGGCAACCCGAAAGTCTGTCGTGGGTTTCTTAACCAGTGTACAATTCACTTTGAACTGCTTCCTCATCACTTTCAATCAGACCGCGCTAAAGTGGCGTTCATTATCTCTCATCTCGAGGGTGAGGCTCTGGCCTGGGCGAATCCAATATGGGAGAGATCTGGTCCTATCACCAATAATGTGGCACTATTTATGGACTCTTTTAAGAGGGTGTTTGAGGAGCCAGGTCGAGCTTCTTCTGCGGCCTCCTCTCTGCTGCACGTCCGTCAAGGAAGCTGGTCGGTGGGCCAATATGCGATTCAGTTCCGCACCTTAGCATCTGAAGTTTCGTGGAATGAGGAGGCTTTGGTGGCGGCCTTTTGGGAAGGTTTGTCTGGACGTATTAAGGATGAACTTGCAGGTCGTGATGTGCCTACCTCCCTTGAGGCTCTGATCTCTCTGGCTATTAAAATCGACATACGGTTTTCAGAGAAAGCTCGTGAGGCCCGTCGAGAAAAAAGACTTCCACAACAACTGTTTAAGTCTAATACGTCTCAACCTCCATTACGCACCTCCTTTTCGGATCCTGAACCCATGCAGGTGAATTCCACTCGGCTCTCGGATGAGGAACGTCGTCTTCGCATGTCTTCTGGACTCTGCCTCTACTGTGGTGGTCCGGGTCACCGTGTCCGCAACTGTCCCCAGAAGTCGGGAAACTCCAATGCTTAGGGTCTTTGGGAGAGGCGGCCCTAGCCGAAAACTGTTCCACTCTCCAAATTCCTGTGACTCTGGTTCTTGGGGGCATCAAGGTCTCCATATCTGCTTCCTTAGATTCCGGGTCTGCGGGGAACTTCATACACCAAGCTATGGTGAGTCAATACCACATTCCTGTACGCCTGCTTAAAAATCCCCTGCTGGTGACTGCCGTCAGTGGACAAGTACTGACGGATCCAGTCCGGTTCATCACTGAGCCGTTGGAACTGCAGGTAGGGTGGTTACATGTTGAAAAGATTTCTCTATATGTGCTCCCTGAACTGTCCCATTCTCTTTTGCTGGGGTTGCCCTGGCTTAGGATGCACAATCCAGTAATCGAGTGGAGCTCTGGAGAGGTTCTTCAATGGGGTCAGCTGTGCCAAGGCAAGTGCTTATGTTCTATTCAACGAAGGGTCTCTATATCCCTCCCTAAAAACCTGGAGGCCTTGCCGGTGGTCTATCATTCCTTTGCAGATGTGTTCGATAAAAAAGAGGCTGAGACACTACCTCCCCATCGCCCTTATGACTGCCCAATTGATTTACTACCTGGGACTTCTCCTCCTCGGGGTCGTGTTTATCCCCTGTCTCCTGCTGAATCGCAGGCAACAGCAGATTACATTAAGGAGAACCTTGAGAGGGGTTTCATCAGGAAGTCTTCCTCACCTGCAGGGGCAGGATTCTTTTTTGTGAAAAAGAAAGATGGGTCTCTTCGCCCCTGTATAGACTACCGTGGTCTGAATAAGATCACCATCAAGAATAAATACCCTTTACCGTTAATTTCTGAATTATTTGATAGACTCCGTGGGGCTCGGATCTTCTCTAAGCTGGACTTGCGGGGGGCATATAATTTAATACGGATTCGTGAGGGTGACGAATGGAAGACAGCTTTTAATACCAGGGATGGCCACTATGAATACCTCGTGATGCCCTTCGGGCTCAGTAATGCCCCTGCTGTCTTCCAGGAGTTTGTCAATGACATTTTTCGAGATCTCCTCTATTCTTGTGTTGTTGTCTATTTGGATGATATTCTTATTTTTTCCAGTGACATCAGAACTCATCGCAGGCATGTGCAGATGGTCTTACAATGCTTACGAGAGAATCGTCTGTACGCTAAATTGGAAAAGTGTGTCTTTGAAAAGTCGTCCCTGCCCTTCCTGGGGTACATCATCTCGGATCATGGTCTCAAAATGGATCCTGGAAAGGTGGCAGCAGTGCTCGACTGGCCCCGTCCCTCCGGCCTGAAGGCAATGCAAAGGTTCTTGGGTTTTGCCAATTATTATCGTCAATTCATCCGTAATTTTTCAACCCTGACAGCTCCTATTTCTGGTCTGACCAAGAAGGGTGCCAATCCCAAACAATGGTCCCCTGAAGCAGAGACGGCATTTTCCTGCCTCAAGCAAGCCTTTTCTTCAGCTCCAGTCCTTAGACGCCCAGAACCCAACAAACAGTTCTTCTTGGAGGTGGACGCATCCTCCGTGGGAGCCGGGGCAGTCGTATGTCTCCTTGTGGTTTTTTTTCTAAGTTATTTTCCGCTGCCGAAAAAAACTATTCTATTGGGGACAGGGAACTCCTAGCAATTAAGTTGGCTCTAGAGGAATGGAGATATCTTCTGGAAGGTTCTAGCCTACCGGTCATAATTTACACCGATCATAAGAACCTCACCTATTTGCAGACAGCTCAACGACTTAATCCTCGTCAGGCCCGTTGGTCTCTCTTCTTTGCCCGATTTAATTTTCAATTGCATTTTCGGTCCGCTGACAAAAATATCAAAGCGGACGCTCTCACTCGAGGTCCTTTGAAACCACAGATTCAGAAGACGAACCCCAGTTCATCATTGAACCAACTAAAGTAGTCCCAGTGTCTCCAGTTAACCTGTCCAAGGTTCCCCCAGGTAAGATCTTTGTTCCGGAATCTAAACGAAGGAAGGTTTTATGGTGGGGGCATTCATCCAAGATTGCTGGCCATCCAGGTCAACGGGGGACCTTGAATCTCATCTCCAGACATTACTGGTGGCCATCCATAACTGCGGATATTGTAGACTTTGTGGCTTCCTGTACCTTGTGTGCTCAGAATAAGTCTCCCAGACTGAAACCTGCAGGTTTATTATTGCCTCTTCCGGTGCCTGAGGTCCCCTGGCAGCATATTGGTATGGACTTCATAACCGATTTACCTGTCTCAGAGGGCTGTACAGTCATTTGGGTTGTCGTTGACCGTTTTTCTAAGATGTCGCACTTTATTCCGCTTCCAGGTCTGCCATCTGCTCCTCGTCTGGCTGAGCTATTCATTTTACATATCTTCCGCCTTCATGGATTTCCCCTCCATATCGTCTCGGACAGTGCTTGAAGTGGGCCGGAACGCGGCGGTACTCAGTACCGCCACTTCCAAAAATTGCCCTGGAGAGTACCAGCACCTCTCCGTGCGCCCAGTACGTGGGTTTCCGGTACCGGAGCGCAGCGGAGAGCTGGCAGTATCTCCTCCCTAATGTCGTTGGCTGGGCAGCTAGTGGAGGGGGGCGGGTCGTTGCAGAGTACGGCTCAGGCTGGCGCAGGCAGGGAGTTGACTTCACGTTAGGTGACGTCAACTCCTTCCCGCGCGCCTGTGACTGAGGAGCGATCAGTGCGGCGACCAGTGACTGGTCCTCCTTGGAGTCAGGAGTCGGACGGTGCAGCAAAGAACATCGACTTTGCTTTGGAATCCAACTTCTGAAGAGTACTGGTGAGTGACAGGCACCCCCCCCCCCCCCACCCACATTAGTTCCTCTCTGTACCAGTACCCCCCCCCCCCCCTGGCAGGGGGGTACTGGTACAGAGAGGAATTAATGTGTGTGATGAGGGGGGGGGGGGGGGTCTGATGTGCAGGGGGGTACTGGTACAGAGAGGAACGAATGTGCGGTGGTGGGGGGGGGGTACTGGTACATAGAGGAACTAATATATATGTGTCTGATGGGTGGGTCTGATGTGTAGGGGGCCCCTGCACATCAGACCCCCCCATCACACACATATATATTAGTTCCTCTATGTACCAGCACCCCCCCCCACCACCGCACATTCTTTCCTCTCTGAACCAGTACCCCCCTGCACATCAGACCCCCCCCCTCATCACACACACACACACATTAATTCCTCTCTGTACCAGTACCCCCCTGGCAGGGGGATACTGGTACAGAGAGGAATTAATGTGTGTGTGTGTGATGAGTGGGGGGGGGGTCTGATGTGCAGGGGGGTACTGGTACAGAGAGGAACGAATGTGCGGTGGTGGGGGGGGGTACTGTACTGGTACATAGAGGAACTAATATATATGTGTGTGATGGGGGGGTCTGATGTGCAGGGGGGGGGAGCACCGGCGCCTAATAGAGTACCGGCACCTCTTTTGGCCCACTTAAAGCACTGGTCTCGGATAGAGGAGTACAATTCACCTCCCGGTTCTGGAGATCTTTATGTAAGTCTCTGAATGTCTCTTTGGACTTTTCTTCTGCCTATCATCCACAGTCTAACGGCCAGGTGGAACGCATGAACCAAATATTGGTCAGCTTCCTGTGACATTTCACTAATGCCCATCAGGATGACTGGGTGAAGCATCTTTCCTGGGCGGAATTTGCTCATAACAATAGAGTCAACCAAGCCACAGGTAAATCTCCATTTTTTGTGGTCTATGGACGACATCCAAGTGTTCCTCTTCCCGTGCGGCCTTCTTCTGGAGTTCCTGCGGCAGATTCCTGTGTGGAGCAGCTGTCTCAGGTCTGGTCTGACACTAAAGTATCGCTTCGGAGAGCAGCAGACCAGATGAAAAGGTCTGCGGATAAGAGGCGCAGACCTCCTCCTCAGTTTGCCATTGGAGACAAGGTATGGCTTTCTTCTAAGAATATCCGTCTCAGACTTCCCTCTTACAAACTGGCTCCGCGATTCTTGGGACCTTTTTCTGTGATCAAGAAAATTAATCCTGTTGCCTACAAGCTCAAACTACCTGCTACCTTGCGGATTCCCAACTCATTTCATGTTTCGTTACTTAAGCCAGCTGTCTTTAACAGGTTTTGCAAAGGCACTTCACAGAACCCTCCTCCTGTCACTATGGATGATGAGTTTGAAGTTAAGGATATTCTAGACAGGAGGATTATCAGAGGTAAGACCTTCTATTTGGTGGACTGGAAGGGCTACGGGCCTGAAGAAAGGTCATGGGAATCTGCAGAGAATATTCATGCCCCTCTGTTGCTGAAGAAATTCCTCTCCAGGTCAGCCGTGTGGAGGAGGGGACATGAGAGGGGGGGTACTGTCAGTATGGGATCTGCATCTCCACTGCAGGGTGGCCGATCGCTGTCTACACATTGCAGCACTATGGGTCCCAGTACTGGCTTACCTTGTAGGAGACGCAGGTGCCCGCCAGCATACCGCCGCATCCGTCCTCTTTGCCAGGTGTCATCTGATGCGCTATAGCATGCGCGCGCGCACCTCTCCCTTTCTTATAGGAGTAGGCAGCTGGTTCCTGATTCCCATCCCCACCCGGAGGCGGGACTATTTGTATTTAAGGCAGCTTCACTCATCATGAAGGGCCCAAGCGTGGTTGTTGTACCTCTTGACTCCCGCTGAAGCATTCCTCTGTGTCTGTTTATTGGATTTCCTGGATTCTGACCTCTGCTTCGTTTGACTACGCATCTGCCTGCTGTCTGTTTATTGGATCACCTGGATTATAGACCTCTGCACTGCCTGACTACGCGTCTGCCCATCTCCTCCTGTAAGTCTGCCTGGATCCAGATCCTGCACTGCATATGAGACTGCTTATATCTGCACTGCCTGACAACGAGACTGCTTATATCTGCACTGCCTGACAACGAGACTGCTTATATCTGCACTGCCTGACTACGCGTCTGCCCATCTCCTCCTGTAAGTCTGCCTGGATCCAGATCCTGCCTATGAGACTGCTTATATCTGCACTGCCTGACAACGAGACTGCTTATATCTGCACTGCCTGACAACGAGACTGCTTATATCTGCACTGCCTGACAACGAGACTGCTTATATCTGCACTGCCTGACTACGCGTCTGCCCATCTCCTCCTGTAAGTCTGCCTGGATCCAGATCCTGCCTATGAGACTGCTTATATCTGCACTGCCTGACAACGAGACTGCTTATATCTGCACTGCCTGACAACGAGACTGCTTATATCTGCACTGCCTGACTACGCGTCTGCCCATCTCCTCCTGTAAGTCTGCCTAGATCCAGACCCTGCGCTGCCTATGAGACTGCTTATATCTGCACTGCCTGACTACGCGTCTGCCCATCTCCTCCTGTAAGTCTGCCTAGATCCAGATCCTGCGCTGCCTATGAGACTGCTTATATCTGCACTGCCTGACAACGAGACTGCTTATATCTGCACTGCCTGACAACGAGACTGCTTATATCTGCACTGCCTGACAACGAGACTGCTTATATCTGCACTGCCTGACTACGCGTCTGCCCATCTCCTCCTGTAAGTCTGCCTGGATCCAGATCCTGCACTGCCTGTGAGACTGCTTATATCTGCACTGCCTGACAACGAGACTGCTTATATCTGCACTGCCTGACTACGCGTCTGCCCATCTCCTCCTGTAAGTCTGCCTGGATCCAGATCCTGCACTGCCTACGAGACTGCTTATATCTGCACTGCCTGACAACGAGACTGCTTATATCTGCACTGCCTGACTACGCGTCTGCCCATCTCCTCCTGTAAGTCTGCCTGGATCCAGACCCTGCGCTGCCTATGAGACTGCTCATATCTGCACTGCCTGACAACGAGACTGCTTATATCTGCACTGCCTGACTACGCGTCTTCCCATCTCCTCCTGTAAGTCTGCCTGGATCCAGACCCTGCGCTGCCTATGAGACTGCTCATATCTGCACTGCCTGACAACGAGACTGCTTATATCTGCACTGCCTGACTACGAGACTGCTTATATCTGCACTGCCTGACTACGCGTCTGCCCATCTCCTCCTGTAAGTCTGCCTGGATCCAGATCCTGCACTGCCTATGAGACTGCTTATATCTGCACTGCCTGACTACGCGTCTGCCCATCTCCTCCTGTAAGTCTGCCTGGATCCAGATCCTGCACTGCCTATGAGACTGCTTATATCTGCACTGCCTGACAACGAGACTGCTTATATCTGCACTGCCTGACTACACGTCTGCCCATCTCCTCCTGTAAGTCTGCCTGGATCCAGATCCTGCACTGCCTATGAGACTGCTTATATCTGCACTGCCTGACAACGAGACTGCTTATATCTGCACTGCCTGACAACGAGACTGCTTATATCTGCACTGCCTGACAACGAGACTGCTTATATCTGCACTGCCTGACTACGCGTCTGCCCATCTCCTCCTGTAAGTCTGCCTGGATCCAGATCCTGCACTGCCTATGAGACTGCTTATATCTGCACTGCCTGACTACGAGACTGCTTATATCTGCACTGCCTGACTACGCGTCTGCCCATCTCCTCCTGTAAGTCTGCCTGGATCCAGACCCTGCGCTGCCTATGAGACTGCTTATATCTGCACTGCCTGACAACGAGACTGCTTATATCTGCACTGCCTGACTACGCGTCTGCCCATCTCCTCCTGTAAGTCTGCCTGGATCCAGATCCTGCGCTGCCTATGAGACTGCTTATATCTGCACTGCCTGACTACGAGACTGCTTATATCTGCACTGCCTGACTACGCGTCTGCCCATCTCCTCCTGTAAGTCTGCCTGGATCCAGACCCTGCGCTGCCTATGAGACTGCTTATATCTGCACTGCCTGACAACGAGACTGCTTATATCTGCACTGCCTGACTACGCGTCTGCCCATCTCCTCCTGTAAGTCTGCCTGGATCCAGATCCTGCACTGCCTATGAGACTGCTTATATCTGCACTGCCTGACTACGCGTCTGCCCATCTCCTCCTGTAAGTCTGCCTGGATCCAGACCCTGCGCTGCCTATGAGACTGCTTATATCTGCACTGCCTGACTACGAGACTGCTTATATCTGCACTGCCTGACAACGAGACTGCTTATATCTGCACTGCCTGACAACGAGACTGCTTATATCTGCACTGCCTGACAACGAGACTGCTTATATCTGCACTGCCTGACTACGCGTCTGCCCATCTCCTCCTGTAAGTCTGCCTGGATCCAGATCCTGCACTGCCTATGAGACTGCTTATATCTGCACTGCCTGACTACGAGTCTGCCCATCTCCTCCTGTAAGTCTGCCTGGATCCAGATCCTGCACTGCCTATGAGACTGCTTATATCTGCACTGCCTGACTATGCGTCTGCCCATCTCCTCCTGTAAGTCTGCCTGGATCCAGATCCTGCACTGCCTATGAGACTGCTTATATCTGCACTGCCTGACAACGAGACTGCTTATATCTGCACTGCCTGACTACGCGTCTGCCCATCTCCTCCTGTAAGTCTGCCTGGATCCAGACCCTGCACTGCCTATGAGACTGCTTATATCTGCACTGCCTGACAACGAGACTGCTTATATCTGCACTGCCTGACTATGCGTCTGCCCATCTCCTCCTGTAAGTCTGCCTGGATCCAGATCCTGCACTGCCTATGAGACTGCTTATATCTGCACTGCCTGACAACGAGACTGCTTATATCTGCACTGCCTGACAACGAGACTGCTTATATCTGCACTGCCTGAATACGCGTCTGCCCATCTCCTCCTGTAAGTCTGCCTGGATCCAGATCCTGCACTGCCTATGAGACTGCTTATATCTGCACTGCCTGACAACGAGACTGCTTATATCTGCACTGCCTGACTACGCGTCTGCCCATCTCCTCCTGTAAGTCTGCCTGGATCCAGATCCTGCACTGCCTATGAGACTGCTTATATCTGCACTGCCTGACAACGAGACTGCTTATATCTGCACTGCCTGACTACGCGTCTGCCCATCTCCTCCTGTAAGTCTGCCTGGATCCAGACCCTGCACTGCCTATGAGACTGCTCATATCTGCACTGCCTGACAACGAGACTGCTTATATCTGCACTGCCTGACAACGAGACTGCTTATATCTGCACTGCCTGACAACGAGACTGCTTATATCTGCACTGCCTGAATACGCGTCTGCCCATCTCCTCCTGTAAGTCTGCCTGGATCCAGATCCTGCACTGCCTATGAGACTGCTTATATCTGCACTGCCTGACAACGAGACTGCTTATATCTGCACTGCCTGACTACGCGTCTGCCCATCTCCTCCTGTAAGTCTGCCTGGATCCAGATCCTGCACTGCCTATGAGACTGCTTATATCTGCACTGCCTGACTACGCGTCTGCCCATCTCCTCCTGTAAGTCTGCCTGGATCCAGACCCTGCACTGCCTATGAGACTGCTTATATCTGCACTGCCTGACAACGAGACTGCTTATATCTGCACTGCCTGACAACGAGACTGCTTATATCTGCACTGCCTGACTATGCGTCTGCCCATCTCCTCCTGTAAGTCTGCCTGGATCCAGATCCTGCACTGCCTATGAGACTGCTTATATCTGCACTGCCTGACAACGAGACTGCTTATATCTGCACTGCCTGACTACGCGTCTGCCCATCTCCTCCTGTAAGTCTGCCTGGATCCAGACCCTGCGCTGCCTATGAGACTGCTTATATCTGCACTGCCTGACAACGAGACTGCTTATATCTGCACTGCCTGACTACGAGACTGCTTATATCTGCACTGCCTGACTACGCGTCTGCCCATCTCCTCCTGTAAGTCTGCCTGGATCCAGATCCTGCACTGCCTATGAGACTGCTTATATCTGCACTGCCTGACTACGCGTCTGCCCATCTCCTCCTGTAAGTCTGCCTGGATCCAGACCCTGCACTGCCTATGAGACTGCTTATATCTGCACTGCCTGACTATGCGTCTGCCCATCTCCTCCTGTAAGTCTGCCTGGATCCAGATCCTGCACTGCCAATGAGACTGCTTATATCTACACTGCCTGACAACGAGACTGCTTATATCTGCACTGCCTGACAACGAGACTGCTTATATCTGCACTGCCTGACAACGAGACTGCTTATATCTGCACTGCCTGACTACGCGTCTGCCCATCTCCTCCTGTAAGTCTGCCTGGATCCAGACCCTGCGCTGCCTATGAGACTGCTTATATCTGCACTGCCTGACAACGAGTCTGCTTATATCTGCACTGCCTGACAACGAGACTGCTTATATCTGCACTGCCTGACTACGCGTCTGCCCATCTCCTCCTGTAAGTCTGCCTGGATCCAGATCCTGCGCTGCCTATGAGACTGCTTATATCTGCACTGCCTGACAACGAGACTGCTTATATCTGCACTGCCTGACAACGAGACTGCTTATATCTGCACTGCCTGACTACGCGTCTGCCCATCTCCTCCTGTAAGTCTGCCTGGATCCAGATCCTGCACTGCCTATGAGACTGCTTATATCTGCACTGCCTATGAGACTGCTTATATCTGCACTGCCTGACTATGCGTCTGCCCATCTCCTCCTGTAAGTCTGCCTGGATCCAGATCCTGCGCTGCCTATGAGACTGCTTATATCTGCACTGCCTGACTACGCGTCTGCCCATCTCCTCCTGTAAGTCTGCCTGGATCCAGATCCTGCACTGCCTATGAGACTGCTTATATCTGCACTGCCTGACAACGAGACTGCTTATATCTGCACTGCCTGACTACGCGTCTGCTTATATCTGCACTGACTGACTACGCGTCTGCCCATCTCCTCCTGTAAGTCTGCCTGGATCCAGATCCTGCACTGCCTATGAGACTGCTTATATCTGCACTGCCTGACAACGAGACTGCTTATATCTGCACTGCCTGACTAGGCGTCTGCCCATCTCCTCCTGTAAGTCTGCCTGGATCCAGATCCTGCGCTGCATATGAGACTGCTTATATCTGCACTGCCTGACAACGAGACTGCTTACATCTGCACTGCCTGACAACGAGACTGCTTATATCTGCACTGCCTAACTACGCATCTGCCCATCTCCTCCTGTAAGTCTGCCTGGATCCAGATCCTGCGCTGCCTATGAGACTGCTTATATCTGCACTGCCTGACAACGAGACTGCTTATATCTGCACTGCCTGACTACGCGTCTGCCCATCTCCTCCTGTAAGTCTGCCTGGATCCAGACCCTGCACTGCCTATGAGACTGCTTATATCTGCACTGCCTGACTACGAGACTGCTTATATCTGCACTGCCTGACAACGAGACTGCTTATATCTGCACTGCCTGACTACGCGTCTGCCCATCTCCTCCTGTAAGTCTGCCTGGATCCAGATCCTGCACTGCCTATGAGACTGCTTATATCTGCACTGCCTGACAACGAGACTGCTTATATCTGCACTGCCTGACTACGCGTCTGCCCATCTCCTCCTGTAAGTCTGCCTGGATCCAGACCCTGCACTGCCTATGAGACTGCTTATATCTGCACTGCCTGACAACGAGACTGCTTATATCTGCACTGCCTGACAACGAGACTGCTTATATCTGCACTGCCTGACTATGCGTCTGCCCATCTCCTCCTGTAAGTCTGCCTGGATCCAGATCCTGCACTGCCTATGAGACTGCTTATATCTGCACTGCCTGACAACGAGACTGCTTATATCTGCACTGCCTGACTACGCGTCTGCCCATCTCCTCCTGTAAGTCTGCCTGGATCCAGACCCTGCGCTGCCTATGAGACTGCTTATATCTGCACTGCCTGACAACGAGACTGCTTATATCTGCACTGCCTGACTACGAGACTGCTTATATCTGCACTGCCTGACTACGCGTCTGCCCATCTCCTCCTGTAAGTCTGCCTGGATCCAGATCCTGCACTGCCTATGAGACTGCTTATATCTGCACTGCCTGACTACGCGTCTGCCCATCTCCTCCTGTAAGTCTGCCTGGATCCAGACCCTGCGCTGCCTATGAGACTGCTTATATCTGCACTGCCTGACAACGAGACTGCTTATATCTGCACTGCCTGACTACGCGTCTGCCCATCTCCTCCTGTAAGTCTGCCTGGATCCAGATCTTGCACTGCCTATGAGACTGCTTATATCTGCACTGCCTGACAACGAGACTGCTTATATCCGCACTGCCTGACTATGCGTCTGCCCATCTCCTCCTGTAAGTCTGCCTGGATCCAGATCTTGCACTGCCTATGAGACTGCTTATATCTGCACTGCCTGACAACGAGACTGCTTATATCTGCACTGCCTGACTACGCGTCTGCCCATCTCCTCCTGTAAGTCTGCCTGGATCCAGACCCTGCGCTGCCTATGAGACTGCTTATATCTGCACTGCCTGACTACGCGTCTGCCCATCTCCTCCTGTAAGTCTGCCTGGATCCAGATCCTGCACTGCCTATGAGACTGCTTATATCTGCATGCTATATTGCTCTGAACTTTGTGTTGCCTGTATCTGTCAAGTGACTTTTGAATACTGTCTGCCAGTAAAGACCATCTGTTCCTTTATTCTGCCTTTGTTGGACTCTGTTCACACTACTGCAGGTAGCTGCATTCAAGGTAACCAGTGCAGACACCGGGGTCCTGTCTCTGAGAGTCAGCAGTCAGCAATATTGGACTAATTCCCAGTCCTCTATCAGCTGACACAGAGGATCCACATCCTCTGGTCGTAACAGTACGCTTGGGCCATGGATTCCGCTGGCTCTAAACCAGGAATGTCTGAACTACTACATGAACTTAAACAACAGCGTACCACCCAGAAACAAGTGATAAATTACTTGCAGCATGTAGCTGCTCGCCTGGACTCCCTTTCTACAGCACAGTCTGCACAGGCTCCTACTGCTTCTGCTGTCCCTGTTGCGGCTGCAGCACAGCCAAGCGTTTCCGGACCACGATTATCTGCTCCGCCCCGTTACAGCGGCAACCCGAAAGTCTGTCGTGGGTTTCTTAACCAGTGTACAATTCACTTTGAACTGCTTCCTCATCACTTTCAATCAGACCGCGCTAAAGTGGCGTTCATTATCTCTCATCTCGAGGGTGAGGCTCTGGCCTGGGCGAATCCAATATGGGAGAGATCTGGTCCTATCACCAATAATGTGGCACTATTTATGGACTCTTTTAAGAGGGTGTTTGAGGAGCCAGGTCGAGCTTCTTCTGCGGCCTCCTCTCTGCTGCACGTCCGTCAAGGAAGCTGGTCGGTGGGCCAATATGCGATTCAGTTCCGCACCTTAGCATCTGAAGTTTCGTGGAATGAGGAGGCTTTGGTGGCGGCCTTTTGGGAAGGTTTGTCTGGACGTATTAAGGATGAACTTGCAGGTCGTGATGTGCCTACCTCCCTTGAGGCTCTGATCTCTCTGGCTATTAAAATCGACATACGGTTTTCAGAGAAAGCTCGTGAGGCCCGTCGAGAAAAAAGACTTCCACAACAACTGTTTAAGTCTAATACGTCTCAACCTCCATTACGCACCTCCTTTTCGGATCCTGAACCCATGCAGGTGAATTCCACTCGGCTCTCGGATGAGGAACGTCGTCTTCGCATGTCTTCTGGACTCTGCCTCTACTGTGGTGGTCCGGGTCACCGTGTCCGCAACTGTCCCCAGAAGTCGGGAAACTCCAATGCTTAGGGTCTTTGGGAGAGGCGGCCCTAGCCGAAAACTGTTCCACTCTCCAAATTCCTGTGACTCTGGTTCTTGGGGGCATCAAGGTCTCCATATCTGCTTCCTTAGATTCCGGGTCTGCGGGGAACTTCATACACCAAGCTATGGTGAGTCAATACCACATTCCTGTACGCCTGCTTAAAAATCCCCTGCTGGTGACTGCCGTCAGTGGACAAGTACTGACGGATCCAGTCCGGTTCATCACTGAGCCGTTGGAACTGCAGGTAGGGTGGTTACATGTTGAAAAGATTTCTCTATATGTGCTCCCTGAACTGTCCCATTCTCTTTTGCTGGGGTTGCCCTGGCTTAGGATGCACAATCCAGTAATCGAGTGGAGCTCTGGAGAGGTTCTTCAATGGGGTCAGCTGTGCCAAGGCAAGTGCTTATGTTCTATTCAACGAAGGGTCTCTATATCCCTCCCTAAAAACCTGGAGGCCTTGCCGGTGGTCTATCATTCCTTTGCAGATGTGTTCGATAAAAAAGAGGCTGAGACACTACCTCCCCATCGCCCTTATGACTGCCCAATTGATTTACTACCTGGGACTTCTCCTCCTCGGGGTCGTGTTTATCCCCTGTCTCCTGCTGAATCGCAGGCAACAGCAGATTACATTAAGGAGAACCTTGAGAGGGGTTTCATCAGGAAGTCTTCCTCACCTGCAGGGGCAGGATTCTTTTTTGTGAAAAAGAAAGATGGGTCTCTTCGCCCCTGTATAGACTACCGTGGTCTGAATAAGATCACCATCAAGAATAAATACCCTTTACCGTTAATTTCTGAATTATTTGATAGACTCCGTGGGGCTCGGATCTTCTCTAAGCTGGACTTGCGGGGGGCATATAATTTAATACGGATTCGTGAGGGTGACGAATGGAAGACAGCTTTTAATACCAGGGATGGCCACTATGAATACCTCGTGATGCCCTTCGGGCTCAGTAATGCCCCTGCTGTCTTCCAGGAGTTTGTCAATGACATTTTTCGAGATCTCCTCTATTCTTGTGTTGTTGTCTATTTGGATGATATTCTTATTTTTTCCAGTGACATCAGAACTCATCGCAGGCATGTGCAGATGGTCTTACAATGCTTACGAGAGAATCGTCTGTACGCTAAATTGGAAAAGTGTGTCTTTGAAAAGTCGTCCCTGCCCTTCCTGGGGTACATCATCTCGGATCATGGTCTCAAAATGGATCCTGGAAAGGTGGCAGCAGTGCTCGACTGGCCCCGTCCCTCCGGCCTGAAGGCAATGCAAAGGTTCTTGGGTTTTGCCAATTATTATCGTCAATTCATCCGTAATTTTTCAACCCTGACAGCTCCTATTTCTGGTCTGACCAAGAAGGGTGCCAATCCCAAACAATGGTCCCCTGAAGCAGAGACGGCATTTTCCTGCCTCAAGCAAGCCTTTTCTTCAGCTCCAGTCCTTAGACGCCCAGAACCCAACAAACAGTTCTTCTTGGAGGTGGACGCATCCTCCGTGGGAGCCGGGGCAGTCGTATGTCTCCTTGTGGTTTTTTTTCTAAGTTATTTTCCGCTGCCGAAAAAAACTATTCTATTGGGGACAGGGAACTCCTAGCAATTAAGTTGGCTCTAGAGGAATGGAGATATCTTCTGGAAGGTTCTAGCCTACCGGTCATAATTTACACCGATCATAAGAACCTCACCTATTTGCAGACAGCTCAACGACTTAATCCTCGTCAGGCCCGTTGGTCTCTCTTCTTTGCCCGATTTAATTTTCAATTGCATTTTCGGTCCGCTGACAAAAATATCAAAGCGGACGCTCTCACTCGAGGTCCTTTGAAACCACAGATTCAGAAGACGAACCCCAGTTCATCATTGAACCAACTAAAGTAGTCCCAGTGTCTCCAGTTAACCTGTCCAAGGTTCCCCCAGGTAAGATCTTTGTTCCGGAATCTAAACGAAGGAAGGTTTTATGGTGGGGGCATTCATCCAAGATTGCTGGCCATCCAGGTCAACGGGGGACCTTGAATCTCATCTCCAGACATTACTGGTGGCCATCCATAACTGCGGATATTGTAGACTTTGTGGCTTCCTGTACCTTGTGTGCTCAGAATAAGTCTCCCAGACTGAAACCTGCAGGTTTATTATTGCCTCTTCCGGTGCCTGAGGTCCCCTGGCAGCATATTGGTATGGACTTCATAACCGATTTACCTGTCTCAGAGGGCTGTACAGTCATTTGGGTTGTCGTTGACCGTTTTTCTAAGATGTCGCACTTTATTCCGCTTCCAGGTCTGCCATCTGCTCCTCGTCTGGCTGAGCTATTCATTTTACATATCTTCCGCCTTCATGGATTTCCCCTCCATATCGTCTCGGACAGTGCTTGAAGTGGGCCGGAACGCGGCGGTACTCAGTACCGCCACTTCCAAAAATTGCCCTGGAGAGTACCAGCACCTCTCCGTGCGCCCAGTACGTGGGTTTCCGGTACCGGAGCGCAGCGGAGAGCTGGCAGTATCTCCTCCCTAATGTCGTTGGCTGGGCAGCTAGTGGAGGGGGGCGGGTCGTTGCAGAGTACGGCTCAGGCTGGCGCAGGCAGGGAGTTGACTTCACGTTAGGTGACGTCAACTCCTTCCCGCGCGCCTGTGACTGAGGAGCGATCAGTGCGGCGACCAGTGACTGGTCCTCCTTGGAGTCAGGAGTCGGACGGTGCAGCAAAGAACATCGACTTTGCTTTGGAATCCAACTTCTGAAGAGTACTGGTGAGTGACAGGCACCCCCCCTCCCCCCACACACATTAGTTCCTCTCTGTACCAGTACCCCCCCCCCCCCCTGGCAGGGGGGTACTGGTACAGAGAGGAATTAATGTGTGTGATGAGGGGGGGGGGGGGGTCTGATGTGCAGGGGGGTACTGGTACAGGGAGGAAGGAATGTGCGGTGGGGGGGGGGGGGTACTGGTACATAGAGGAACTAATATATATGTGTCTGATGGGTGGGTCTGATGTGTAGGGGGCCCCTGCACATCAGACCCCCCCATCACACACATATATATTAGTTCCTCTATGTACCAGTACCCCCCCCCACCACCGCACATTCGTTCCTCTCTGAACCAGTACCCCCCTGCACATCAGACCCCCCCCCTCATCACACACACACACACATTAATTCCTCTCTGTACCAGTACCCCTGGCAGGGGGATACTGGTACAGAGAGGAATTAATGTGTGTGTGTGTGATGAGTGGGGGGGGGGTCTGATGTGCAGGGGGGTACTGGTACAGAGAGGAACGAATGTGCGGTGGTGGGGGGGGTACTGTACTGGTACATAGAGGAACTAATATATATGTGTGTGATGGGGGGGTCTGATGTGCAGGGGGGGGGGAGCACCGGCGCCTAATAGAGTACCGGCACCTCTTTTGGCCCACTTAAAGCACTGGTCTCGGATAGAGGAGTACAATTCACCTCCCGGTTCTGGAGATCTTTATGTAAGTCTCTGAATGTCTCTTTGGACTTTTCTTCTGCCTATCATCCACAGTCTAACGGCCAGGTGGAACGCATGAACCAAATATTGGTCAGCTTCCTGTGACATTTCACTAATGCCCATCAGGATGACTGGGTGAAGCATCTTTCCTGGGCGGAATTTGCTCATAACAATAGAGTCAACCAAGCCACAGGTAAATCTCCATTTTTTGTGGTCTATGGACGACATCCAAGTGTTCCTCTTCCCGTGCGGCCTTCTTCTGGAGTTCCTGCGGCAGATTCCTGTGTGGAGCAGCTGTCTCAGGTCTGGTCTGACACTAAAGTATCGCTTCGGAGAGCAGCAGACCAGATGAAAAGGTCTGCGGATAAGAGGCGCAGACCTCCTCCTCAGTTTGCCATTGGAGACAAGGTATGGCTTTCTTCTAAGAATATCCGTCTCAGACTTCCCTCTTACAAACTGGCTCCGCGATTCTTGGGACCTTTTTCTGTGATCAAGAAAATTAATCCTGTTGCCTACAAGCTCAAACTACCTGCTACCTTGCGGATTCCCAACTCATTTCATGTTTCGTTACTTAAGCCAGCTGTCTTTAACAGGTTTTGCAAAGGCACTTCACAGAACCCTCCTCCTGTCACTATGGATGATGAGTTTGAAGTTAAGGATATTCTAGACAGGAGGATTATCAGAGGTAAGACCTTCTATTTGGTGGACTGGAAGGGCTACGGGCCTGAAGAAAGGTCATGGGAATCTGCAGAGAATATTCATGCCCCTCTGTTGCTGAAGAAATTCCTCTCCAGGTCAGCCGTGTGGAGGAGGGGACATGAGAGGGGGGGTACTGTCAGTATGGGATCTGCATCTCCACTGCAGGGTGGCCGATCGCTGTCTACACATTGCAGCACTATGGGTCCCAGTACTGGCTTACCTTGTAGGAGACGCAGGTGCCCGCCAGCATACCGCCGCATCCGTCCTCTTTGCCAGGTGTCATCTGATGCGCTATAGCATGCGCGCGCGCACCTCTCCCTTTCTTATAGGAGTAGGCAGCTGGTTCCTGATTCCCATCCCCACCCGGAGGCGGGACTATTTGTATTTAAGGCAGCTTCACTCATCATGAAGGGCCCAAGCGTGGTTGTTGTACCTCTTGACTCCCGCTGAAGCATTCCTCTGTGTCTGTTTATTGGATTTCCTGGATTCTGACCTCTGCTTCGTTTGACTACGCATCTGCCTGCTGTCTGTTTATTGGATCACCTGGATTATAGACCTCTGCACTGCCTGACTACGCGTCTGCCCATCTCCTCCTGTAAGTCTGCCTGGATCCAGATCCTGCACTGCATATGAGACTGCTTATATCTGCACTGCCTGACAACGAGACTGCTTATATCTGCACTGCCTGACAACGAGACTGCTTATATCTGCACTGCCTGACTACGCGTCTGCCCATCTCCTCCTGTAAGTCTGCCTGGATCCAGATCCTGCCTATGAGACTGCTTATATCTGCACTGCCTGACAACGAGACTGCTTATATCTGCACTGCCTGACAACGAGACTGCTTATATCTGCACTGCCTGACAACGAGACTGCTTATATCTGCACTGCCTGACTACGCGTCTGCCCATCTCCTCCTGTAAGTCTGCCTGGATCCAGATCCTGCCTATGAGACTGCTTATATCTGCACTGCCTGACAACGAGACTGCTTATATCTGCACTGCCTGACAACGAGACTGCTTATATCTGCACTGCCTGACTACGCGTCTGCCCATCTCCTCCTGTAAGTCTGCCTAGATCCAGACCCTGCGCTGCCTATGAGACTGCTTATATCTGCACTGCCTGACTACGCGTCTGCCCATCTCCTCCTGTAAGTCTGCCTAGATCCAGATCCTGCGCTGCCTATGAGACTGCTTATATCTGCACTGCCTGACAACGAGACTGCTTATATCTGCACTGCCTGACAACGAGACTGCTTATATCTGCACTGCCTGACAACGAGACTGCTTATATCTGCACTGCCTGACTACGCGTCTGCCCATCTCCTCCTGTAAGTCTGCCTGGATCCAGATCCTGCACTGCCTGTGAGACTGCTTATATCTGCACTGCCTGACAACGAGACTGCTTATATCTGCACTGCCTGACTACGCGTCTGCCCATCTCCTCCTGTAAGTCTGCCTGGATCCAGATCCTGCACTGCCTACGAGACTGCTTATATCTGCACTGCCTGACAACGAGACTGCTTATATCTGCACTGCCTGACTACGCGTCTGCCCATCTCCTCCTGTAAGTCTGCCTGGATCCAGACCCTGCGCTGCCTATGAGACTGCTCATATCTGCACTGCCTGACAACGAGACTGCTTATATCTGCACTGCCTGACTACGCGTCTTCCCATCTCCTCCTGTAAGTCTGCCTGGATCCAGACCCTGCGCTGCCTATGAGACTGCTCATATCTGCACTGCCTGACAACGAGACTGCTTATATCTGCACTGCCTGACTACGAGACTGCTTATATCTGCACTGCCTGACTACGCGTCTGCCCATCTCCTCCTGTAAGTCTGCCTGGATCCAGATCCTGCACTGCCTATGAGACTGCTTATATCTGCACTGCCTGACTACGCGTCTGCCCATCTCCTCCTGTAAGTCTGCCTGGATCCAGATCCTGCACTGCCTATGAGACTGCTTATATCTGCACTGCCTGACAACGAGACTGCTTATATCTGCACTGCCTGACTACACGTCTGCCCATCTCCTCCTGTAAGTCTGCCTGGATCCAGATCCTGCACTGCCTATGAGACTGCTTATATCTGCACTGCCTGACAACGAGACTGCTTATATCTGCACTGCCTGACAACGAGACTGCTTATATCTGCACTGCCTGACAACGAGACTGCTTATATCTGCACTGCCTGACTACGCGTCTGCCCATCTCCTCCTGTAAGTCTGCCTGGATCCAGATCCTGCACTGCCTATGAGACTGCTTATATCTGCACTGCCTGACTACGAGACTGCTTATATCTGCACTGCCTGACTACGCGTCTGCCCATCTCCTCCTGTAAGTCTGCCTGGATCCAGACCCTGCGCTGCCTATGAGACTGCTTATATCTGCACTGCCTGACAACGAGACTGCTTATATCTGCACTGCCTGACTACGCGTCTGCCCATCTCCTCCTGTAAGTCTGCCTGGATCCAGATCCTGCGCTGCCTATGAGACTGCTTATATCTGCACTGCCTGACTACGAGACTGCTTATATCTGCACTGCCTGACTACGCGTCTGCCCATCTCCTCCTGTAAGTCTGCCTGGATCCAGACCCTGCGCTGCCTATGAGACTGCTTATATCTGCACTGCCTGACAACGAGACTGCTTATATCTGCACTGCCTGACTACGCGTCTGCCCATCTCCTCCTGTAAGTCTGCCTGGATCCAGATCCTGCACTGCCTATGAGACTGCTTATATCTGCACTGCCTGACTACGCGTCTGCCCATCTCCTCCTGTAAGTCTGCCTGGATCCAGACCCTGCGCTGCCTATGAGACTGCTTATATCTGCACTGCCTGACTACGAGACTGCTTATATCTGCACTGCCTGACAACGAGACTGCTTATATCTGCACTGCCTGACAACGAGACTGCTTATATCTGCACTGCCTGACAACGAGACTGCTTATATCTGCACTGCCTGACTACGCGTCTGCCCATCTCCTCCTGTAAGTCTGCCTGGATCCAGATCCTGCACTGCCTATGAGACTGCTTATATCTGCACTGCCTGACTACGAGTCTGCCCATCTCCTCCTGTAAGTCTGCCTGGATCCAGATCCTGCACTGCCTATGAGACTGCTTATATCTGCACTGCCTGACTATGCGTCTGCCCATCTCCTCCTGTAAGTCTGCCTGGATCCAGATCCTGCACTGCCTATGAGACTGCTTATATCTGCACTGCCTGACAACGAGACTGCTTATATCTGCACTGCCTGACTACGCGTCTGCCCATCTCCTCCTGTAAGTCTGCCTGGATCCAGACCCTGCACTGCCTATGAGACTGCTTATATCTGCACTGCCTGACAACGAGACTGCTTATATCTGCACTGCCTGACTATGCGTCTGCCCATCTCCTCCTGTAAGTCTGCCTGGATCCAGATCCTGCACTGCCTATGAGACTGCTTATATCTGCACTGCCTGACAACGAGACTGCTTATATCTGCACTGCCTGACAACGAGACTGCTTATATCTGCACTGCCTGACTACGCATCTGCCCATCTCCTCCTGTAAGTCTGCCTGGATCCAGATCCTGCACTGCCTATGAGACTGCTTATATCTGCACTGCCTGACAACGAGACTGCTTATATCTGCACTGCCTGACAACGAGACTGCTTATATCTGCACTGCCTGAATACGCGTCTGCCCATCTCCTCCTGTAAGTCTGCCTGGATCCAGATCCTGCACTGCCTATGAGACTGCTTATATCTGCACTGCCTGACAACGAGACTGCTTATATCTGCACTGCCTGACTACGCGTCTGCCCATCTCCTCCTGTAAGTCTGCCTGGATCCAGATCCTGCACTGCCTATGAGACTGCTTATATCTGCACTGCCTGACAACGAGACTGCTTATATCTGCACTGCCTGACTACGCGTCTGCCCATCTCCTCCTGTAAGTCTGCCTGGATCCAGACCCTGCACTGCCTATGAGACTGCTCATATCTGCACTGCCTGACAACGAGACTGCTTATATCTGCACTGCCTGACAACGAGACTGCTTATATCTGCACTGCCTGACAACGAGACTGCTTATATCTGCACTGCCTGAATACGCGTCTGCCCATCTCCTCCTGTAAGTCTGCCTGGATCCAGATCCTGCACTGCCTATGAGACTGCTTATATCTGCACTGCCTGACAACGAGACTGCTTATATCTGCACTGCCTGACTACGCGTCTGCCCATCTCCTCCTGTAAGTCTGCCTGGATCCAGATCCTGCACTGCCTATGAGACTGCTTATATCTGCACTGCCTGACTACGCGTCTGCCCATCTCCTCCTGTAAGTCTGCCTGGATCCAGATCCTGCACTGCCTATGAGACTGCTTATATCTGCACTGCCTGACAACGAGACTGCTTATATCTGCACTGCCTGACTACGCGTCTGCCCATCTCCTCCTGTAAGTCTGCCTGGATCCAGACCCTGCACTGCCTATGAGACTGCTTATATCTGCACTGCCTGACAACGAGACTGCTTATATCTGCACTGCCTGACAACGAGACTGCTTATATCTGCACTGCCTGACTATGCGTCTGCCCATCTCCTCCTGTAAGTCTGCCTGGATCCAGATCCTGCACTGCCTATGAGACTGCTTATATCTGCACTGCCTGACAACGAGACTGCTTATATCTGCACTGCCTGACTACGCGTCTGCCCATCTCCTCCTGTAAGTCTGCCTGGATCCAGACCCTGCGCTGCCTATGAGACTGCTTATATCTGCACTGCCTGACAACGAGACTGCTTATATCTGCACTGCCTGACTACGAGACTGCTTATATCTGCACTGCCTGACTACGCGTCTGCCCATCTCCTCCTGTAAGTCTGCCTGGATCCAGATCCTGCACTGCCTATGAGACTGCTTATATCTGCACTGCCTGACTACGCGTCTGCCCATCTCCTCCTGTAAGTCTGCCTGGATCCAGACCCTGCACTGCCTATGAGACTGCTTATATCTGCACTGCCTGACTATGCGTCTGCCCATCTCCTCCTGTAAGTCTGCCTGGATCCAGATCCTGCACTGCCAATGAGACTGCTTATATCTACACTGCCTGACAACGAGACTGCTTATATCTGCACTGCCTGACAACGAGACTGCTTATATCTGCACTGCCTGACAACGAGACTGCTTATATCTGCACTGCCTGACTACGCGTCTGCCCATCTCCTCCTGTAAGTCTGCCTGGATCCAGACCCTGCGCTGCCTATGAGACTGCTTATATCTGCACTGCCTGACAACGAGTCTGCTTATATCTGCACTGCCTGACAACGAGACTGCTTATATCTGCACTGCCTGACTACGCGTCTGCCCATCTCCTCCTGTAAGTCTGCCTGGATCCAGATCCTGCGCTGCCTATGAGACTGCTTATATCTGCACTGCCTGACAACGAGACTGCTTATATCTGCACTGCCTGACAACGAGACTGCTTATATCTGCACTGCCTGACTACGCGTCTGCCCATCTCCTCCTGTAAGTCTGCCTGGATCCAGATCCTGCACTGCCTATGAGACTGCTTATATCTGCACTGCCTGACAACGAGACTGCTTATATCTGCACTGCCTGACTACGCGTCTGCCCATCTCCTCCTGTAAGTCTGCCTGGATCCAGATCCTGCACTGCCTATGAGACTGCTTATATCTGCACTGCCTATGAGACTGCTTATATCTGCACTGCCTGACTATGCGTCTGCCCATCTCCTCCTGTAAGTCTGCCTGGATCCAGATCCTGCGCTGCCTATGAGACTGCTTATATCTGCACTGCCTGACTACGCGTCTGCCCATCTCCTCCTGTAAGTCTGCCTGGATCCAGATCCTGCACTGCCTATGAGACTGCTTATATCTGCACTGCCTGACAACGAGACTGCTTATATCTGCACTGCCTGACTACGCGTCTGCCCATCTCCTCCTGTAAGTCTGCCTGGATCCAGATCCTGCACTGCCTATGAGACTGCTTATATCTGCACTGCCTATGAGACTGCTTATATCTGCACTGCCTGACTATGCGTCTGCCCATCTCCTCCTGTAAGTCTGCCTGGATCCAGATCCTGCGCTGCCTATGAGACTGCTTATATCTGCACTGCCTGACAACGAGACTGCTTATATCTGCACTGCCTGACTACGCGTCTGCTTATATCTGCACTGACTGACTACGCGTCTGCCCATCTCCTCCTGTAAGTCTGCCTGGATCCAGATCCTGCACTGCCTATGAGACTGCTTATATCTGCACTGCCTGACAACGAGACTGCTTATATCTGCACTGCCTGACTAGGCGTCTGCCCATCTCCTCCTGTAAGTCTGCCTGGATCCAGATCCTGCGCTGCATATGAGACTGCTTATATCTGCACTGCCTGACAACGAGACTGCTTACATCTGCACTGCCTGACAACGAGACTGCTTATATCTGCACTGCCTAACTACGCATCTGCCCATCTCCTCCTGTAAGTCTGCCTGGATCCAGATCCTGCGCTGCCTATGAGACTGCTTATATCTGCACTGCCTGACAACGAGACTGCTTATATCTGCACTGCCTGACTACGCGTCTGCCCATCTCCTCCTGTAAGTCTGCCTGGATCCAGACCCTGCACTGCCTATGAGACTGCTTATATCTGCACTGCCTGACTACGAGACTGCTTATATCTGCACTGCCTGACAACGAGACTGCTTATATCTGCACTGCCTGACTACGCGTCTGCCCATCTCCTCCTGTAAGTCTGCCTGGATCCAGATCCTGCACTGCCTATGAGACTGCTTATATCTGCACTGCCTGACAACGAGACTGCTTATATCTGCACTGCCTGACAACGAGACTGCTTATATCTGCACTGCCTGACTACGCGTCTGCCCATCTCCTCCTGTAAGTCTGCCTGGATCCAGACCCTGCGCTGCCTATGAGACTGCTTATATCTGCACTGCCTGACTACGCGTCTGCCCATCTCCTCCTGTAAGTCTGCCTAGATCCAGATCCTGCGCTGCCTATGAGACTGCTTATATCTGCACTGCCTGACAACGAGACTGCTTATATCTGCACTGCCTGACTACGCGTCTGCCCATCTCCTCCTGTAAGTCTGCCTGGATCCAGATCCTGCGCTGCCTATGAGACTGCTTATATCTGCACTGCCTGACAACGAGACTGCTTATATCTGCACTGCCTGACAACGAGACTGCTTATATCTGCACTGCCTGACTACGCGTCTGCCCATCTCCTCCTGTAAGTCTGCCTGGATCCAGATCCTGCGCTGCCTATGAGACTGCTTATATCTGCACTGCCTGACAACGAGACTGCTTATATCTGCACTGCCTGACAACGAGACTGCTTATATCTGCACTGCCTGACTACGCGTCTGCCCATCTCCTCCTGTAAGTCTGCCTGGATCCAGATCCTGCACTGCCTATGAGACTGCTTATATCTGCACTGCCTGACTATGCGTCTGCCCATCTCCTCCTGTAAGTCTGCCTGGATCCAGATCCTGCGCTGCCTATGAGACTGCTTATATCTGCACTGCCTGACTACGCGTCTGCCCATCTCCTCCTGTAAGTCTGCCTAGATCCAGATCCTGCGCTGCCTATGAGACTGCTTATATCTGCACTGCCTGACAACGAGACTGCTTATATCTGCACTGCCTGACAACGAGAATGCCCATCTCCTCCTGTAAGTCTGCCTGGATCCAGATCCTGCGCTGCCTATGAGACTGCTTATATCTGCACTGCCTGACTACGCGTCTGCCCATCTCCTCCTGTAAGTCTGCCTGGATCCAGATCCTGCACTGCCTATGAGACTGCTTATATCTGCACTGCCTGACAACGAGACTGCTTATATCTGCACTGCCTGACAACGAGACTGCTTATATCTGCACTGCCTGACTACGCGTCTGCCCATCTCCTCCTGTAAGTCTGCCTGGATCCAGATCCTGCACTGCCTATGAGACTGCTTATATCTGCACTGCCTGACAACGAGACTGCTTATATCTGCACTGCCTGACAACGAGACTGCTTATATCTGCACTGCCTGACTACGCGTCTGCTTATATCTGCACTGACTGACTACGCGTCTGCCCATCTCCTCCTGTAAGTCTGCCTGGATCCAGATCCTGCACTGCCTATGAGACTGCTTATATCTGCACTGCCTGACAACGAGACTGCTTATATCTGCACTGCCTGACTACGCGTCTGCCCATCTCCTCCTGTAAGTCTGCCTGGATCCAGATCCTGCACTGCCTATGAGACTGCTTATATCTGCACTGCCTGACTACGAGACTGCTTATATCTGCACTGCCTGACTACGCGTCTGCTTATATCTGCACTGACTGACTACGCGTCTGCCCATCTCCTCCTGTAAGTCTGCCTGGATCCAGATCCTGCACTGCCTATGAGACTGCTTATATCTGCACTGCCTGACAACGAGACTGCTTATATCTGCACTGCCTGACTAGGCGTCTGCCCATCTCCTCCTGTAAGTCTGCCTGGATCCAGATCCTGCGCTGCATATGAGACTGCTTATATCTGCACTGCCTGACAACGAGACTGCTTATATCTGCACTGCCTGACAACGAGACTGCTTATATCTGCACTGCCTAACTACGCATCTGCCCATCTCCTCCTGTAAGTCTGCCTGGATCCAGATCCTGCGCTGCCTATGAGACTGCTTATATCTGCACTGCCTGACAACGAGACTGCTTATATCTGCACTGCCTGACTACGCGTCTGCCCATCTCCTCCTGTAAGTCTGCCTGGATCCAGACCCTGCACTGCCTATGAGACTGCTTATATCTGCACTGCCTGACTACGAGACTGCTTATATCTGCACTGCCTGACTACGCGTCTGCCCATCTCCTCCTGTAAGTCTGCCTGGATCCAGATCCTGCACTGCCTATGAGACTGCTTATATCTGCACTGCCTGACAACGAGACTGCTTATATCTGCACTGCCTGACAACGAGACTGCTTATATCTGCACTGCCTGACTACGCATCTGCCCATCTCCTCCTGTAAGTCTGCCTGGATCCAGACCCTGCGCTGCCTATGAGACTGCTTATATCTGCACTGCCTGACAACGAGACTGCTTATATCTGCACTGCCTGACAACGAGACTGCTTATATCTGCACTGCCTGACTACGCGTCTGCCCATCTCCTCCTGTAAGTCTGCCTAGATCCAGATCCTGCGCTGCCTATGAGACTGCTTATATCTGCACTGCCTGACAACGAGACTGCTTATATCTGCACTGCCTGACAACGAGACTGCTTATATCTGCACTGCCTGACAACGAGACTGCTTATATCTGCACTGCCTGACTACGCGTCTGCCCATCTCCTCCTGTAAGTCTGCCTAGATCCAGATCCTGCACTGCCTATGAGACTGCTTATATCTGCACTGCCTGACAACGAGACTGCTTATATCTGCACTGCCTGACTACGCGTCTGCCCCATCTCCTCCTGTAAGTCTGCCTGGATCCAGATCCTGCGCTGCATATGAGACTGCTTATATCTGCACTGCCTGACAACGAGACTGCTTATATCTGCACTGCCTGACAACGAGACTGCTTATACAGTATCTGCACTGCCTGACTACGCGTCTGCTTATATCTGCACTGCCTGACTACGCGTCTGCCCATCTCCTCCTGTAAGTCTGCCTGGATCCAGACCCTGCGCTGCCTATGAGACTGCTTATATCTGCACTGCCTGACAACGAGACTGCTTATATCTGCACTGCCTGACTACGCGTCTGCCCATCTCCTCCTGTAAGTCTGCCTGGATCCAGATCCTGCACTGCCTATGAGACTGCTTATATCTGCACTGCCTGACTATGCGTCTGCCCATCTCCTCCTGTAAGTCTGCCTAGATCCAGACCCTGCGCTGCCTATGAGACTGCTTATATCTGCACTGCCTGACAACGAGACTGCTTATATCTGCACTGCCTGACAACAAGACTGCTTATATCTGCACTGCCTGACTATGCGTCTGCCCATCTCCTCCTGTAAGTCTGCCTGGATCCAGATCCTGCGCTGCCTATGAGACTGCTTATATCTGCACTGCCTGACTACGCGTCTGCCCATCTCCTCCTGTAAGTCTGCCTGGATCCAGATCCTGCGCTGCCTATGAGACTGCTTATATCTGCACTGCCTGACTACGAGACTGCTTATATCTGCACTGCCTGACTACGCGTCTGCCCATCTCCTCCTGTAAGTCTGCCTGGATCCAGATCCTGCGCTGCCTATGAGACTGCTTATATCTGCACTGCCTGACAACGAGACTGCTTATATCTGCACTGCCTGACTACGCGTCTGCCCATCTCCTCCTGTAAGTCTGCCTGGATCCAGACCCTGCGCTGCCTATGAGACTGCTTATATCTGCACTGCCTGACAACGAGACTGCTTATATCTGCACTGCCTGACAACGAGACTGCTTATATCTGCACTGCCTGACTACGCGTCTGCCCATCTCCTCCTGTAAGTCTGCCTGGATCCAGATCCTGCACTGCCTATGAGACTGCTTATATCTGCACTGCCTGACAATGAGACTGCTTATATCTGCACTGCCTGACTACGCGTCTGCCCATCTCCTCCTGTAAGTCTGCCTGGATCCAGATCCTGCACTGCCTATGAGACTGCTTATATCTGCACTGCCTGACTATGCGTCTGCCCATCTCCTCCTGTAAGTCTGCCTGGATCCAGATCCTGCACTGCCTATGAGACTGCTTATATCTGCACTGCCTGACAACGAGACTGCTTATATCTGCACTGCCTGACTACACGTCTGCCCATCTCCTCCTGTAAGTCTGCCTGGATCCAGACCCTGCACTGCCTATGAGACTGCTTATATCTGCACTGCCTGACAACGAGACTGCTTATATCTGCACTGCCTGACTACGCGTCTGCCCATCTCCTCCTGTAAGTCTGCCTGGATCCAGACCCTGCACTGCCTATGAGACTGCTTATATCTGCACTGCCTGACAACGAGACTGCTTATATCTGCACTGCCTGACTATGCGTCTGCCCATCTCCTCCTGTAAGTCTGCCTGGATCCAGATCCTGCACTGCCTATGAGACTGCTTATATCTGCACTGCCTGACAACGAGACTGCTTATATCTGCACTGCCTGACAACGAGACTGCTTATATCTGCACTGCCTGACTACGCATCTGCCCATCTCCTCCTGTAAGTCTGCCTGGATCCAGATCCTGCACTGCCTATGAGACTGCTTATATCTGCACTGCCTGACAACGAGACTGCTTATATCTGCACTGCCTGACAACGAGACTGCTTATATCTGCACTGCCTGAATACGCGTCTGCCCATCTCCTCCTGTAAGTCTGCCTGGATCCAGATCCTGCGCTGCCTATGAGACTGCTTATATCTGCACTGCCTGACTACGCGTCTGTCCATCTCCTCCTGTAAGTCTGCCTGGATCCAGATCCTGCACTGCCTATGAGACTGCTTATATCTGCACTGCCTGACAACGAGACTGCTTATATCTGCACTGCCTGACTACGCGTCTGCCCATCTCCTCCTGTAAGTCTGCCTGGATCCAGATCCTGCACTGCCTATGAGACTGCTTATATCTGCACTGCCTGACTATGCGTCTGCCCATCTCCTCCTGTAAGTCTGCCTGGATCCAGATCCTGCACTGCCTATGAGACTGCTTATATCTGCACTGCCTGACAACGAGACTGCTTATATCTGCACTGCCTAACTACGCGTCTGCCCATCTCCTCCTGTAAGTCTTCCTGGATCCAGACCCTGCACTGCCTATGAGACTGCTTATATCTGCACTGCCTGACAACGAGACTGCTTATATCTGCACTGCCTGACTATGCGTCTGCCCATCTCCTCCTGTAAGTCTGCCTGGATCCAGATCCTGCACTGCCTATGAGACTGCTTATATCTGCACTGCCTGACAACGAGACTGCTTATATCTGCACTGCCTGACTATGCGTCTGCCCATCTCCTCCTGTAAGTCTGCCTGGATCCAGATCCTGCGCTGCCTATGAGACTGCTTATATCTGCACTGCCTGACAACGAGACTGCTTATATCTGCACTGCCTGACTACACGTCTGCCCATCTCCTCCTGTAAGTCTGCCTGGATCCAGATCCTGCACTGCCTATGAGACTGCTTATATCTGCACTGCCTGACAACGAGACTGCTTATATCTGCACTGCCTGACAACGAGACTGCCCATCTCCTCCTGTAAGTCTGCCTGGATCCAGATCCTGCGCTGCCTATGAGACTGCTTATATCTGCACTGCCTGACTACGCGTCTGCCCATCTCCTCCTGTAAGTCTGCCTGGATCCAGATCCTGCACTGCCTATGAGACTGCTTATATCTGCACTGCCTGACAACGAGACTGCTTATATCTGTACTGCCTGACAACGAGACTGCTTATATCTGCACTGCCTGACAACGAGACTGCTTATATCTGCACTGCCTGACTACGCGTCTGCCCATCTCCTCCTGTAAGTCTGCCTGGATCCAGATCCTGCACTGCCTATGAGACTGCTTATATCTGCACTGCCTGACAACGAGACTGCTTATATCTGCACTGCCTGACTAGGCGTCTGCCCATCTCCTCCTGTAAGTCTGCCTGGATCCAGATCCTGCGCTGCATATGAGACTGCTTATATCTGCACTGCCTGACAACGAGACTGCTTATATCTGCACTGCCTGACAACGAGACTGCTTATATCTGCACTGCCTGACAACGAGACTGCTTATATCTGCACTGCCTAACTACGCATCTGCCCATCTCCTCCTGTAAGTCTGCCTGGATCCAGACCCTGCACTGCCTATGAGACTGCTTATATCTGCACTGCCTGACAACGAGACTGCTTATATCTGCACTGCCTGACTACGCGTCTGCCCATCTCCTCCTGTAAGTCTGCCTGGATCCAGATCCTGCACTGCCTATGAGACTGCTTATATCTGCACTGCCTGACAACGAGACTGCTTATATCTGCACTGCCTGACAACGAGACTGCTTATATCTGCACTGCCTGACAACGAGACTGCTTATATCTGCACTGCCTGACTACGCGTCTGCCCATCTCCTCCTGTAAGTCTGCCTGGATCCAGACCCTGCGCTGCCTATGAGACTGCTTATATCTGCACTGCCTGACTACGCGTCTGCCCATCTCCTCCTGTAAGTCTGCCTAGATCCAGATCCTGCGCTGCCTATGAGACTGCTTATATCTGCACTGCCTGACAACGAGACTGCTTATATCTGCACTGCCTGACGACGAGACTGCTTATATCTGCACTGCCTGACAACGAGACTGCTTATATCTGCACTGCCTGACTACGCGTCTGCCCATCTCCTCCTATAAGTCTGCCTGGATCCAGATCCTGCGCTGCCTATGAGACTGCTTATATCTGCACTGCCTGACAACGAGACTGCTTATATCTGCACTGCCTGACTACGCGTCTGCCCATCTCCTCCTGTAAGTCTGCCTGGATCCAGATCCTGCACTGCCTATGAGACTGCTTATATCTGCACTGCCTGACTACGAGACTGCTTATATCTGCACTGCCTGACTACGAGACTGCTTATATCTGCACTGCCTGACAACGAGACTGCTTATACAGTATCTGCACTGCCTGACTACGCGTCTGCTTATATCTGCACTGCCTGACTACGCGTCTGCCCATCTCCTCCTGTAAGTCTGCCTGGATCCAGACCCTGCGCTGCCTATGAGACTGCTTATATCTGCACTGCCTGACAACGAGACTGCTTATATCTGCACTGCCTGACTACGCGTCTGCCCATCTCCTCCTGTAAGTCTGCCTGGATCCAGATCCTGCACTGCCTATGAGACTGCTTATATCTGCACTGCCTGACAACGAGACTGCTTATATCTGCACTGCCTGACTACGCGTCTGCCCATCTCCTCCTGTAAGTCTGCCTAGATCCAGACCCTGCGCTGCCTATGAGACTGCTTATATCTGCACTGCCTGACAACGAGACTGCTTATATCTGCACTGCCTGACAACAAGACTGCTTATATCTGCACTGCCTGACTATGCGTCTGCCCATCTCCTCCTGTAAGTCTGCCTGGATCCAGATCCTGCGCTGCCTATGAGACTGCTTATATCTGCACTGCCTGACTACGAGACTGCTTATATCTGCACTGCCTGACTACACGTCTGCCCATCTCCTCCTGTAAGTCTGCCTGGATCCAGATCCTGCGCTGCCTATGAGACTGCTTATATCTGCACTGCCTGACTACGAGACTGCTTATATCTGCACTGCCTGACTACGCGTCTGCCCATCTCCTCCTGTAAGTCTGCCTGGATCCAGATCCTGCGCTGCCTATGAGACTGCTTATATCTGCACTGCCTGACAACGAGACTGCTTATATCTGCACTGCCTGACAACGAGACTGCTTATATCTGCACTGCCTGACTACGCGTCTGCCCATCTCCTCCTGTAAGTCTGCCTGGATCCAGATCCTGCACTGCCTATGAGACTGCTTATATCTGCACTGCCTGACAATGAGACTGCTTATATCTGCACTGCCTGACTACGCGTCTGCCCATCTCCTCCTGTAAGTCTGCCTGGATCCAGATCCTGCGCTGCATATGAGACTGCTTATATCTGCACTGCCTGACAACGAGACTGCTTATATCTGCACTGCCTGACTACGCGTCTGCTTATATCTGCACTGCCTGACTACGCGTCTGCTTATATCTGCACTGCCTGACTACGCGTCTGCTTATATCTGCACTGCCTGACTACGCGTCTGCCCATCTCCTCCTGTAAGTCTGCCTGGATCCAGATCCTGCACTGCCTATGAGACTGCTTATATCTGCACTGCCTGACTATGCGTCTGCCCATCTCCTCCTGTAAGTCTGCCTGGATCCAGATCCTGCACTGCCTATGAGACTGCTTATATCTGCACTGCCTGACAACGAGACTGCTTATATCTGCACTGCCTGACTACGCGTCTGCCCATCTCCTCCTGTAAGTCTGCCTGGATCCAGACCCTGCACTGCCTATGAGACTGCTTATATCTGCACTGCCTGACAACGAGACTGCTTATATCTGCACTGCCTGACTATGCGTCTGCCCATCTCCTCCTGTAAGTCTGCCTGGATCCAGACCCTGCACTGCCTATGAGACTGCTTATATCTGCACTGCCTGACTACGCGTCTGCCCATCTCCTCCTGTAAGTCTGCCTGGATCCAGATCCTGCACTGCCTATGAGACTGCTTATATCTGCACTGCCTGACAACGAGACTGCTTATATCTGCACTGCCTGACAACGAGACTGCTTATATCTGCACTGCCTGACTACGCATCTGCCCATCTCCTCCTGTAAGTCTGCCTGGATCCAGATCCTGCACTGCCTATGAGACTGCTTATATCTGCACTGCCTGACAACGAGACTGCTTATATCTGCACTGCCTGACAACGAGACTGCTTATATCTGCACTGCCTGAATACGCGTCTGCCCATCTCCTCCTGTAAGTCTGCCTGGATCCAGATCCTGCGCTGCCTATGAGACTGCTTATATCTGCACTGCCTGACAACGAGACTGCTTATATCTGCACTGCCTGACTACGCGTCTGCCCATCTCCTCCTGTAAGTCTGCCTGGATCCAGACCCTGCACTGCCTATGAGACTGCTTATATCTGCACTGCCTGACTACGAGACTGCTTATATCTGCACTGCCTGACAACGAGACTGCTTATATCTGCACTGCCTGACTACGCGTCTGCCCATCTCCTCCTGTAAGTCTGCCTGGATCCAGACCCTGCGCTGCCTATGAGACTGCTTTTATCTGCACTGCCTGACAACGAGACTGCTTATATCTGCACTGCCTGACTACGCATCTGCCCATCTCCTCCTGTAAGTCTGCCTGGATCCAGATCCTGCACTGCCTATGAGACTGCTTATATCTGCACTGCCTGACTACGCGTCTGCCCATCTCCTCCTGTAAGTCTGCCTAGATCCAGATCCTGCGCTGCCTATGAGACTGCTTATATCTGCACTGCCTGACAACGAGACTGCTTATATCTGCACTGCCTGACAACGAGACTGCTTATATCTGCACTGCCTGACAACGAGACTGCTTATATCTGCACTGCCTGACAACGAGACTGCTTATATCTGCACTGCCTGACAACGAGACTGCTTATATCTGCACTGCCTGACAACGAGACTGCTTATATCTGCACTGCCTGACAACGAGACTGCTTATATCTGCACTGCCTTATTACGCGTCTGCCCATCTCCTCCTGTAAGTCTGCCTGGATCCAGACCCTGCGCTTCCTATGAGACTGCTTATATCTGCACTGCCTGACAATGAGACTGCTTATATCTGCACTGCCTGACAACGAGACTGCTTATATCTGCACTGCCTGACTACGCGTCTGCCCATCTCCTCCTGTAAGTCTGCCTGGATCCAGACCCTGCGCTGCCTATGAGACTGCTTATATCTGCGCTGCCTGACAATGAGACTGCTTATATCTGCACTGCCTGACAACGAGACTGCTTATATCTGCACTGCCTGACTACGCGTCTGCCCATCTCCTCCTGTAAGTCTGCCTAGATCCAGATCCTGCGCTGCCTATGAGACTGCTTATATCTGCACTGCCTGACAACGAGACTGCTTATATCTGCACTGCCTGACTACGCGTCTGCCCATCTCCTCCTGTAAGTCTGCCTGGATCCAGACCCTGCGCTGCCTATGAGACTGCTTATATCTGCGCTGCCTGACAATGAGACTGCTTATATCTGCACTGCCTGACAACGAGACTGCTTATATCTGCACTGCCTGACTACGCGTCTGCCCATCTCCTCCTGTAAGTCTGCCTGGATCCAGACCCTGCGCTGCCTATGAGACTGCTTATATCTGCACTGCCTGACAACGAGACTGCTTATATCTGCACTGCCTGACAACGAGACTGCTTATATCTGCACTGCCTTACTACGCGTCTGCCCATCTCCTCCTGTAAGTCTGCCTGGATCCAGACCCTGCGCTGCCTATGAGACTGCTTATATCTGCACTGCCTGACAATGAGACTGCTTATATCTGCACTGCCTGACAACGAGACTGCTTATATCTGCACTGCCTGACTACGCGTCTGCCCATCTCCTCCTGTAAGTCTGCCTGGATCCAGACCCTGCGCTGCCTATGAGACTGCTTATATCTGCACTGCCTGACAACGAGACTGCTTATATCTGCACTGCCTGACAACAAGACTGCTTATATCTGCACTGCCTGACAACGAGACTGCTTATATCTGCACTGCCTGACTACGCGTCTGCCCATCTCCTCCTGTAAGTCTGCCTGGATCCAGACCCTGCGCTGCCTATGAGACTGCTTATATCTGCACTGCCTGACTACGAGACTGCTTATATCTGCACTGCCTGACTATGCGTCTGCCCATCTCCTCCTGTAAGTCTGCCTGGATCCAGACCCTGCGCTGCCTATGAGACTGCTTATATCTGCACTGCCTGACAACGAGACTGCTTATATCTGCACTGCCTGACTACGCGTCTGCCCATCTCCTCCTGTAAGTCTGCCTGGATCCAGACCCTGCGCTGCCTATGAGACTGCTTATATCTGCACTGCCTGACAACGAGACTGCTTATATCTGCACTGCCTGACTACGCGTCTGCCCATCTCCTCCTGTAAGTCTGCCTGGATCCAGACCCTGCGCTGCCTATGAGACTGCTTATATCTGCACTGCCTGACAACGAGACTGCTTATATCTGCACTGCCTATGAGACTGCTTATATCTGCACTGCCTGACAACAAGACTGCTTATATCTGCACTGCCTGACTATGCGTCTGCCCATCTCCTCCTGTAAGTCTGCCTGGATCCAGACCCTGCGCTGCCTATGAGACTGCTTATATCTGCACTGCCTGACAACGAGACTGCTTATATCTGCACTGCCTGACAACGAGACTGCTTATATCTGCACTGCCTTACTACGCGTCTGCCCATCTCCTCCTGTAAGTCTGCCTGGATCCAGACCCTGCGCTGCCTATGAGACTGCTTATATCTGCACTGCCTGACAATGAGACTGCTTATATCTGCACTGCCTGACAACGAGACTGCTTATATCTGCACTGCCTGACTACGCGTCTGCCCATCTCCTCCTGTAAGTCTGCCTGGATCCAGACCCTGCGCTTCCTATGAGACTGCTTATATCTGCACTGCCTGACAATGAGACTGCTTATATCTGCACTGCCTGACAACGAGACTGCTTATATCTGCACTGCCTGACAATGAGACTGCTTATATCTGCACTGCCTGACTACGCGTCTGCCCATCTCCTCCTGTAAGTCTGCCTGGATCCAGACCCTGCGCTGCCTATGAGACTGCTTATATCTGCACTGCCTGACAACGAGACTGCTTATATCTGCACTGCCTGACTACGCGTCTGCCCATCTCCTCCTGTAAGTCTGCCTGGATCCAGACCCTGCGCTGCCTATGAGACTGCTTATATCTGCACTGCCTGACAACGAGACTGCTTATATCTGCACTGCCTGACAACGAGACTGCTTATAACTGCACTGCCTGACAACGAGACTGCTTATATCTGCACTGCCTATGAGACTGCTTATATCTGCACTGCCTGACTACGCGTCTGCCCATCTCCTCCTGTAAGTCTGCCTGGATCCAGACCCTGCACTGCCTATGAGACTGCTTATATCTGCACTGCCTGACAACGAGACTGCTTATATCTGCACTGCCTGACAACGAGACTGCTTATATCTGCACTGCCTGACTATGCGTCTGCCCATCTCCTCCTGTAAGTCTGCCTGGATCCAGACCCTGCGCTGCCTATGAGACTGCTTATATCTGCACTGCCTGACTACGCGTCTGCCCATCTCCTCCTGTAAGTCTGCCTGGATCCAGATCCTGCGCTGCCTATGAGACTGCTTATATCTGCACTGCCTGACAACGAGACTGCTTATATCTGCACTGCCTGACAACGAGACTGCTTATATCTGCACTGCCTGACAACGAGACTGCTTATATCTGCACTGCCTGACTACGCGTCTGCCCATCTCCTCCTGTAAGTCTGCCTGGATCCAGATCCTGCACTGCCTATGAGACTGCTTATATCTGCACTGCCTGACAATGAGACTGCTTATATCTGCACTGCCTGACAACGAGACTGCTTATATCTGCACTGCCTGACTACGCGTCTGCCCATCTCCTCCTGTAAGTCTGCCTGGATCCAGACCCTGCGCTGCCTATGAGACTGCTTATATCTGCACTGCCTGACAACGAGACTGCTTATATCTGCACTGCCTGACTACGCGTCTGCCCATCTCCTCCTGTAAGTCTGCCTGGATCCAGACCCTGCGCTGCCTATGAGACTGCTTATATCTGCACTGCCTGACAATGAGACTGCTTATATCTGCACTGCCTGACTACGCGTCTGCCCATCTCCTCCTGTAAGTCTGCCTGGATCCAGACCCTGCACTGCCTATGAGACTGCTTATATCTGCACTGCCTGACAACGAGACTGCTTATATCTGCACTGCCTGACAACGAGACTGCTTATATCTGCACTGCCTGACTACGCGTCTGCCCATCTCCTCCTGTAAGTCTGCCTGGATCCAGATCCTGCACTGCCTATGAGACTGCTTATATCTGCACTGCCTGACAACGAGACTGCTTATATCTGCACTGCCTGACAATGAGACTGCTTATATCTGCACTGCCTGACTACGCGTCTGCCCATCTCCTCCTGTAAGTCTGCCTGGATCCAGACCCTGCGCTGCCTATGAGACTGCTTATATCTGCACTGCCTGACAACGAGACTGCTTATATCTGCACTGCCTGACTACGCGTCTGCCCATCTCCTCCTGTAAGTCTGCCTGGATCCAGACCCTGCGCTGCCTATGAGACTGCTTATATCTGCACTGCCTGACAACGAGACTGCTTATATCTGCACTGCCTGACAACGAGACTGCTTATATCTGCACTGCCTGACAACGAGACTGCTTATATCTGCACTGCCTATGAGACTGCTTATATCTGCACTGCCTGACTACGCGTCTGCCCATCTCCTCCTGTAAGTCTGCCTGGATCCAGACCCTGCACTGCCTATGAGACTGCTTATATCTGCACTGCCTGACAACGAGACTGCTTATATCTGCACTGCCTGACAACGAGACTGCTTATATCTGCACTGCCTGACTATGCGTCTGCCCATCTCCTCCTGTAAGTCTGCCTGGATCCAGACCCTGCGCTGCCTATGAGACTGCTTATATCTGCACTGCCTGACTACGCGTCTGCCCATCTCCTCCTGTAAGTCTGCCTGGATCCAGATCCTGCGCTGCCTATGAGACTGCTTATATCTGCACTGCCTGACAACGAGACTGCTTATATCTGCACTGCCTGACAACGAGACTGCTTATATCTGCACTGCCTGACAACGAGACTGCTTATATCTGCACTGCCTGACTACGCGTCTGCCCATCTCCTCCTGTAAGTCTGCCTGGATCCAGATCCTGCACTGCCTATGAGACTGCTTATATCTGCACTGCCTGACAATGAGACTGCTTATATCTGCACTGCCTGACAACGAGACTGCTTATATCTGCACTGCCTGACTACGCGTCTGCCCATCTCCTCCTGTAAGTCTGCCTGGATCCAGACCCTGCGCTGCCTATGAGACTGCTTATATCTGCACTGCCTGACAACGAGACTGCTTATATCTGCACTGCCTGACTACGCGTCTGCCCATCTCCTCCTGTAAGTCTGCCTGGATCCAGACCCTGCGCTGCCTATGAGACTGCTTATATCTGCACTGCCTGACAATGAGACTGCTTATATCTGCACTGCCTGACTACGCGTCTGCCCATCTCCTCCTGTAAGTCTGCCTGGATCCAGACCCTGCACTGCCTATGAGACTGCTTATATCTGCACTGCCTGACAACGAGACTGCTTATATCTGCACTGCCTGACAACGAGACTGCTTATATCTGCACTGCCTGACTACGCGTCTGCCCATCTCCTCCTGTAAGTCTGCCTGGATCCAGATCCTGCACTGCCTATGAGACTGCTTATATCTGCACTGCCTGACAACGAGACTGCTTATATCTGCACTGCCTGACAATGAGACTGCTTATATCTGCACTGCCTGACTACGCGTCTGCCCATCTCCTCCTGTAAGTCTGCCTGGATCCAGATCCTGCGCTGCCTATGAGACTGCTTATATCTGCATGCTATATTGCTCTGAACTTTGTGTTGCCTGTATCTGTCAAGTGACTTTTGAATACTGTCTGCCAGTAAAGACCATCTGTTCCTTTATTCTGCCTTTGTTGGACTCTGTTCACACTACTGCAGGTAGCTGCATTCAAGGTAACCAGTGCAGACACCGGGGTCCTGTCTCTGAGAGTCAGCAGTCAGCAATATTGGACTAATTCCCAGTCCTCTATCAGCTGACACAGAGGATCCACATCCTCTGGTCGTAACAATCTCCTCTCCCTGTGATCCTGTCTGCCGCTGGGGAGAGAGACCGGCTGTCATCTCTCCCTGTAAGGTAAGTGTCACGGACAATTTATGTTGACCGTGACGCTGTTGCGTGCAGACTGATTTCCGGGGGCAACGTGTAGTTTTCTGTTTGCACGTACACTTTCCTTTATTTGGTGCATTCCCCGTTTTGGTGGTCACGGGGTTAATTTAGGTGTGTCTGCTAGGTGTGGTGGGTGTGACCTCAGGCCTCTTTATATGATGGTGTGTTGGAGCCTGTGGTCAGTCTTATTTAGTTGTCTGCCTGAGTAGGAGCTCTGCTCCCTGGCGGTATGTCTTTGTGTCTGTGTGAGTCACCCTTATTTATTATATTGATTCCTTGCCATGGCTGTGTGTCCCCTCCGGTGTGTCTCTGTTTTCCTCCCCCACCTGGTGTATGTTGTATTGGTGTGGTTGGTGTATGGAGGTTTTCTGGTGGTGTCTGGGCTCCGCAAGGGACGTGCTTTCCCGGAGGGGTTTAAGCGAAGACAAGACTGTGGGTTTCCCAGCCTGGAGCCTCATTCCATCTTGGCTACGGCAGGTAAGTGTGGATTGCATAGTTATGTTGCTGTGTAACTTACCTGCCGTACTGTTTATCCCATGATCTTGCTTCCTGTCTGCCACTGGGTCTCTGGAGACACCATTTCATCCGTGGTGTAGGATGAATGGGTTGTCTCTGCCCTGTCGTTTGGCCTAGGGCATTACAGGGATAGTAGGGTCCTAGGTTCGTGAGCATGAGCCCCCTTACCATCTGAGGCGGCTCATGCGCTAGGAGTCCAGGGAGAGCTCAGGGTTACTTTAGGTGGTGACCAGCTCCTTGTGCCCTGCTATCTTGCTTTGCAGCCACTTCCATTGCACGGTGGGGGGGTTTTCCCCGCTCCCCGCCGTGACAGTAAGCTGCCGATGGGGAGTCAGACCGACTGTCTGGACTCCGGGTAACGCTGGCTGTAGTTGGGGATCTGGGCCGGCTGCCCAGCATCCCTGTAGGGCCGGTGAAGAGACTTCGGTCCCATCTCTACCTGCCGTCGGGAGGTCTTCCCAGAACCAGTCGATGAAGTTCCCTACTTTGGGAGTTGGTAGGAAAGCAGGGGGTATCGTCGCCAAGTCCTTCCAGTTGTAGGGGGGCAGATCTGGCTCTGCTTGTCGGGTAGGTTGGGGATGAACGGAGCTGAGCAGGTGTTGGTAGGTCTGCTCCAGCTCCCACTCCCTTGTTACCAGGTGGGTCATGTCTTTGCTCACCTCCCATCCGCCAGCATAAACATGCATGCCCACCCAGTAGTCGTAGATGTCCCAAAACCTAGACTCCTCCATGCTGCCGAGATCAATGTCCTCCTTCAACGCCTCTCATAGTAACCCAGGTCCATCATAATCCTTCCCTTCAGGTAAGTCGTGCTCGGCCGTCCAGGGGGCATGTTGAATGACATGCCACCTTAGGGCCCGGTAAGCGTCCTCTAGCCAAAGCTCCTTACATACCAGGCTCTGGAGCTCTGTTACCCAGTCATCCAGGGGCTGCTCTCCCAAGAGACCCATCCGCATCGCCACGCGCTTCTGTAGCTGCTGATCATAACTGAGGAGACTCTCACCTCGCCGCCACTGGGCATTTTCCAGGACATCATACCAGACTTCCTTTCTGTCTGCATCCCTGTAGTCCGCGGCCGCCTCCTCCTCGCCATGGAACACTGTCCGAAGACTAGCTGATTCCATCCTGCTGTATCCAGGGGCGCTGTACGGATACTAGCGTTGCCCTCCATATACTCCACGAACTGTGTCTCCGAGCTGCTCCTCCTCGCACTAGGACACCATCCCACTGCTGCCACCACTGTAACGGATCTCCTGGCACCCCGACTGGGTACCTCCGTTGATGGGTGCTCCTAGTGCTTCCCGAGAGCTCCAAGCACTCCGCTCGACACCGTAACCACCACTGGAACAAGGAACAGGATGGCTGTAAAAATGTTATGGAAAGGGCTAGAGGGCTGAAAATGGCATAAAAATGTGGTTAAGAGCATAACAAGTGCTCTGCAAACAAATGTGGATAGGGAAATGACTTTAAATAACATAAAATACGTAAAAAATAAAACTAATAATCTTGATCTAGGAGGACGAGGTCCATATGGAGTAGGAGGTTGAGGAGGCGGTGGATGTGGCGGTGTAGGTGGAAGTGGCGGTGGAGGAGGAGGTAGCCTACACTGCTTTTTGGTTTTAAATGTATTTATATATTTTTTTAATTAGGGTACACCCCAAAACATTGGGAAATATAACCTGTGATAACCCCCTCCAGCCGTGCTAAACACACGTTCAGACAATACACCGGCTGCAGGGCAGGCCAGCACCTCCAAGGGGTAAAGGGCAAGCTCAGGCCATGTGCCCAATTTGGAGACCCAGAAGTTTCAGGGGCTGACCCCTGTCAGTCAGTTCATGTAGGCGTGTGCACACTTACTGCTCCACCATGTTGCACGTCCTCCAAACAGAGGATCTGCCAGCAACACCACCACCTGGGTCACCAAGCATCTCCACAATGTCCCACGGAAGCGTTCAGCTCTCCATATCCCAAACGCTGGAGAGGAAGAGGAAGTACCCCCCTACCCACCCGCCATCCCTGGCCCTGAATGCCAGCATTTCTAAATTACTGGACTTTGAAATGCTGTCATTCCGTCTGGTGGAGACGGAGAGTTTTAAAGGCCTTATGGCGGTGGCTGTCCCACAGTACGTCGTGCCCAGCCGCCACTACTTCTCCAGGAGAGCCATCCCTTCCCTGCACAACCAAGTGGGGGACAAAATCAGGTGTGCACTGCGCAACGCCATCTGTGGCAAGGTGCACCTGACTACGGATCCGTGGACCAGTAAGCGTGGTCAGGGCCGCTATATCTCCATAACAGCACACTGGGTAAATGCAGTGGCGGCTGGGCCTGAGGCGGATAGCAGTTTGGCGCATGTCCTTCCACCACCGAGGATTGCAGGGCGCTTCAGTTTGCCTCCTGTTGCTTCCTCCTCCTACTCCGCTTCCTCATCCTCTACCGGCTCCTCATCCGGTCAGCGTAACCCCTTCACCACCAACTTCAGCACAGCCAGGGGGAAACGACAGCAGGCAGTGTTATAACGTATCTGTTTGGGGGACAAACCCCACACCGCGCAGGAGCTGTGGACGGGCCTTGAACAACAGACCGATGAGTGGTTGGTGCCAGTCAGCCTCAAGCCCGGCCTGGTGGTGTGCGATAATGGGCGAAATCTCGTAGCAGCTCTGGGACTAGCCGGTTTGACGCACATCCCTTGCCTGGCGCATGCGCTGAATTTAGTGGTGCAGAGATTCCTTAAAAATTACCTCGATATGTCAGAGCTGCTGCATAAAGTGCGGGCCGTCTGTGCACGCTTCCGGCGTTCTCACCCTTCTGCTGCTCGCCTGTCAGCGCTGCAGCGTAACTTCGGCCTTCCCGCTCACCGCCTCATATGCGATGTGCCCACCAGGTGGAACTCCACCTTGCACATGCTGGACAGACTGTGCGAGCAGCAGCAGGCCATAGTGGAGTTTCAGCTGCAGCACGCACGGGTCAGTCGCTCTGCGGAACAGCAACACTTCACCACCAATGACTGGGCCTCCATGCGAGACCTGTGTTCCTCGTTGCGCTGTTTCGAGTACTCCACCAACATGGCCAGTGGCGATGACGCCGTTCTCAGCGTTACTATCCCACTTCTATGTCTCCTTGAAAAAACACTTAGGGCGATGATGGAAGAGGATGTGGTACAGGAGGAGGAGGAGGAGGAAGAGGGATCATTTCATAGGGTTTCCAGCCAGTCATTCCCAAGTGGCTCCGAGGGTGGGTTCCTGCACCCACAAACCCAAGGTACACAATTGTCCAGCCAGGGCACAGTTCTGGAGGATGAGGAGGAGAAGATGGAGGAGGAGGAACCATGTTCACAGCAGGGTGGCACCCAGACCAGCTCATGGCCATCACTGGTGCGTGGCTGGGGGGATACAGAGGACACAGACGATACGCCTCCCTCAGAGGACAGCTTGTCGTTGTCTCTGGGCAGCCTGGCACACATGAGCGATTACATGCTGCAGTGTCTCCGCAACGACCGCTGAGTTGCCCACATTCTAACTTGTGCTGATTCCTGGGTGGCCGCGCTGCTGGATCCACGTTACACGGACAACGTACCGTCCTTAATTCCCTCACTGGAGCGTGATCGTGAGATGCGCGAGTACAAGCGCACGCTGGTAGAGGCGCTGCTGGTGGCATTCATTGTCCCCATTGACTTCAATGGGGTTTGGGTTCGGGGTCAAGTTCGGGTCCCGAACTCGAACTTTTTTGTGAAGTTCGGCCGAACTCGAACATCCAGGTGTCCACTCAACTCTATTTGTCACTAAACATTTTGGAAGGAAAGGCGAGTTCTCTCAGGGGTATCTGTGCCCCCCGCCGCACCGAGCACCCGCTCTGGCCGGGCAGGAAAGCATGTCCATGGAAAACTCGCCCAGTTGGGGCCACACATGAAGTTTGCATGCCCTGAAGTCCAGGAGATCTTGGATCATGGGTTACAGGGCGCAGTCCAAGTATGTCACCGCCTGCTGGTTCAGGTTCTGCTGGATGTCCTGCTGCTGGAGCTGGGCGGTTTCTTCAGAGGGCGGCTGAAGAAAGCTGCTCATTATAGACGGAAGTTGATGCATATGATGCTGGTGATGCTTCTATCCCCCCCCCCCACACAACAGCCCCCCCCAGTAAGACCTTAATGAGGACCGCCTGGTAATATGGAGGCTGTACTATAGTGTGAAGGCTGAAATCTGTAGGCTGTAATATCATGTGGAGGCTGTAATATCATGTGGAGACTGTTAATATGGAGGCTGTAATGTGGAGGCTGTAATATAATATGGAGGCTATAATGTAATGTGAAGGCTATAATATAATATGGAGGCTGTAATATCATGTGGAGACTGGTAATATGGAGGCTTTAATATAATATGGAGGCTATAATGTAATGTGAAGGCTATAATATAATATGGAGGCTGTAATATAATGTGGAGGCTGTAACATAATGTGAAGGCTGTAATATAATATGGAGGCTGTAATATCATGTGGAGACTGGTAATATGGAGGCTGTAATGTAATGTGGAGCCTAGTAATATGGAGGCTGTAATATAATGTGGAAGCTGTAATATAATATGGAGGCTGTAATTTAATGTGGAGGCTGTAATATAATTTGGAGCCTGGTAGTATGGAGGCTGTAATAAAATGTGGAGCCTGGTAATATGGAGGCTGTAACATAATGTGGAAGCTGTAATATAATATGGAGGCTGTAATATAATGTGGAGGCTATAAAATAATATGAAGGCTATAATGTAATGTGGAGGCTGTAATATAATATGGAGGCTATAATGTAATGTGGAAGCTGTAATATAATGTGGAGCCTGGTAATATGGAGGCTGTAATATAATGTGGAAGCTGTAATATAATATGGAGGCTATAATGTAATGTGGAGGCTTTAATATAATATGGAGGCTGTAATGTGGAGGCTGTAATATAATGTGGAGCCTGGTAATATGGAGGCTGTAATATAATGTGGAAGCTGTAATATAATATGGAGGCTATAATGTAAAGTGGAGGCTGTAATATAATATGGAGGCTGTAATATAATGTGGAGGCTATAAAATAATATGAAGGCTATAATGTAATGTGGAGGCTGTAATATAATATGGAGGCTATAATGTAATGTGGAGTCTTTAATATAATATGGAGGCCGTAATATAACGTGTAGGCTGTAATATAATATGGAGGCTATAATGTAATGTGGAGGCTGTAATGTAATTTGGAGGCTGTAATATAATGTGGAAGCAGTAATATAATATGGGGGCTGTAATGTGGAGGCTGTAATATAACGTGTAGGCTGTAATATAATATGGAGGCTATAATGTAATGTGGAGACTATAATATAACATCGAGGCTATAATGTAATGTGGAGGCTGTAATATAATTTGGAGGCTGTAATGTAATGTGAAGGCTGTAATATAATATGGAGGCTATAATGTAATGTGGAGCCTGGTAATAGGGAGGCTGTAATATCTTGTGAAGCTTGGTAATATGGAGGCTGTAATATCATGTGGAGCCTGATAATATGGAGGCTGTAATAATGTGGAGGCTGGTAATGTGAAGGCTTTAATATATTGTGGGGCCTGGTAATATGGAGTTTGTAATATTATGTGGAGGCTGTAATATAATATAGAGGCTGTAATGTAATATGAAGGCTGTAATATAATATTGAGGCTGTAATTATAATGTGGAGGCTGTAATGTAATGTGGAGGTTGTAATATAATGTGGAGGCCGGTAATATGGAGGCTGTTATATAATGTTGAGTCTGTAAGATGAATGCTGTAATATCATGTGGAGGCTGGTAATATGGACGCTGTAATATTATGTGGAGGCTGTAATATAGTATGAAGTCTGTAATATCATTTGGAGGCTATAATGTAATGTGGAGGCTGTAAATAAGGAGGCTGTAATATAATGTTGAGGTTAATAATATAATATAGAGGCGTTAATATAATGCAGAGGATATAATGTAATTTACAGGCTGGTAATATGGAGGTTGTCAATTAATGTGGAGGCTGTGATGTAATGTGGAGGCTGAAAATATGGAGGCTGTAACATAATGTTTAAGCTGTGATGTAGAGGCCGGTAATACAGAGGCTGTAATATAATGTGGAGGCCAGTAATGTAATATAATATGGAGACTGTAATGTAGAGGCCGGTAATATGGAAGCTGTAATATAATGTGTAGGCCAGTAATGAAATATAGAGGCTGTAATGTAATGTGGAAGCTGGTAGTATGGAGGCTGTAATGTAATGTAGAGGCTAGTTATATGGAGGCTGTGATGTAATCTGGAGGCTGAATATATGGAGGCTGTAACTTAATGTTTAGGCTGTGATGTAATGTAGAGGACGGTAATATGGAGTGTGCAATATAATGTGGAGGCTGTAATATAATTTGGAGTCTGTAATGTAATGCAGAGGCTGGTAATATTAAGGCTGTGATGTAATGTGAAGGCTGGAAGTATGGAGGCTGTGATGTAATGTAGAGGCCGGTAATATGGAGTCTGTAATATAATGTGGAGGCCGGTAATTTAACATGGAGACTGTAATGTAGAGGCTGTTAATACGGAGGCTGTAATATAACATGGAGGCTGGTAATATTTAGGCTGTAAAATAATGTGGAGGCTATAATCTAATGTAGAGGCTGTAATATGTTGTTGAGGTTGATAATATAAGATGGAAGCTAGTAATATGGAGGCTGTAATATAATTTGAGGGCTGTAATGTAATGCAGAGGCTGGTAATATGAAGGCTGTAATATAATGTAGAGGCTGTGATGTAATGTGGAGGCAGTATTGTAATGTTTAGGATGTGATGTAATGTAGAGGACGGTAATATGGAGTCTGTAATATAATGTGGAGGCTGGTAATGTAACACGGAGACTGTAATGTAGAGGAATGTAATACGGAGGCTGTAATATAATGTGGAGGCTGATAAATTTTAGGCTGTAATATAATGTGGAGGCTATAATGTAATGTAGAGGCTGTAATATGTTGCTGAGGTTGATAATATAATATGGAGGCTGTGATGTAATGTGGAGGCCATTAATATGGAGACTGTAATATAATGTTGAGGATGATAATATAGAGGCTGTGATGTAATGTGGAGACTATAATGTAATATGGAGGCTGTAATATAATGTTGAGGTTGATAATATAATATGGAGGCTGTACTATATTGTGAAAGCTGTAATATAATATGGAGGCTGTAATATCATGTGGAGGCTGGAATATCATGTGGAAGCTGTAATATTATATGTAGGTTGTAATGTAATGTGGAGGCTGTGATATTATGTGGAGCCTGGTAATGTAATGTGGAGGCTGTAATGTAGAGGCTGGTAGTATGGAGGCTGTAATGTAATGTAGAGGCTGGTAATATGGAGGCTATAATATAATGTGGAGGAAGATAATGTAATATGGAGGCTGTAATAGAAACATAGATGTAATATGGAGGCTGTAATATAAGGTGGAGGCTATAATGTAATGCAGAGGCTGTAATAGAATGTGGAGGCTGGTAGTATGGAGGCTGTAATGTAATGTAGAGGCTGGTAATATGGAGTCTGTAATATAATGTGGAGGACGGTAATTTAACATGGAAACTGTAATGTAGAGGCTGTTAATACGGAGGCTGTAATAAAACATGGAGGCTGGTAATATTTAGGCTGTAAAATAATGTGGAGGCTATAATCTAATGTAGAGGCTGTAATATGTTGTTAAGGTTGATAATATAATATGGAGGATGGTAATATGGAGACTGTAATATAATTTGAGGGCTGTAATATAATGCAGAGGCTGGTAATATGAAGGCTGTAATATAATGTAGAGGCTGTGATGTAATGTGGAGGCTGTTAGTATGGAGGCTGTAATATAATGTGGAGGCTGGTAATGTCACATGGAGACTGTAATGTAGAGGATGGTAATACGGAGGCTGTAATATAATGTGGAGGCCGGTAATGTAACATGGAGGCTGTAATGTAATGTGGAGGCTGGTAATTTTTAGGCTGTAATATAATGTGGAGGCTATAATATGTTGTTGAGGTTGATAATATAATATGGAGGCTGTAATGTAATGTGGAGGCTGTGATATTATGTGGAGCCTGGTAATGTAATGTGGAGGCTGTAATGTAATGTAGAGGCTGGTAGTATGGAGGCTGTAATGTAATGTAGAGGCTGGTAATATGGAGGCTGTAATATAATGTGGAGGAAGATAATGTAATATGGAGGCTGTAATAGAAACATAGATGTAATATGGAGGCTATAATGTAATGCAGAGGCTGTAATAGAATGTGGAGGCTGGTAGTATGGAGGCTGTAATATAAGGTGGAGGCTATAATGTAATGCAGAGGCTGTAATAGAATGTGGAGGCTGGTAGTATGGAGGCTGTAATATAATGTGGAGGTTGATAATATAATATAGAGACTTTATTTTAATGCGAAGGATATGATGTAATTTACAGGCTGGTAACATGGAGGCGGGAAAATGAAAACCACCAGCACTTCTGAGCTCAGCCAATCAGAGCTGGAGGGCGGGGCCTGGAGTTCAGGATCAGCCCCGCCCCCAGAAAGGCCGCCTCCTCTCCGTGCAGTTCTCTTTCAGGTCCGCCCATGCTCCATATAAAGGAGGGCTCTGGGCTGAGCAGTCACTGCTCTCTGCTCCTCACACCTAGAAGATGTCTGGTCGCGGTAAAGGAGGGAAAGGGCTCGGGAAAGGCGGCGCCAAGCGGCACAGGAAGGTGCTCCGTGATAACATCCAGGGCATCACCAAGCCTGCCATCCGCCGCCTAGCTCGCAGGGGAGGCGTCAAGCGCATCTCCGGCCTCATCTATGAGGAGACTCGCGGGGTGCTGAAAGTCTTCCTGGAGAACGTCATCCGGGACGCCGTCACCTACACCGAGCACGCCAAGAGGAAGACCGTCACCGCCATGGACGTGGTCTACGCGCTCAAGCGCCAGGGCCGCACTCTCTACGGCTTCGGGGGTTAATGCTGCCGCCGCCTCCTCCGTCCTCACAGCACAAAGGCTCTTCTCAGAGCCGCCCACATCTTCCCGGGGAGGAGGAGCTACAATTCCACTGAGGGGTTAACACCGCCCGCACATCAGGAGATCAGCGGCGCCCTGTGCTCAGTACAGCCGGAGGTCTACATTACAGAAACCCCCCAATAATCTGTAAATCCCGAGCCCCGGGTGTTCTCCACCGCAGCTACGGGACGAGCTGTGCTCGGAGACTGAGGGGTTAATCCGTCCCGCCAATGAGCGGCGCTGGTACAGGTCACATGACCGGCTCCTCCTGTAAATCAGCAGCTCAACTATAGGCGGGAAATTCAAATGAGCGACGAGATCCTGAGCTCTCCCAGCCAATAGCAGAGCTCTGGACCCCGCAGCCGTTATGTGCCCGTAGGAGCCTCGTCCTCCTGTCCTGCACTGAGCGGCCGCACAGCCTCTCTCCAGGGAGCGCCACACTGAGGAGGATGATGGGAGTAGTGATCGGGCATGGAGGAGGAGGATGAGGGGAGCTTGTATTGTAACTTCCCATAGCGTTACCGCATCTCATCTAGCTGACAGGGAGGAAAACCGCAGCCACTGTGAGAACAACGGGGAGACCCGGGAGCAGCTCCGCTGGAGACAGGGTGGGGGCTCTGAGAAGAGCCTTTGGGTCCGGAGAGCGGGGGGCGGCGCTCACTTGGCGCTGGTGTACTTGGTGACGGCCTTGGTGCCCTCGGAGACGGCGTGCTTGGCCAGCTCTCCGGGCAGCAGCAGGCGCACGGCGGTCTGGATCTCCCGGGAGGTGATGGTGGAGCGCTTGTTGTAGTGAGCCAGGCGGGAGGCTTCCCCTGCGATGCGCTCGAAGATGTCGTTGACGAAGGAGTTCATGATGCCCATGGCCTTGGAGGAGATGCCGGTGTCGGGGTGGACCTGCTTCAGCACCTTGTAGACGTAGATGGCATAGCTCTCCTTCCTGCTCTTCCTCCGCTTCTTGCCGTCCTTCTTCTGGACCTTGGTGACGGCTTTCTTGGAGCCCTTCTTGGGCGCTGGGGCGGACTTGGCTGGCTCGGGCATTCTGACTGAGGACAAAATCTCGTCTGTTCTCCTCCTGCCACCGCGGCGGTATTTATACACGGGCCATGCAAATGAGCTGCTGCTGACTGCGCGCCGATCTACTGGAGGAGAGGGTCACGTGGTGTCTCCACTGCTCCCAATTGGCAGCCTCACATCCATCCAGCTGAGCCGGGGGCGGAGCAAATAGAGGGGCGGGGCTCACATACATCCAGCTGAGCCGGGGGCGGAGCAAATAGAGGGGCGGAGCTCACATACATCCATTCAGCAGAGCCGGGGGCGGAGCAACAGGAGAGGCGTGGCTCACATACATCCATTCAGCAGAGCCGGGGAACGGAGCAGCAAGAAGGGAGGGGCTCACATCCATTCATAGAGCTGAGTCGGAGGGCGGAGCAGCAGGAGGGGCTGGGCTCTCATCCATCCATTCAGATGAGCCGGGGGCGGGGCTAACATCTCTCTTCAGTCTATCAGGGCCTCGCTGCTCGGCTGATAACCGCCCCGCCCCTCACTGCGCCCCGCCCCCTGCTGGTAGTGATGCCGCCGCTGAGTGTACTGTGCGTGCAGGGGGGTCGTGCGCTCTATCCCTGGACACCAGCGCAGCGATGGAGCCGCTCTTCTCCGCACAGTGAATACGGGACTGTTCTCCCCTTCTCCGGTGGGGGGCGGGAGAAGGCGGCCACTGACGGGTTAATACTGAGCAGGCTATGGGGGCGGGGCTATAGAACTAGTACCATGGCTTTTGAAATTCCCGCTCAATTACTGTCCGGTTAGAATTCAGCGGCCGTGGACAAGCTCCGCCCCCGGTTTATCTAAATGAATAGCTATGAGCCCCTCCCCTCCTCCTGCTGCTCCGCCCCCGGTTTATCTAAATGAATAGCTATGAGCCCCGCCCCCTCCTCCTGCTCCGCCCCCCGCTCCTCCCCTTCTCAGAGCCCCCACCTTCTCTAGGACGGAGCTGCCGCATTGTGTGAATACATGGAAGCCTCATGTCCGAGGCGGATTATTCCCTCATTATAGACCACTGATCGGGAGGATGGGGGGAGTAGTGATCGGACAAAGAGAAGGATGGGGGGAGTAGTGATCAGACAGTGAGGATGGGGGGAGTAGTGATCAGACAGTGAGGAGGATGGGGGGAGTAGTGATCAGACAGTGAGGAGAATGAGTGAAGTAGTTATATGGTACTGAGGATGATGAGGGGAGTAGTGATCAGCCAGTGAGGAGGATGAGGGGAGTAGTGATCAGACAGTGAGGAGAATGAGTGAAGTAGTTATATGGTACTGAGGATGATGAGGGGAGTAGTGGTCAGCCAGTGAGGAGGATGAGGGGAGTAGTGATCAGACAGTGAGGAGAATGAGTGAAGTAGTTATATGGTACTGAGGATGATGAGGGGAGTAGTGGTCAGCCAGTGAGGAGGATGAGGGCAGTAGTGATCTGCTAATGGATGATGTGAGCCCCGCCGTGCGCTCTATCCCCGGACACCAGCGCAGAGAGCAGGAGAAGGGGCGGAGCTATAGAACAAGTGCTTTACAGTGATTGGCTGATCTCTGGCTTTTGAAATTCCCGCTCAATTACAGTCCGGTCAGAATCCAGCGGCCGTGGAGGAGCAGTCCATTACACACAGGGGACGAACCCTCTACAGCAGCAATGTCTGCCCGTACTCGCAGCAGGTCAGGAGCGGTAAGTGGCCCTGTGTGACGCCTCCTGCACAGCGGAGATCAGCGGCATCGCCAGCTCAGTCGTACAGACCATGTGGGGGGCTCTTAGAAGAGCCTTTGGTTCCGGGGGGCACAGCAGCAGCAGCAGAGCCGGGCTCACTTGCTCTTGGCCGACTTGGTGCTCTCGGTCTTCTTGGGCAGCAGCACGGCCTGGATGTTGGGCAGGACGCCTCCCTGGGCGATGGTGACGCCGCCCAGCAGCTTGTTGAGCTCCTCGTCGTTGCGCACGGCCAGCTGCAGGTGGCGGGGGATGATGCGGGTCTTCTTGTTGTCGCGGGCGGCATTGCCGGCCAGCTCCAGGATCTCGGCGGTGAGATACTCGAGCACAGCGGCCAAGTAGACGGGAGCGCCGGCGCCCACCCTCTGGGCGTAGTTGCCCTTGCGGAGGAGCCTGTGCACTCGGCCGACCGGGAACTGGAGCCCTGCCCGGGAGGAGCGGGTCTTGGCCTTAGCCCGGACTTTGCCTCCTTGTTTGCCGCGTCCAGACATCGTCCTCTTCTCTGTACAGATGAGACTGACAGCCCCGCTCCGCCCGTCACTTCTTATACCCGGATGGCGCAGGAGAACTCCTCTGTGATTGGCCGAATCCAAACCCGGTTTTCAGCGCCAAATCCTGCAGCCAATGAGGGAGCAGATGACCTGGAAAGGCTTGTGAAGACACGCCCCCTTTTCTCCACCAATTGCCGGCCGCCCCCATAGCGCCGGTGTATCCCCGAGTGCCCGGCTCTGTGGACCCATCCAGCCGCTCGTCCTTCACTACCTCCTCCTCCTCAAGTGTCCGATCACTACTCCCCCCATCCTCCTCAGTGTCCAATCACTACTCCCCCCATCCTCCTCAAGTGTCCAATCACTACTCCCCCCTCCCATCCTCCTCACTGGCCGATCACTACTCCCCCCATCCTCCTCACTGGCCGATCACTACTCCCCCCTCCCATCCTCCTCAAGTGTATAATCACTACTCCCCCATCCTCCTCAAGTGTCCAATCACTACTCCCCCCATCCTCCTCAAGTGTCCGATCACTACTCCCCCCATCCTCCTCAAGTGTCCAATCACTACTCCCCCCATCCTCCTCAAGTGTATAATCACTACTCCCCCCATCCTCCTCAAGTGTATAATCACTACTCCCCCCATCCTCCTCAAGTGTCCAATCACTACTCCCCCCATCCTCCTCAAGTGTCCGATCACTACTCCCCCCATCCTCCTCAAGTGTCCGATCACTACTCCCCCCCCATCCTTCTCTCTGGCCGATCCCTACTCCCCCCTCCCATCCTCCTCAAGTGTATAATCACTACTCCCCCATCCTCCTCAAGTGTCCAATCACTACTCCCCCCATCCTCCTCAAGTGTCCGATCACTACTCCCCCCATCCTCCTCAAGTGTCCAATCACTACTCCCCCCATCCTCCTCAAGTGTATAATCACTACTCCCCCCATCCTCCTCAAGTGTATAATCACTACTCCCCCCATCCTCCTCAAGTGTCCAATCACTACTCCCCCCATCCTCCTCAAGTGTCCGATCACTACTCCCCCCATCCTCCTCAAGTGTCCAATCACTACTCCCCCCATCCTCCTCAAGTGTATAATCACTACTCCCCCCATCCTCCTCAAGTGTATAATCACTACTCCCCCCATCCTCCTCAAGTGTCCAATCACTACTCCCCCCATCCTCCTCAAGTGTCCGATCACTACTCCCCCCATCCTCCTCAAGTGTCCGATCACTACTCCCCCCCCATCCTTCTCTCTGGCCGATCCCTACTCCCCTCATTGTATAGTATAGTACAGAATAGTATAGTACAGTATATGATAGTATATTATAGTACAGTGTAGTATAGTATAGGACAGCACAGTATAGTACAGGACTGTATATTATAGTATAGTACAGTATATTATAGTATAGTACAGCACTGTATAGTATAGTGCAGCACGGTATAGTACAGTATAGTACAGTATATTATAGTACAGTATATTATAGTACAGCACAGTATATTATAGTACAGTATTTTATAGTACAGTATAATACAGTATAGTACAGCATAGTATAGTACAGTATATTATAGAACAGTATATTACAGCACAGTATATTATAGTATAGCATAGTACAGTATATTATAGTACAGTATAGTATAGCACAGTATACTATAGTGTAGTACAGCATAGTATAGTACAGTATATTATAGTACAGTATAGTGCAGTATATTATAGTTCAGTATAGTACAGTATATTATAGTACAGCACAGTATAGTACAGCACATTATTGTATATTATAGTACAGTATATTATAGTACTGTATAGTACAGTACATTATATTATAGCACAGTATATTATAGTACAGCATAGTATAGTACAGTATAGTATAGCACAGTATATTATAGTACAGCACATTATAGTATAGTACAGTATATTATAGTACAGCACAGTATATTATAGTACAGTATAGTACAGTATAACACAGTATAGTACAGTGTAGTACAGCATAGTATAGTACAGTATATTATAGTACAGCTCAGTATAGTACATCATAGTACAGTATATTATAGTACAGGACAGTACAGTATAGTACAGCACAGTATATTATAGTACAGCACAGTATAGTACAGTATATTATAGTACAGTACAGTATATTATAGTACAGCACCGTATAGTATATTATAGTACTGCATAGTATAGTACAGTACATTATATTATAGCACAGTATATTATAGTACAGCATAGTATAGTACAGTATAGTATAGCACAGTATATTATAGTACAGCACAGTATAGTACAGTATAGTACAGCACAGTATATTATAGTATAGTACAGTATACTACAACACAGTACAGTATAGCACAGTATAGTACAGCACAGTATAGTATAGCACAGTATAGTACAGTATAGTACAGTATAGTACAGCACAGTATGGTACAGTATAGTACAGCACAGTATAGAACAGCACAGTATAGAACAGCACAGCATAGTACAGTATAGTACAGTATAGTACAGTACAGTATATAATAGTATAGTACAGCATAGTATAGTACAGTATATTATAGTACACTATAGTATAGCACAGTATAGAACAGCACAGTATAGAACAGCACAGCATAGTACAGTATAGTACAGCACAGCATAGTACAGTATAGTACAGTACAGTATATAATAGTATAGTACAGCATAGTATAGAACAGTATATTATAGTACAGTATAGTACAGTACAGTATATTATAGTTCAGTATAGTACAGCACAGTATAGTACAGCACAGCATAGTATAGTACAGTATAGTATAGTACAGTATAGTATAGTACAGCATAGTATAGTACAGCACAGTATAGTACAGCACAGTATAGTACAGCAAAGCATAGTATAGTACAGCACAGTATAGTATAGTACAGTATATTATAGTACAGCACAGTATAGTACAGTATATTATAGTACAGTATAGTACAGCACAGTATAGTACAGCACAGTATAGTACAGTATAGTATAGTACAGTATATTATAGTACAGTATAGTACAGCACAGTATAGTACAGCACAGTATAGTACAGCACAGCATAGTACAGTATAGTACAGTACAGTATATAATAGTATAGTATAGTACAGTATATTATAGTACAGTATAGTACAGCACAGTATATTATAGTACAGTATATTATAGTACAGCACAGTATAGTATAGTTCAGTATAGTATAGTACAGCACAGTATAGCACAGTATAGTATAGTACAGTATAGTACAGCACAGTATAGTATAGTACAGTATAGTACTGCATAGTGCAGCACAGCATAGTACAGCACAGCATAGTACAGCACAGTATAGTACAGCACAGAATAGTACAGCAAAGCATAGTATAGTACAGTATAGAACAGTACAGTACAGTATATTATAGTACAGCACAGTATAGTACAGCAAAGCATAGTATAGTACAGCACAGTATAGTACAGTATATTATAGTACAGTATAGTACAGCATAGTATAGTACAGTATAGTAGAGCACAGTATAGTACAGCACATTATAGTACAGCATAGTATAGTATAGTATAGTACAGCACAGTATAGTACAGCACAGCACAGTATAGTACAGCACAGCATAGTATAGTGCAGCATAGTATAGTACAGTATAGTACAGCACAGTATAGTATAGTACAGTATAGTACAGTATAGTACAGTACAGTATAGTACAGTATAGTACAGCACAGTATAGTACAGTATAGTACAGCACAGCATAGTATAGTATAGTATAGTACAGCACAGCATAGTATAGTACAGCACAGTACAGTATAGTGCAGTATAGTATAGTACAGTATCGTACAGCACAGTATAGTACATCACAGCATAGTATAGTACAGCCCAGTACAGTACAGCACAGTATAGTACAGAATAGTATAGTACAGTATATTATAGTACAGTATAGTACAGCACAGTACAGTACAGTATAGTACAGCACAGTATAGTACAGCACAGTATAGTACAGCACAGCACAGTATAGTACAGTATAGTACAGCATAGTATAGTACAGTATATTATAGTACAGTATAGTATAGTATAGTACAGTATAGTACAGCACAGCATAGTATCGTACAGCACAGTACAGTACAGCACAGTATATTATAGTACAGCATAGTATAGTACAGCACAGTATAGTATAGCACAGCATAGTATCGCACAGCACAGTATAGTATAGCACAGTATAGTACAGCACAGCACAGTATAGTACAGCACAGTATAGTACAGCACAGTATAGTACAGCACAGTATAGTACAGCACAGCACAGTATAGTACAGCACAGTACAGTATAGCACAGTATAGTACAGCATAGTATAGTACAGTATAGTATAGTACAGTATAGTACAGCACAGTATAGTATAGCACAGCACAGTATAGTACAGCACAGCATAGTATAGTACAGTATAGTACAGCACAGCACAGTATAGTACAGCATAGTATAGTACAGTACAGCACAGTATAGTACAGTATAGTACAGCACAGCATAGTATAGTACAGTACAGTACAGAATAGTATAGTAAAGAATAGTATTGTAACAGATCTCCTAGCACCCCGACCAGGTACCTCCGTTGATGGATGCTCCTAGTGCTTCCCGAGGGCTCCACATAATAAATGGAATAGGACAGCACCACTTCCTGGAACACATAGTCCGTGGTATGGCGGCGCTGCTCGTGGCGTCAGCTCCCGGCCTCAGGGACCCCTCAAACGTAGAAAAAACTTCAGAAAAGTCGCGGCCCTCTTGTTCTTGAATCAAAGCTTAGCGTTTAATCACACTGAAAGGATACAGCAACGTCTGGACACCCAGGTCTTTCTCAGCTACATGTGGTTTACAAGTGAAGCTCAATACTTATATAGGTGTAACATTCAATCCGGATTGGTTGAGGGGTCGTCCCCCAGAAAGGTCAAATCCCCCCCTTACATATTCACCCAATCGTGTTCTAAAGTGATAATAACATTCAGTAATAAAACAGCATAACCATCTCAGCTGTGTATATAAAATCGCTAATTTCTAACGATAATTTGTTTTCCCTTAGTCCTAACAGTGGCACAGATGGGGTATTCTGCCCCTGTGGACTGGTTAGGACAGCTGGAAGTTTTAATGAAATAATAAAAAACTGACATATACACGCACTGCCCCCAATAAAGAGGGGAGTGACCCTCCGGACATCGTGTAATTACAAGTAGACAAAAATAACCACAATTACTAAAAAGGGGGGGGGGGGGGGGGGGGAATTTCTGTGCCACTGTTAGGACTAAGGGAAAACACATTATCGTTAGAAATTAACGATTCCCTTACGTTCTAACTAGGGATGAGCGAACCCGAACTGTATAGTTCGGGTTCGTACCGAATTTTGGGGTGTCCATGACACGGACCCGAACATTTTCGTAAAAGTTCAGGTTCGGTGTTCGGCGCTTTCTTGGTGCTTTTTGAAAGGCTGCAAAGCAGCCAATCAACAAGCGTCATCCTACTTGCCCCAAGAGGCCATCACAGCCATGACTACTATTGGCATGGCTGTGATTGGCCAGTGCAGCATGTGACCCAGCCTCTATATAAGCTTGGGTCACGTAGCGCCGCACGTCACTCTGCTGATACAAGTGTAGGGAGAGGTTGCAGCTGTGACGTTAGGGCGAGATTAGGCAGATTAACTCCTCCAAAAGACTTCATTCTGTGATCGATCTACAGCTGTGGATCATTGAACTGCTGCTATTCAATTGCTCAGTGTTTTTAGGCTGCCCAGAGCGTTTTTAAGTCACTTTTTTTCTGGGGTGATCGGTGGCCATTTTGTGGCTTGTGGTGCGCCAGCACAAGCTGCCACCAATTGCATTTAACCATCAATAGTCTGGTTATTTAAATCTATGCATAAAAGGGTATATTAGATTGAAGGTGCTGATAGGGTCATTCTCAAGAACTTCACACACACGCTACCGTGCAGATACAAGTCTAATTCTGTCTGTAAACGTATACCTGTCACCCAGCGCCTAAATACTAGGCCTCACATTTATATTCAGCTAAATCTGTCGTTACTGCTGTGCCTGTATTAGTGTAATACGGTACCTAAATAGATAGCCAGATAGTGTTAGGTGTCTGTAAAAAAAGGCCTGAATTTGAATTCAATACATTGGGCCAAATAATATTTTTCTTATTGTGGTGAACGGTAACAATGAGGAAAACATCTAGTAAGGGACGCGGACGTGGACATGGTCGTGGTGGTGCTAGTGGACCCTCTGGTGCTGGGAGAGGACGTGGCCGTTCTGCCACAGCCACACGTCCTAGTGAACCAAATACCTCAGGTCCCAGTAGCCGCCAGAATTTACAGCCATATTTGGTGGGGCCCAATGCCGTTCTAAGGATGGTAAGGCCTGAGCAGGTACAGGCATTAGTCAATTGGGTGGCCGACAGTGGATCCAGCACGTTCACATTATCTTCCACCCAGTCTTCTGCAGAAAGCGCACAGATGGCGCATGAAAACCAAGCCCATCAGTCTGTCACATCACCCCCATGCATATCAGGGAAACTGTCTGAGCCTCAAGTTATGCAGCAGTCTCTTATGCTGTTTGAAGACTCTGCTGCCAGGGTTTCCCAAGGGCATCCACCTAGCCCTTCCCCAGGGGTGGAAGAGATAGAATGCACTAACGCACAACCACTTATGTTTCCTGATGATGAGGACATGGGAATACCACCTCAGCACGTCTCTGATGATGACGAAACACAGGTGGCAACTGCTGCGTCTTTCTGCAGTGTGCAGACTGAACAGGAGGTCAGGGAGGAAGACTGGGTGGAAGACGATGCAGGGGACGATGAGGTCCTAGACCCCACATGGAATGAAGGTCGTGCCACTGACTTTCACAGTTCGGAGGAAGAGGCAGTGGTGAGACCGAGCCAACAGCGTAGCAAAAGAGGGAGCAGTGGGAAAAATCAGAACACCTGCCGCCAAGATACTCCGCCTGCTACTGACCGCCGCCATCTGGGACCGAGCACCCCAAATGCAGCTTCAAGGAGTTCCCTGGCATGGCACTTCTTCAAACAATGTGCTGACGACAAGACCCGAGTGGTTTGCACGCTGTGCCATCAGAGCCTGAAGCGAGGCATTAACGTTCTGAACCTTAGCACAACCTGCATGACCAGGCACCTGCATGCAAAGCATGAACTGCAGTGGAGTAAACACCTTAAAAACAAGGAAGTCACTCAGGCTCCCCCTGCTACCTCTTCTGCTGCTGCCGCCTCGGCCTCTTCTGCTGCCGCCTCGGCCTCTTCTGCTGCCGCCGCCTCGGCCTCTTCCTCCGCCTCTGGAGGAACGTTGGCACCTGCCGCCCAGCAAACATGGGATGTACCACCAACACCACCACCTGCGTCACCAAGCATCTCAACCATGTCACACGGCAGCGTTCAGCTCTCCATCTCACAAACATTTGAGAGAAAGCGTAAAGTCCCACCTAGCCACCCTCGATCCCTGGCCCTGAATGCCAGCATTTCTAAACTACTGGCCTATGAAATGCTGTCATTTAGGCTGGTGGACACACACAGCTTCAAACAGCTCATGTCACTTGCTGTCCCACAGTATGTTGTTCCCAGCCGCCACTACTTCTCCAGGAGAGCCGTGCCTTCCCTGCACAACCAAGTGTTCGATAAAATCAAGTGTGCACTGCGCAACGCCATCTGTGGCAAGGTCCACCTAACCACAGATACGTGGACCAGTAAGCACGGCTAGGGACGCTATATCTCCCTAACTGCACACTGGGTAAATGTAGTGGCGGCTGGGCCCCAGGCGGAGAGCTGTTTGGCGCACGTCCTTCCGCCGCCAAGGATCGCAGGGCAACATTCTTTGCCTCCTGCTGCCTCCTCCTCCTACTCAGCTTCCTCCTCCTCTTCTTCCACCTGCTCATCCAGTCAGCCACACACCTTCACCACCAACTTCAGCACAGCCCGGGGTAAACGTCAGCAGGCCATTCTGAAACTGATATGTTTGGGGGACAGGCCCCACACCGCACAGGAGTTGTGGCGGGGTATAGAACAACAGACCGACGAGTGGTTGCTGCCGGCGAGCCTCAAGCCCGGCCTGGTGGTGTGCGATAATGGGCGAAATCTCGTTGCAGCTCTGGGACTAGCCGGTTTGACGCACATCCCTTGCCTGGTGCATGTGCTGAATTTGGTGGTGCAGAAGTTCATTCGCAACTACCCCGACATGTCAGAGCTGCTGCATAAAGTGCGGGCCGTCTGTTCGCGCTTCCGGCGTTCACACCCTGCCGCTGCTCGCCTGTCTGCGCTACAGCGTAACTTCGGCCTTCCCGCTCACCGCCTCATATGAGACGTACCCACCAGGTGGAACTCCACCTTGCACATGCTGGACAGACTGTGCGAGCAGCAGCAGGCCATAGTGGAGTTTCAGCTGCAGCACGCACGGGTCAGTCGCACTGCGGATCAGACCCACTTCACCACCAATGACTGGGCCTCCATGCGAGACCTGTGCGCCCTGTTGCGCTGTTTCGAGTACTCCACCAACATGGCCAGTGGCGATGACGCCGTTATCAGCGTTACAATACCACTTCTATGTCTCCTTGAAAAAACACTTAGGGCGATGATGGAAGAGGATGTGGCCCAGGAGGAGGAAGAGGGGTCATTTTTAGCACTTTCAGGCCAGTCTCTTCGAAGTGACTCAGAGGGAGGTTTTTTGCGACAGCAGAGGCCAGGTACAAATGTGGCCAGACAGGGCCCACTACTGGAGGACGAGGAGGACGAGGAGGTGGAGGAGGATGAGGATGAAGCATGTTCACAGCGGGGTGGCACCCAAAGCAGCTCGGGCCCATCACTGGTGCGTGGCTGGGGGGAAACACAGGACGATGACGATACGCCTCCCACAGAGGACAGCTTGTCCTTACCTCTGGGCAGCCTGGCACACATGAGCGACTACATGCTGCAGTGCCTGCGCAACGACAGCAGAGTTGCCCACATTTTAACGTGTGCGGAATACTGGGTTGCCACCCTGCTGGATCCCCGGTACAAAGACCACCTTACTTCCTGCACTGGAGCGTGATAGGAAGATGCGCGACTACAAGCACACGTTGGTAGACGCGCTACTGAGAGCATTCCCAAATGTCACAGGGGAACCAGTGGAAGCCCAAGGCGAAGGCAGAGGAGGAGCAAGAGGTCGCCAACGCAGCTGTGTCACGGCCAGCTCCTCTGAGGGCAGGGTTAGCATGGCAGAGATGTGGAAAAGTTTTGTCACCACGCCACAGCTAACTGCACCACCACCTGATACGGAACGTGTTAGCAGGAGGCAACATTTCACTAACATGGTGGAACAGTACCTGTGCACACCCCTCCACGTACTGACTGATGGTTCGGCCCCATTCAACTTCTGGGTCTCCAAATTGTCCACGTGGCCAGAGCTAGCCTTTTATGCCTTGGAGGTGCTGGCCTGCCCGGCGGCCAGCGTTTTGTCTGAACGTGTATTCAGCACGGCAGGGGGCGTCATTACAGACAAACGCAGCCGCCTGTCTACAGCCAATGTGGACAAGCTGACGTTCATAAAAATGGACAGGACCTGTCCATCCCTTGTGCAGATTAGACATTAACTACCTCCCCTTAACAATATATTATTCTACTCCAGGGCACTTCCTCATTCAATACTATTTTTATTTTCATTTTACCATTATATTGCGGGGCAACCCAAAGTTGAATGAACCTCTCCTCTGTCTGGGTGCCGGGGCCTAAAAATATCTGACAGTGGCTGAAAAAGAACATGGATTCCTTTCAAATTTGTAAGTCACCTTCTCTTCCACAGAAACCCACCCACCCATACAGGGTGGGGGATGAGGTAGTGATCAAAACACTGAAGAAAGGAAAATCCCAAGGTGACTTCGCATATGGCCCACCCACTGCCGTGGTTGCAGTAACCAGAACAGCCGTGCTGACTGAACAGTCTCCAACTTGGATCCACGCCACCCGAGTGAAGCTTGTGAGAACAAGAGAGGAGGCAGGAACGGAGGCAGACAGCCTTGGCCTTGAAGAAGGACAAGAGTGGCCTGTTCCAGTGTTGGGTGACATGAAGCCTGATTCTCTGCTATGACATGAAGCCAGATTCTCTGCTATGGGACCTCTCTCCTCTGCCTGGGTGCCGGGGCCTAAATATGTGACAGTGGCCTGTTCCAGTGGTGGGTGACGTGAAGCCTGATTCTCTGCTATGACATGAATACAGATTCTGCGCTGACATAAGGCCAGATTCTCTGTTACGGGACCTCTCTCCTCTGTCTGGGTGCCTGGGCCTAAATATGTGACAGTGGCCTGTTCCAGTGTTGGGTGACATGAAGCCTGATTCTCTGCTATGACATGAAGACTGATTCTCTGCTGACATGAAGCCAGATTCTCTGCTATGACATGAAGCCAGATTCTCTGCTATGGGACCTCTCTCCTCTGCCTGGGTGCCGGGGCCTAAATATGTGACAGTGGCCTGTTCCAGTGGTGGGTGACGTGAAGACTGATTCTCTGCTATGACATGAAGCCAGATTCTCTGCTATGGGACCTCTCTCCAATTGATATTGGTAAATTTTTATTTATTTTATTTTTATTTTTATTCATTTCCCTATCCACATTTGTTTGCAGGGGATTTAACTACATTTTGCTGCCTTTTGCAGCCCTCTAGCCCTTTTCTGGGCTGTTTTACAGCCTTTTTAGTGCCGAAAAGTTCGGGTCCCCATTGACTTCAATGGGGTTCGGGACGAAGTTCGGGTCGCGTTCGGATCCCGAACCCGAACATTTTCGGGAAGTTCGGCTGAAGTTCGGCCGAACTTCTCGAACCCGAACATCCAGGTGTTCGCTCAACTCTACTCGTCACAGTCACAGTCCTGGGGATAAATAGATGATGGGAGTGATCTCTGTACTGACCCCTGATATATTTATACATAGTAATTAGATCTCCCCTCAGTCGTCTTTTTTCTAACGTGAATAACCCAATTTTTTTTTATCAAATATCTGTTTTATTGAGTTTTCAAAATGAAAATAAAAGTAAAAGTATATTACACTGTCATACAAGATAAAGCAAAGTCACAGATTCACTTCTTACATGTTTGTAAATATTGACAGAGTATAGGGTTAACATAAACATGTCAAAGCTTTTAGTTAAGGCAATGTTTATAAATGCGGCATACATTTCTCTAGCTGCTTTGTCTAGTCTTACAGCATCTCAAGTCTAGCATTTAACTTCGTATGATGATTGACAGGCAGTAAGAGGTGTTTAACATCACACACAAAACAAACAATAAGTACCCCACAGAGGGTTAGGAAATCCTCCGAGTCGTACAAAACTTAACACAAAAGTGTAAATAAGTAACATAGGTTGTTCTCAGTACAGCTCGTCATATCTTACTAAAGTATAGTTTTTATGTTTAAAGGTTAAAGGTTAGAGGCAACTCCGTCAATTTTATAGTTATTCAAGTTTTCTTATATTTAATCCAGGGTTTCCATAAGTCTAGGAATTTAGAATGGGACCTATTAGCCCAGCTACTTAGCTCTTCCATGAGATATAGTTGGTCTACTTTTAGTTCCCATTGGTGGACGGAAGGAGGGCTTGGGTCAAGCCAATGCAGTGGGATTAAGGACCTAGCTGCTTGAACAAACCAAGTGGGAAGGTCAAAAGGTTTAGGAGACCAGCATTTGGATGGTAGCCATAATAGAACTGAGGTAGGGGTGAGTTGGAGGGAGGTACCACATAGTTGGTTTATTTTGGCTTCAATAGAGGACCAGAAATTGGCAATCAATGGGCAGAACCAGAATATGTGGCCTAGAGTGCCCGTATCTCTTGAACAGCGCCAGCATGTATTTGTTATTGATAAGCCCATCATATGGAGTTTGCTGGGATCATTGTAACATCTGAAAATCGTTTTGTAGGAATGTTCTTGTATTTTTGCGCATCTAGAGAATCCATGGGATCTTAGATGAATCTGGTCAATCTCCGCTGCATTAAATGTTGTCCCCAGTTCCTTCTCCCATTGAGAGATGTATGCAGGTTTACTAACTTTCTGTAAACTCAACAAGTTCCTATAAATATTAGAAACCCTAATAATGACATTAACGGTGGGAAAGCTTGAATTGGATTTGTGATCAGGAGTAAAAGATCGTCCGCAAAAGCGGCGCATTTATGCTCATTTAGGTTAGTTTTTATCCCCTTTATCAGTGGATCATCTCTTATCGCTTGTAGCAGAGTTTCCATGGTGATGATGAAAAGGGTGGGGGATAGTGGACAGCCCTGACGAGTGCCATTACTTATGTTGAAGGGATTAGATAATATGCCATTAACCCTTACTCTAGCACTTGGAAGTTGATAAAGGGTCATAATCGCACCGATGAAGGAGGGTGGAATTCCAAACCTATGCAGAGCTCTTTGCATATACAACCAGTTCACACGATCAAATGCCTTCTCTGCATCTGTACTGAGGAGAATGAGAGGGCCTTTCTTTTCTTTAGCTAATTTGATCGCGTGAATAACTCTGCAGGAGTGAAAGTTGCCTTCTCTACCTGTCACAAATCCAGCTTGGTCTGGGTGGATTATTTTTGGACAATTTTATTTAATCTGTTCGCTAAAATCTTTGCCCAAATCTTTACGTCCAGGTTAAGGAGAGAAATGGGTCTGTAACTGCCGCATTCTGTTACATTTTTTCCCTCTTTCGCTATTATTGTAATATTGGCTTCTAGGGTTTGTTTCGGGGGGGAAGCGCCCAACATCAAGGCCCCACACCAATTTGTAATGTGAGGGAGTAGTACTGGCAAAAGTTTTTTATAGTATCCAGCGGGAAGCCCATCTGGTCCTGGTGCTTTCCCATTTGGAAGGGATCTTATGATGTCTGAGATTTCCTCTGTAGTTATAGGAGCTAGTAAAGATAGGTTATCTGCTTCAGGGATGGTGGGTAAGTTAAGTTTAGAGAGGAATTCATCAATTTTCTTTTGATTTGTGTTTGTTTGCGGGTCTGCAGGGAGGTTATATAATTGGCTATAGAAATAGCTAAACTCAGTAGCTATGTCCTTTGTGTCCTTAGGTAAAATATTAGAATGGGTTTTAATGCTTTTAATAAATTGGGCCTCTTTTCTCTTATTAATTAAGTGGGATGTCAGCTTACTACCTCTGTCTCCGTGCGCATAGTATTTGAATTGTGCATACTGATATGCTTTAGCTCATCTAATATTAAGTCCTTTCATTTGTGTCGCAGCGCAGTTAAGTCATCTTGCATAATTCTCGCTTTTGACTGTTTTTGGATAGCTTCTAGAGCAGCTATTTGTGTTAGTAGAGAGTTTAGCATCTTCTGTCTGTCTTTCTGAACTTTTGTACCTAATGCTATGAGCTCCCCTCTAATGAAGGCTTTGTGTGCTTCCCAGACTATGGTCTGGGAGGTGTCAGAAGGTTTATTGTCTTGAAAGTACAAAGCTAGCTTTTTAGAAATATCAGCTAAAGAACTATCTGAGTCAAGTCTCATTTAGCCTCCAGGTCCATTCTCTCACTGGAAGGGAGGGAAAGGACATGTGTGCAGAGACTGGAGCGTGACCTGAAACAGTTATGGATCCTATATCAGCTTTCTTAAGGGAATTTAGGTATTTATCTGAAGTGAAAATGTAGTCTATTCTTTGGAAAGAATGGTGAATTAGTGAGAAGTAGGTGTAATCTTTAGTGGAGGGATTAAGGGTTCTCCATGTGTCAATTAAATGATTTTTAGTCAATAGCTTTTGAATGTTTCCTAATGTTTTTTGTGATATCGCTGAGGTCCCTTTGGAAGTATCCATAGTTGGATTCAAGGATATATTCAAATCACCTCCTATTAGCATCAAACCTTCAGCAAAGGTCTGAAATTTGTTAAGTGTATCTTTAAGCCATGAGTATTGTTTTTTGTTCGGAGCATAAATGCTCGCTAGGGATACTAGGGTATGGGCAATTTTACCTTTGGCAAACATGTATCTTCCCTCCGTATCAGATAGTGTCAGTATGGGTTCAAAGGGGATGTGTTTAGCTATCGCTATACTAACTCCTCTCGCTGCTTTTGTGTATGTGGAGTGAAGCCATTTATTATAAAACGTATGAGGTAAGGTAGGGATCCTGCCAGACTTTAAGTGGGTCTCCTGAAGAAAGCAAATGTCTGCTTTGCTCTTCCTCAGAAGAGAGAGTACCTGAGATCTCTTTTGAGGTGAGTTGAAGCCTCTAACGTTGAAGGAGGATGCAGTTACGTTTGCCATGATGTTGGGAGTTGGATATGTAAATAATCTTTTCAGCTAGGTCTCCTGAGAACAACCTGGTAAAAAATATGAACAAAAACAAAAAGAACAGCAAAAGGGTCAGTTAATTCTGACATATCAACAATTGTAGGTCTTATGTAATATAAACTTATATCAGATTTTAGAATGGACCTTGATCTTCTACAGATAGAAAGACGTCCAAGAATGGTGGTCGTCCTTCCCATGTAGAAGAAATACACAAGTGATTCCCAATCTGGCTCCGTAGACCCGTGTTAACGGGAGAGAGGCATGTGAATTATATGTTTTCACTAGAGTATATGTATTTAAGCTTTATAAATCTCACCATTAGAGGTTTACAATGGAATGGATGGCATCATAATGGTGAGACAGTAGTTATTTGTCAAAATGACCTATGTGGTGATCGATCAAGTTGCTGCTTTGTAAGCGGTCTTGGTAATTCTTAAATCCAATGCTCTTTTTCACATGCCCTTTATTTACAGCTATAGGAGTATATAGAGACACCGATTGTATCTTTGACAATGATTTTAATACATCCTGCAACCAGCAGACACAATCAGCGTCTACTAGGTGCAGACATACCAACCATAAAGCAAATTGTTGCTGAAAATGAGTCATTTCCATATCATAACATGAAAAGTTATAAGAGGATGACAGTAAAAGATATCAAATAGAAAATGGATAATAGATAGTAGTCTACAATACTGATCAGGATCTAAGATCAAAGAACCCTAATTTTGATAATCTTTCAGGGTCCTGTAGTTGCCCCATTCCAGTTATTACTTTAGTTGCCCTCCTCTTGACCCTCTCCAGCTCTGCTATGTCTGCCTTGTTCACAGGAGCCCAGAACTGTACACAGTCCTCCATGTGTGGTCTGACTAGTGATGTGTAAAGTGGTAGGACTATGTTCTCATCACCGCCATCTATGCCCCTTTTGACAACCCATTATCTTGTTGGCCTTGGCAGCAGCTGCCTGACACTGGTTTTTGCAGCTTAGTTTGCTGTTTATTAAAATTCCTAGATCCTTTTCCATGTCAGTGTTACCCAGTGTTTTACCATTTAGTATGTACGGGTGACTTGCATTATTCCTTCCCATGTGCATAACCTTACATTTGTCAGTGTTAAACCTCATCTGCCACTTATCTGCCCAAGCCTCCAATCTATCCAGATCCCTCTGTAGTAGTATACTGTCCTCTGTAGTGTGTGTATATACAGTATACTGTCCTCTGTAGTATATATATATATATACAGTATACTGTCCTCTGTAGTATATATACAGTATACTGTCCTCTGTAGTATATATACAGTATACTGTCCTCTGTAGTATATATACAGTATACTGTCCTCTGTAGTATATACAGTATACTGTCCTCTGTAGTGTATATACTGTCCTCTGTAGTATATATACAGTATACTGTCCTCTGCAGTGTATATACAGTATACTGCCCTCTGTATTATATATACAGTATACTGTCTTCTGTAGTATATATATATACAGTATACTGTCCTCTGTAGTGTATATATACAGTGTACTGTCCTCTGTAGTATATATACAGTATACTGTCCTCTGTAGTATATATACAGTATACTGTCCTCTGTAGTGTATATATATACAGTATACTGTCCTCTGTAGTATATATACAGTATACTGTCCTCTGTAGTATATATACAGTATACAGTATACTGTCCTCTGTAGTATATATACAGTATACTGTCCTCTGTAGTATATATACAGTATACTGTCCTCTGTAGTATATACACAGTATACTGTCCTCTGTAGTGTATATACAGTATACTGTCCTCTGTATTATATATACAGTATACTGTCCTCTGTATTATATATACAGTATACTGTCCTCTGTAGTATATATATAGTATACTGTCCTCTGTAGTATATATATAGTATACTGTCCTCTGTATTATATATACAGTATACTGTCCTCTGTAGTATATATATAGTATACTGTCCTCTGTATTATATATACAGTATACTGTCCTCTGTAGTATATATACAGTATACTGTCCTCTGTAGTGTATATACAGTATACTGTCCTCTGTAGTATATATACAGTATACTGTCCTTTGTAGTGTATATATACAGTATACTGTCCTCTGTAGTGTATATATATATATACAGTATACTGTCCTCTGTAGTGTATATACAGTATACTGTCCTCTGTAGTATATATATACAGTATACTGTCCTCTGTAGTGTATATACAGTATACTGTCCTCTGTAGTATATATATAGTATACTGTCCTCTGTAGTATATATACAGTATACTGTCCTCTGTAGTATATATATATAGTATACTGTCCTCTGTATTATATATACAGTATACTGTCCTCTGTAGTATATACACAGTATACTGTTCTCTGTAGTATATATACAGTATACTGTCCTCTGTAGTATATATACAGTATACTGTCCTCTGTAGTATATATACAGTATACTGTCCTCTGTAGTATATATATACTGTCCTCTGTAGTGTATATACAGTATACTGTCCTCTGTAGTATATATACAGTATACTGTCCTCTGTATTATATATACAGTATACTGTCCTCTGTAGTATATATACAGTATACTGTCCTCTGTAGTATATATACAGTATACTGTCCTCTGTAGTATATATACAGTATACTGTCCTCTGTAGTGTATATATACAGTATACTGTCCTCTGTAGTATATATACAGTATACTGTCCTCTGTAGTATATATACAGTATACTGTCCTCTGTAGTATATATACAGTATACTGTCCTCTGTAGTATATATACAGTATACTGTCCTCTGTAGTGTATATACAGTATACTGTCCTCTGTAGTATATATACAGTATACTGTTCTCTGTAGTATATATACAGTATACTGTCCTCTGTAGTATATACACAGTATACTGTTCTCTGTAGTGTATATATACAGTATACTGTCCTCTGTAGTATATATATACAGTATACTATCCTCTGTAGTGTATATACAGTATACTGTCCTCTGTAGTATATATACAGTATACTGTCCTCTGTAGTATATATACAGTATACTGTCCTCTGTAGTATATACACAGTATACTGTTCTCTGTAGTATACATACAGTATACTGTCCTCTGTAGTATATATATACAGTATACTGTCCTCTGTAGTGTATATACAGTATACTGTCCTCTGTAGTATATATACAGTATACTGTCCTCTGTAGTGTATATATACAGTATACTGTCCTCTGTAGTATATATATATATACAGTATACTGTCCTCTGTAGTGTATATACAGTATACTGTCCTCTGTAGTGTATATACAGTATACTGTTCTCTGTAGTATATATACAGTATACTGTCCTCTGTAGTATATATACAGTATACTGCCCTCTGTACTATATATATATATATATATATATACAGTATACTGTCCTCTGTAGTATATATATACAGTATACTGTCCTCTGTAGTATATATACAGTATACTGTCCTCTGTAGTATATATACAGTATACTGTCCTCTGTAGTATATATACAGTATACTGTCCTCTATAGTATATATACAGTATACTGTCCTCTGTATTATATATATATATATATATATATATATACAGTATACTGTCCTCTGTAGTATATATACAATATACTGTCCTCTGTAGTATATATATATACAGTATACTGTCCTCTGTAGTATATATACAGTATACTGTCCTCTGTAGTATATACAGTATACTGTCCTCTGTAGTATATATATATATATATACAGTATACTGTCCTCTGTAGTGTATATACAGTATACTGTCCTCTGTAGTATATATACAGTATACTGTCCCCTGTAGTGTATATATACAGTATACTGTCCTCTGTAGTATATATACAGTATACTGTCCTCTGTAGTATATATACAGTATACTGTCCCCTGTAGTATATATACAGTATACTGTCCTCTGTAGTGTATATACATTATACTGTCCTCTGTAGTGTATATACAGTATACTGTCCTCTGTATTATATATACAGTATACTGTCCTCTGTAGTATATACAGTATACTGTTCTCTGTAGTATATACACAGTATACTGTCCTCTGTAGTATATATACAGTATACTGTCCTCTGTAGTATATATACAGTATACTGTCCTCTGTAGTGTATATACAGTATACTGTCCTCTGTAGTATATATATACAGTATACTGTCCTCTGTAGTATATATACAGTATACTGTCCTCTGTAGTGTATATACAGTATACTGTCCTCTGTAGTATATATACAGTATACTGTCCTCTGTAGTATATATATACAGTATACTGTCCTCTGTAGTATATATACAGTATACTGTCCTCTGTAGTGTATATACAGTATACTGTCCTCTGTAGTGTATATATACAGTATACTGTCCTCTGTAGTATATATATATATATACAGTATACTGTCCTCTGTAGTATATATACAGTATACTGTCCTCTGTAGTATATACACAGTATACTGTTCTCTGTAGTATACATACAGTATACTGTCCTCTGTAGTATATATATATACAGTATACTGTCCTCTGTAGTGTATATACAGTATACTGTCCTCTGTAGTATATATACAGTATACTGTCCTCTGTAGTGTATATATACAGTATACTGTCCTCTGTAGTATATATATATATATACAGTATACTGTCCTCTGTAGTGTATATACAGTATACTGTCCTCTGTAGTGTATATACAGTATACTGTTCTCTGTAGTATATATACAGTATACTGTCCTCTGTAGTATATATACAGTATACTGCCCTCTGTACTATATATATATACCGTATACTGTCCTCTGTAGTATATATATACAGTATACTGTCCTCTGTAGTATATATACAGTATACTGTCCTCTGTAGTATATATACAGTATACTGTCCTCTGTAGTATATATACAGTATACTGTCCTCTATAGTATATATACAGTATACTGTCCTCTGTATTATATATATATATATATATACAGTATACTGTCCTCTGTAGTATATATACAGTATACTGTCCTCTGTAGTATATATATATATACAGTATACTGTCCTCTGTAGTATATATACAGTATACTGTCCTCTGTAGTATATACAGTATACTGTCCTCTGTAGTATATATATATATATATACAGTATACTGTCCTCTGTAGTGTATATACAGTATACTGTCCTCTGTAGTATATATACAGTATACTGTCCTCTGTAGTATATATACAGTATACTGTCCCCTGTAGTATATATATACAGTATACTGTCCTCTGTAGTGTATATACATTATACTGTCCTCTGTAGTGTATATACAGTATACTGTCCTCTGTATTATATATACAGTATACTGTCCTCTGTAGTATATACAGTATACTGTTCTCTGTAGTATATACACAGTATACTGTCCTCTGTAGTATATATACAGTATACTGTCCTCTGTAGTATATATACAGTATACTGTCCTCTGTAGTGTATATACAGTATACTGTCCTCTGTAGTGTATATACAGTTTACTGTCCTCTGTAGTATATATACAGTATACTGTCCTCTGTAGTATATATGCAGTATACTGTCCTCTATATTATATATATATATATACAGTATACTCTCCTCTGTAGTATATATATACAGTATAGTGTCCTCTGTAGTATATATACAGTATACTGTCCTCTGTAGTATATATACAGTATACTGTCCTCTGTAGTATATATACAGTATACTGTCCTCTGTAGTATATATACAGTACACTGTCCTCTGTAGTGTATATACAGTATACTGTCCTCTGTAGTATATATATATACAGTATACTGTCCTCTGTAGTATATATATATACAGTATACTGTCCTCTGTAGTATATATACAGTATACTGTCCTCTATATTATATATATATACAGTATACTCTCCTCTGTAGTATATATATATATATACAGTATACTGTCCCCTGTAGTATATATATATACAGTATACTGTCCACTGTAGTATATATACAGTATACTGCCCTCTGTAGTATATATATATATATATATATACAGTATACTGTCCTCTGTAGTATATATACAGTATACTGTCCTCTGTAGTATATATACAGTATACTGTCCTCTGTAGTGTATATACAGTATACTGTCCTCTGTAGTATATATATACAGTATACTGTCCTCTGTAGTATATATACAGTATACTGTCCTCTGTAGTGTATATACAGTATACTGTCCTCTGTAGTATATATACAGTATACTGTCCTCTGTAGTATATATACAGTATACTGTCCTCTGTAGTATATATAAGCAGCATACTGTCCTCTGTAGTGTATATATACAGTATACTGTCCTCTGTAGTATATATATATATATACAGTATACTGTCCTCTGTAGTATATATACAGTATACTGTCCTCTGTAGTATATACACAGTATACTGTTCTCTGTAGTATACATACAGTATACTGTCCTCTGTAGTATATATATATACAGTATACTGTCCTCTGTAGTGTATATACAGTATACTGTCCTCTGTAGTATATATACAGTATACTGTCCTCTGTAGTGTATATATACAGTATACTGTCCTCTGTAGTATATATATATATATACAGTATACTGTCCTCTGTAGTGTATATACAGTATACTGTCCTCTGTAGTGTATATACAGTATACTGTTCTCTGTAGTATATATACAGTATACTGTCCTCTGTAGTATATATACAGTATACTGCCCTCTGTACTATATATATATACCGTATACTGTCCTCTGTAGTATATATATACAGTATACTGTCCTCTGTAGTATATATACAGTATACTGTCCTCTGTAGTATATATACAGTATACTGTCCTCTGTAGTATATATACAGTATACTGTCCTCTATAGTATATATACAGTATACTGTCCTCTGTATTATATATATATATATATATATACAGTATACTGTCCTCTGTAGTATATATACAGTATACTGTCCTCTGTAGTATATATATATATACAGTATACTGTCCTCTGTAGTATATATACAGTATACTGTCCTCTGTAGTATATACAGTATACTGTCCTCTGTAGTATATATATATATATATACAGTATACTGTCCTCTGTAGTGTATATACAGTATACTGTCCTCTGTAGTATATATACAGTATACTGTCCTCTGTAGTATATATACAGTATACTGTCCCCTGTAGTATATATATACAGTATACTGTCCTCTGTAGTGTATATACATTATACTGTCCTCTGTAGTGTATATACAGTATACTGTCCTCTGTATTATATATACAGTATACTGTCCTCTGTAGTATATACAGTATACTGTTCTCTGTAGTATATACACAGTATACTGTCCTCTGTAGTATATATACAGTATACTGTCCTCTGTAGTATATATACAGTATACTGTCCTCTGTAGTGTATATACAGTATACTGTCCTCTGTAGTGTATATACAGTTTACTGTCCTCTGTAGTATATATACAGTATACTGTCCTCTGTAGTATATATGCAGTATACTGTCCTCTATATTATATATATATATATACAGTATACTCTCCTCTGTAGTATATATATACAGTATAGTGTCCTCTGTAGTATATATACAGTATACTGTCCTCTGTAGTATATATACAGTATACTGTCCTCTGTAGTATATATACAGTATACTGTCCTCTGTAGTATATATACAGTACACTGTCCTCTGTAGTGTATATACAGTATACTGTCCTCTGTAGTATATATATATACAGTATACTGTCCTCTGTAGTATATATATATACAGTATACTGTCCTCTGTAGTATATATACAGTATACTGTCCTCTATATTATATATATATACAGTATACTCTCCTCTGTAGTATATATATATACAGTATACTGTCCCCTGTAGTATATATATATACAGTATACTGTCCACTGTAGTATATATACAGTATACTGCCCTCTGTAGTATATATATATATATATATATATACAGTATACTGTCCTCTGTAGTATATATACAGTATACTGTCCTCTGTAGTATATATATATATATATATATATATATATACAGTATACTGTCCCCTGTAGTATATATATACAGTATACTGTCCTCTGTAGTGTGTATATATATACAGTATACTGTCCTCTGTAGTATATATACAGTATACTGTCCTCTGTAGTGTATATATATACAGTATACTGTCCTCTGTAGTATATATATACAGTATACTGTCCTCTGTAGTATATATACAGTATACTGTCCTCTGTAGTATATATACAGTATACTGTCCTCTGTAGTGTATATATATACAGTATACTGTCCTCTGTAGTATATATACAGTATACTGTCCTCTGTAGTATATATACAGTATACTGTCCTCTGTAGTATATACACAGTATACTGTCCTCTGTAGTATATATACAGTATACTGTCCTCTGTAGTATATATACAGTATACTGTCCTCTGTAGTATATATACAGTACACTGTCCTCTGTAGTGTATATACAGTATACTGTCCTCTGTAGTATATATACAGTATACTGTCTTCTGTAGTATATATATATACAGTATACTGTCCTCTGTAGTATATATACAGTATACTGTCCTCTATATTATATATATATATACAGTATACTCTCCTCTGTAGTATATATATATACACAGTATACTGTCCCCTGTAGTATATATATACAGTATACTGTCCTCTGTAGTATATATACAGTATACTGTCCTCTGTAGTATATATACAGTATACTGTCCTCTGTAGTATATATACAGTATACTGTCCTCTGTAGTATATATACAGTATACTGTCCTCTGTAGTGTATATATATACAGTATACTGTCCTCTGTAGTATATATACAGTATACTGTCCTCTGTAGTATATATACAGTATACTGTCCTCTGTAGTATATATACAGTATACTGTCCTCTGTAGTATATACACAGTATACTGTCCTCTGTAGTATATATACAGTACACTGTCAGTGTTACCCAGTGTTTTACCATTTAGTATGTACGGGTGACTTGCATTATTCCTTCCCATGTGCATAACCTTACATTTATCAGTGTTAAACCTCATCTGCCACTTACAGTATCTGCCCAAGCCTCCAATCTATCCAGATCCATCTGTAGCAGTATACTGTCCTCTGTAGTATATATATACAGTATACTGTCCTCTGTAGTATATATATATATATATATATACAGTATACTGTCCTCTGTAGTATATATACAGTATACTGTCCTCTGTAGTATATATACAGTATACTGTCCTCTGTAGTATATATATATATATATATATATTCAGTATACTGTCCTCTGTCCTCTGTAGTAGTATACTGTCCTCTGTAGTATATATACAGTATACTGTCCTCTGTAGTATATATACAGTATACTGTCCTCTGTAGTATATATACAGTATACTGTCCTCTTCAGTGTTAATTACTTTACACAGTTTAGTGTCATCTGCGGAAATTGATATTTTACTATGCAAGCCTTCTACAAGATCATTAATAAATATATTGAAGAGAATAGGGCCCAGTACTAACCCCTGAGGTACCCCACTAGTGACAGTGACCCCTCCAGTACAGACCCCTGAGGTACCCCACTAGTGACAGTGACCCCTCCAGTACTGACCCCTGAGGTACCCCACTAGTGACAGTGACCCCTCCAGTACGGACCCCTAAAGTACCCCACTAGTGACAGTGACCCAATCTGAGTGTGTACCATTAATAACCACCCTCTGTTTTCTATCATTGAGCCAGTTACTTACCCACATACAGACGTTTTCTCTGAGTCCGAGCATTCTCATTTTATATACTAACCTTTTATGCGGTACAGTGTCAGATGCTTTGGAGAAGTCCAGATATACGACATCCATTGATTCGCCGCTGTCAAGTCTAGAACTTACCTCCTCATAGAAACTGATTAAATTAGTCTGACATGACCGATCCCTCACGAAGCCATGCTGATATGGCGTTATTTGCTTATTTCCGTTGAGATGCTCTAACATAGCATCTCTCAGAAAACCTTCAAACAGTTTACCCACAACAGATGTTACACTTACCGGCCTATAGTTTCCGGGCTCTGTTTTTGGACCCTTTTTGAATATTGGCACCACATTTGCCATGCGCCAATCCTGTGGGACATTCCCTGTCAGTATAGAGTCCGCAAATATCAGAAATAAGGGTCTGGTTATGACATTACTTAATTCCCTTAGGATACGGGGGTGTATGCCATCTGGTCCTGGCGATTTGTCTATTTTAATCTTTTTAAGTCGCTGTTGTACTTCTTCCTGGGTCAGACAGGACACTTTTAATGGGGAATTTATTTCAACATTCAGCATTTCATCTGACAGTTTATTTTCCTCAGTGAATACATTGGAGAAAAAAATATTTAACAGCTTTGCTTTCTTCTCGTCGCTCTCTGCGACTCCCCCCTCATTACTCTTTAAAGGGCCGACACCTTCAGATTTATACTTTTTACCATTTATATAATTGAAGAACATTTTAGGGTTAGTTTTACTCTCTTTGGCAATTAATCTCTCGGTCTCTAGTTTGGCCACTTTTATTTGTTTTTTACATGTTCTATTTTATTCCTTATAGTTTTTCAGTGCTTCCGTGCTACCCTAGTAGGCTGGGGTGCGCATCTTCAGGACATGACAGTCCAGGGAACTGGGACACCTCAGGAGAGGTTATTGTCATCAAATCTCCTGGAGATCAGAGCAATCAGACTAGCTCTTTTTCATTTTGCTCTTTTCATTCGAGGGAAGGCAGTGAAGGTACAATCAGACAGCATGACCGCTGTGCTGTATATCAACAAGCAGGGAGGCACGAGGTCACAAAGTCTCCTGAGAGAGATAGGGGTGATATTGGATTGGGCAGAACGGAACCTCACCCACTTATCAGCCGTTCACATTCGCGGAGTTCTCAATGTGATTGCGGATCGCCTGAGCCGAGGTCTTCCAACCGGAGAATGGTCACTTCATCCAGAGGTCTTCAAGGAGATAACACTCAAGTGGGGCATGCCAGAGAACGATCTCATGGCAACGAGGTTCAACACCAAGGTGGAGAGGTATTGCTCCCTTTACAGGGAGGACAACTCGGTGGCTATAGATGCTCTGTCAATCCCATGGAGGTTCAGGCTGGCCTACATCTTCCCTCCAATTTCCTTGATACCAAGGGTCTTGATGAAAATCAGGCAGGACCAAGCATCAGTTATCGCCATTATCCCATACTGGCCGAAAAGAGCTTGGTTTACCCAACTCTTACAGATGAGTCGGGGTCAATTTCTCAGGCTTCCTCCAAAGAGAGTACTGGTGTCGGGGGACACCCAGATCTCCTCAAATCTTCAACCTAACGGCCTGGAGGTTGACCAGTCCCTTCCAAGGATAGAAGGGCTATCAGGGTCTGTCTTGAGAACCTTAGAGCACTCCAGATCAGAAGCTACTAATAAGGCCTACTCCAGAATCTGGAAGATCTTTTCATCCTGGTGTACAAGGCATCAGCAAACATCCGCTGAAGCTTCCATCCCGATAATTCTCCAATTTCTTCAAGACGGTCTGGACAGGGGGCTATCACCAGCTACCCTTAAAGTGCAGATTTCAGCAATCTCTGCTTGTCTCAACAGAGCTATTTCTCAAGACCCCCTTATCAAGAGATTCCTGAAGGGAGCCTTCAAGATTAAAGCCTACAGTAATCAAACCTATCCCTGTTTGGGATTTATCGGTCGTGCTCAGGGGGTTATCATCTCCCCCCTTTGAGCCCCTGGAGGAGGCGGGATTCAAGTTCCTGACCTGGAAGATCACCTTCTTGTTGGCTGTTACCTCTGCAAAGCGAGTTGGGGAACTCCAGGCTTTTTCTGCCTTTGAGCCTTATACAAAGTTCCTGCAGGATCGGGTACTTCTCAAATTTTTGCCTACTTTCATCCCAAAGGTTCCTTCCTTTGACAATATTAACCAGGTGATCTCCCTGCCAATGTTGGCTCCACCCCCCTCCTCTGAGGAAAGAGGGCTCTATACCCTCGACATTTCGAGATGTCTTAAGATTTACCTGGAACGCTCCAAGGTATTTAGGAAGGATGAAAACCTCCTTATCCTTTTTTCCGGTACCCATAAGGGGAGGAAAGCCTCTAAGCCCTCCATCAGTCGCTGGATTAAAGAGGCAATTCGGGAGTCTTATATGTCTCAGGGCTCGGAGCCCCCTGAATTTGTAAGGGCCCACTCTACTCGAGCAGTGGCCACTTCTTTTGCAGAGAGAAGCTCGATCCCATTGGACGTGATCTGTAAGTCAGCTTCTTGGAGTTCTCACTCCACTTATATCTCACACTATAGAGTGGATACTAGAATACATAGTTATTTCTCATTTGGCCGGACAGTGTTATCTTCCGCCAGGCATGAGGACCCTCCCATGGGGGTTTCTACTTGCAAAATCCCCATCTGTGCCAATGGTTAGGACTAGAGTTGAGCGAACACCTGGATGTTCGGGTTCGAGAAGTTCGGCCGAACTTCCCGGAAATGTTCGGGTTCGGGATCCGAACTCGACCCGAACTTCGCCCCGAACCCCATTGAAGTCAATGGGGACCCGAACTTTTTGGCACTAAAAAGGCTGTAAAAATAGCCCAGGAAAGGGCTAGAGGGCTGCAAAAGGCGGCAAAATGCAGGTAAATCCCCTGCAAACAAATGTGGATAGGGAAATGAATCAAAATGAAAAATAAAATAAATTAAAATTAACCAATATCGATTGGAGAGAGGTCTCATGGCAGAGAATCAGGCAGAGAATCATAGCAGAGAATCAGGCTTAAAGTAATAGCAGAGAATCAGGCTTCACGTCACCCACCACTGGAACAAGCCATTGTCAGATATTTAGGTCCCGGCACCCAGACAGAGGAGAGAGGTCCCATAGCAGAGAATTAGGCTTCATGTCATAGCAGAGAATCAGGCTTCATGTCATAGCAGAGAATCAGGCTTCACGTCACCCACCACTGGAACAGGCCACTGTCAGATATTTTTAGGCCCCGGCACCCAGACAGAGGAGAGAGGTCCCATTGCAGAGAATCAGGCTTCATGGCATAGCAGAGAATCAGGCTTCACGTCACCCACCACTGGAACAGGCCACTGTCAGATATTTTTAGGCCCCGGCACCCAGACAGAGGAGAGAGGTCCCATAGCAGAGAATCAGGCTTCATGTCATAGCAGAGACTCAGGCTTCATGTCATAGCAGAGAATCAGGCTTCATGTCACCCACCACTGGAACAGGCCACTGTCAGATATTTTTAGGCCCCGGCACCCAGACAGAGGAGAGAGGTCCCATAGCAGAGAATCAGGCTTCATGTCATAGCAGAGAATCAGGCTTCATGTCACCCAACACTGGAACAGGCCACTGTCAGATATTTTTAGGCCCAGACAGAGGAGAGAGGTCCCATAGCAGAGAATCAGGCTTCATGTCACCCACCACTGGAACAGGCCACTGTCAGATATTTTTAGGCCCCAGCACCCAGACAGAGGAGAGAGGTCCCATAGCAGAGAATCAGGCTTCATGTCATAGCAGAGAATCAGGCTTCATGTCACCCAACACTGGAACAGGCCACTGTCAGATATTTTTAGGCCCAGACAGAGGAGAGAGGTCCCATAGCAGAGAATCAGGCTTCATGTCACCCACCACTGGAACAGGCCACTGTCAGATATTTTTAGGCCCCGGCACCCAGACAGAGGAGAGGTTCATTCAACTTTGGGTTGCCCCGCAATATAATGGTAAAATGAAAATAAAAATAGGATTGAATGAGGAAGTGCCCTGGAGTAGAATAATATATGGTTAAGGGGAGGTAGTTAATGTCTAATCTGCACAAGGGATGGACAGGTCCTGTGGGATATTGTGTGACAGATCCATCTGTATAGACCTATATTGCTGGTTCGTCTGTTTGCCTTCATTTCGCTGGATTTCCTGTCCGTATGCCCCTGTTCGTGTGTTTCCCCAAATACCGATTGAAACTACCGAACGGACGGCCACCCAGGAGAAGAGTGTGCTGCTAGTTAACCTAAATGGCCTCATTGTTCACAAAGGACTTGAACTAACTTGAACTCCTGGTCTAATTCGTGCCATTTTGGGATGTTAAATGTCTGTGTATTAAAAAGGGTTGTCCCATTGTGTGTTTAAATGGTGATTTCTGTTCTGTTGTCCCCACATGTGTATTGGTGATTTCCCTCTGTCTTGAGAGATAATTAAATTACTCCTCGGGTGTCTCCAGGGCAGAGAGGAGGAAACCATGATGCATTGTGGGGATGTATTGTTCTGTAGTGCTGCATGTCTGTCTTGTGTCACAGTCTCCATTCTGGTCCCCTAGGGGCGTGTCCACCAGATGGGGACCTGCATAAATACGGGCGGGTAGCCCTCAATAAAATTGATTCCTGTTTGACCTTCAAGACGGAGCTTGGTCTCGTTTGTGGAGGGATTTATTATTGGGACAGCGCTTTCGTTTATTGCTAGCTGTGGAAGGAGTTCGACTGAATTGCTGATCGGGAGTTGCCACTTCGTATGCTCCATTCGGGAGTTTGACGATCGGCTGGATTAAAAACTTCATTTCTGGAGAAAGGGGATTATTCACTAAACGGCGGCTTCATCTACCTGGCGGTGAGTGTCGTAACACCATGCTTGGTTCATTTTTATGAACGTCAGCTTGTCCACATTGGCTGTAGACAGGCAGGTGCGTTTGTCTGTAATGACGCCCCCTGCCGTGCTGAATACACGTTCAGACAAAACGCTGGCCGCCGGGCAGGCCAGCACCTCCAAGGCATAAAAGGCTAGCTCTGGCCACGTGGACAATTTGGAGACCCAGAAGTTGAATGGGGCCGAACCATCAGTCAGTACGTGGAGGGGTGTGCACAGGTACTGTTCCACCATGTTAGTGAAATGTTGCCTCCTGCTAACATGTTCCGTATCAGGTGGTGGTGCAGTTAGCTGTGGCGTGGTGACAAAACTTTTCCACATCTCTGCCATGCTAACCCTGCCCTCAGAGGAGCTGGCCGTGACACAGCTGCGTTGGCGACCTCTTGCTCCTTCTCTGCCTTCGCCTTGGGCTTCCACTGGTTCCCCTGTGACATTTGGGAATGCTCTCAGTAGCGCGTCTACCAACGTGCGCTTGTACTCGCGCATCTTCCTATCACGCTCCAGTGCAGGAAGTAAGGTGGGCACATTGTCTTTGTACCGGGGATCCCGCAGGGTGGCAACCCAGTAGTCCGCACACGTTAAAATGTGGGCAACTCTGCTGTCGTTGCGCAGGCACTGCAGCATGTAGTCGCTCATGTGTGCCAGGCTGCCCAGAGGTAAGGACAAGCTGTCCTCTGTGGGAGGCGTATCGTCATCGTCCTGTGTTTCCCCCCAGCCACGCACCAGTGATGGGCCCGAGCTGCGTTGGGTGCCACCCCGCTGTGAACCTGCTTCATCCTCATCCTCCTCCACCTCCTCCTCATCCTCGTCCTCCAGTAGTGGGCCCTGTCTGGCCACATTTGTACCTGGCCTCTGCTGTTGCAAAAAACCTCCCTCTGAGTCACTTCGAAGAGACTTGCCTGAAAGTGCTAAAAATGACCCCTCTTCCTCCTCTTCCTCCTGTGCCACATCCTCTTCCATCATCGCCTGCAGCGTTTTTTCAAGGAGACATAGAAGTGGGATAGTAACGCTGAGAACGGCGTCATCGCCACTGGCCATGTTGGTGGAGTACTCGAAACAACGCAACAGGGCACACAGGTCTCGCATGGAGGCCCAGTCATTGGTGGTGAAGTGTTGCTGTTCCGCAGAGCGACTGACCCGTGCGTGCTGCAGCTGAAACTCCACTATGGCCTGCTGCTGCTCGCACAGTCTGTCCAGCATATGCAAGGTGGAGTTCCACCTGGTGGGCACGTCGCATATGAGGCGGTGAGCGGGAAGGCCGAAGTTACGCTGCATCGCTGACAGGCGAGCAGCAGAAGGGTGAGAACGCCGGAAGCGCGCACAGACGGCCCGCACTTTATGCAGCAGCTCTGACATGTCGGGGTAGTTGTGAATGAACTTCTGCACCACCAAATTCAGCACATGCGCCAGGCAAGGGATGTGCGTCAAACCGGCTAGTCCCAGAGCTGCAACGAGATTTCGCCTATTATCGCACACCACCAGGCCGGGCTTGAGGCTCACCGGCAGCAACCACTCGTCGGTCTGTTGTGCAAGGCCCGTCCACAACTCCTGTGCGGTGTGGGGCCTGTCCCCCAAACATATGAGTTTCAGAACGGCCTGCTGACGTTTACCCCGGGCTGCTTACGGCCACGTCCTCTCCCAGCACCAGAGGGTCCACTAACACCACCACGACCACGTCCGCGTCCCTTACTAGATGTTTTCCTCATTGTTACCGTTCACCACAATAAGAAAAATATTATTTGGCCCAATGTATTGAATTCAAATTCCGGCCTTTTTTTACAGACACCTAACACTGTCTGGCTATCTATTTAGGTACCGTATTACCCTAATACAGGCACAGCAGTAACCACAGATTTAGCTGAATATAAATGTGAGGCCTAGTATTTAGGCGCTGGGTGACAGGTATACGTTTACGGACAGAATTAGACTTGGAAATGCACGGTAGCGTGTGAAGTTATTGAGAATGACCCTATCAGCACCTTCAATCTAATATACCCTTTTATGGACAGATTTAACCTTGGCCTGATAGAGCAGAAAACAATTATTTAGGGAATTGCTAAGTTGGGAATTGTATTCAACCCAAAACAAAAACTGTGCTTCGGCAGACAGCAGACAGTATTACAATTGGCTAGCCACAGCTGAAACACCAGATTTAGGGTACTGCTATTTTGGCAATTGTATTTTACCCCTCAATAAAATAGCAAGCACAGCCAAGCCCCTGATGTAGGATATAGCAAAAAAAAAAAAAAAAACACTATTGATGGTTAAAAATGGACTTGGTGGCAGCTTGTGCTGGCGCACCACAAGACACAAAATGGCCGCCGATGACCCCAGAAAAAAGTGGGCAGCCTTAAAACAGTGAGCAATTGAATAGCAGAGGTTGTATGATACACAGCTGTATATCGATCACTTCAGTAAGTAAATCCCTGCCTAATCTCGCTGTGGCGAAACCCGCCTTGCCACTGGGCATTGGAGAGGCCTGGCTGCCCGCCTCCTACCTGCTGACTATGGCCCCTGGTGAATTTGTACGTTTGAATGCAATATTTGGGCATGTGGTATTTTATATTGCTGCTACTGGCCCTTTAATGGCCATCCGTGGACATGTTATGACTTTTAGGAACAATGCCCCTTTAAGACTGTGTAGCAGATTGCATTCAGGCCGTCTTTAATATTATATATGTTATTATGGGTTCGGTTAAATTGTATTGCGGTGTGTTGTGGACTGTATATATCTGCTCTTACTGTAATGGTTGCTATGTTACAGGCATTGTTGTTCTGTGCCTCTTCTCCTCCCCCTTTTTCCTGTCCCATTGTTTCTAGTCATGGCTGTGATGGCCTCTTGGGGCAAGTAGGATGACGCTTGTTCATTGGCTGCTGTGCAGTCTTTCAAAAAGCGCCAAGAAAGCGCTGAACACCGAACCCGGACTTTTACGAAAATGTTCGGGTTCGGGTCCGTGTCATGGACACACCAAAATTCGGTACGAACCCGAACTATACAGTTCGGGTTCGCTCATCCCTAGTTAGGACGTAAGGGAATCGTTAATTTCTAACGATAATTTGTTTTCCCTTAGTCCTAACAGAGGCACACAAATCCCCCCCCCCCCCTTTTTTAGTAATTGTGGTTATTTTAGTCTACTTGTAATTACACGATGTCCGGAGGGTCACTCCCCTCTTTATTGGGGGCAGGGCGTGTATATGTCAGTTTTTTATTATTTCATTAAAACTTCCAGCTGTCCTAACCAGTCCACAGGGGCAGAATACCCCATCTGTGCCACTGTTAGGACTAAGGGAAAACAAATTATCGTTAGAAATTAGCGGTTTTATATACACAGCTGAGATGGTTATGCTGTTTTATTACTGAATGTTATTATCACTTTAGAACACGATTGGGTGAATATGTAAGGGGGGGGGATGTGACCTTTCTGGGGGACAACCCCTCAACCAATCCGGATTGAATGTTACACCTATATAAGTATTGAGCTTCACTTGTAAACCACATGTAGCTGAGAAAGACCTGTGTGTCCAGACGTTGCTGTATCCTTTCAGTGTGATTAAACGCTAAGCTTTGATTCAAGAACAAGAGGGCCGCGACTTTTCTGAAGTTTTTTGTACGTTTGAGGGGTCCCTGAGGCCGGGAGCTGACGCCACGAGCAGCGCCGCCATACCACGGACTATGTGTTCCAGGAAGTGGTGCTGTCCTATTCCATTTATTATGTGGAGCCCTCGGGAAGCACCAGGAGCATCCATCAACGGAGGTACCCGGTCGGGGTGCTAGGAGATCCGTTACAATACTATTCTTTACTATACTATTCTGTACTGTACTATACTGTGCTGTGCTATACTATACTGTGCTGTACTATACTATGCTGTGATGTACTATACTATGCTGTACGATACTGTACTATACTATGCTGGACTATACTGTACTATACTGTGCTGTACTATACTATGCTGTGCTGTACTATACTGTACTGTGCTGTACTGTACTATACTGTGCTATACTATACTGTGCTGTACTGTACTATACTGTGCTGTGCTGTACTATACTGTACTATACTATACTGCGCTGTACTATACTGTACTATACTGTGCTATACTGTACTATACTGTGCTGTACTATACTGTACTATACTATGCTGTACTATATTGTGCTATACTATACTGTACTATAATATACTGTACTATACTATACTATAATATACTGTACTATACTATGCTGTACTATACTGTACTATACTGTGCTGTACTATACTATGCTGTACTGTGCAGTACTATACTATGCTGTACTATACTGTGCAGTACTATACCATGCTGTGCTGTACTGTACTATACTGTGCTGTACTATACTGTGCTGTACTATACTGTGCTATAATATACTATACTGTGCTGTACTATACTATGCTGTACTGTGCTGTACTATACTATAATATACTATACTTTTGCTATACTATAATATACTGTACTATAATATACTGTACTATGCTGTACTATACTAGAATATACTATACTGTACTATAATATAATGTGCTGTACTATACTGTGTTATACTATACTATGCTGTACTGTACTGTGCTGTACTATACTATAATATACTGTACTATAATATAATGTGCTGTACTATACTGTATTATACTGTACTATAATATACTGTACTATGCTGTGCTGTACTATAATATACTGTACAGTACTATACTGTGCTGTACTATAATATACTGTACTATGCTGTACTATACTGTGCTGTACTATACTATAATATACTGTACTATAATATAATGTGCTGTACTATACTGTATTATACTGTACTATAATATACTGTACTATGCTGTACTATAATATACTGTACAGTACTATACTGTGCTGTACTATAATATACTGTACTATAATATACTGTACTATACTGTGCTGTACTATAATATACTGTACTATACTATAATATACTGTACTATCCTGTACTATGATGTACTATGTGATGTACTATACTATGCTATACTATAATATACTGTACTATACTGTACTATAATATACTGTACTATCCTGTGCTATACTATAATGTGCTGTACTATACTATAATATACTGTACTATACTATGATGTACTAAAATATACTGTACTCTACTGTACTTTACTATACTGTGCTGTATTATACTGTACTATAAAATACTGTACTATACTATAATATACGGTACTATGCTATAATATACTGTACTATACAATACTGTGCTGTACTATACTATGCTGTACTATTATATACTGTACTATCATATACTGTACTATACTGTGCTGTACTATAATATACTGTGCTACACAATACTGTACTATAATATAATGTACTATACGATACTGTACTATACTATGCAATACTATAATATACTGTACTATAATATACAATACTGTGCTGTACTATACTGTGCTATACTATACGTGCTGTACTATACTGAACTATAATATACTGTACTATAATATACTTTACTATACTATGCTGTACTATAATATAATGTGCTGTACTATAATATACTGTACAATACTGTGCTGTACTATTCTATAATATACTGTACTATACTATAATATACTATACTGTACTATACTATAATATACTATACCATACCGTGCTGTACTGTACTATAATATACTGTACTATACTATAATGTACTATACTGTCCTGTACTATACTGTGCTGCACTATAATATACTGTACTATAATATACTATACTTTGCTGTACTATAATATACTGTACTATTATATACTATACTATACTGTAATATACTATACTGTACTATAATATACTATCCTATACTGCGCTGTACTATAATATACTGTACTATACTATGCTGTACTATAATATACTGTACTATTATATACTGTACTATACTATAATATACTGTACTTTGCCGTATTGTACTGAGATTACGGAGGTGCAATGAGGGGGATTATAGGGGCAGTTTTCTCTACTTTTCTTACTCCCCAGATGTTTCCGGGGGTCAGTAAAGCGGGGTCCACACTTCTGGGGGGCGGGGCCATACTCTGCCCCATTGTACCGGCACCCCCTCTGCTGCAGCCAGGAGCCCAGGAGAGAAGTCCTCTGTCATCTGCGGAGCCCTGACCACAAGACGCATCTCTGCCCCCTGAGAGCCCTGTACACACATGAGGCGGCATCACTGCGGCGGGGAATGTGCGGGGACACGGAGCACTGGAGCCGGCAGGGAGCGGAGGCCGCCGCCTGTGTTACCCTCCCGGGCTCTCCGCGGCTCCAGCTCCTCCCCGCAGCGTCCAAGCAGCTTCCTGCGGCCCCACCTTGTGGGAAAGAGCCCTGGGATGGGGACGAGGGCCGGGAAGAGAGGGAACGAGCCCCCGCAGCGGAGCCATCGGGCCGGATCCAGCCGGATGTGCAGAACGTCAGGCAGAGCGGGAGGACTGTGGCGGAGATCCCGGGGCCTGCTCCGGCCTCCTCCGCCACAGACGGCGACACACGGTGAGGGGGGATGTCCGGGAGGAGGAAGGCGGCCTCTCCTGTCCGGTTCTAGCCGCTAAAGGGCTCTTCTCCCGGGCAGGGAAGCACAAGGGCAGAGCGGAGCTGCAGCCGGGCTGAGAGGGGTGAAGGCGGGGCCTGTGTCCAGTGTCAGCCAATAGACGCGCAGGAGGGCGGAGCTCGGCAGCCAATCACTGCGCAGCGCTGCACATATAAGAGGCGGCCCCGGCTCCGGCCTCAGTGTTTTCTCCAGGAGAAGTCTTTGTGTTTTCTCCCCACGTCTCACACGATGGCAGAGACCGCGCCAGCAGCCGCCGCTCCTCCTCCTCCCGCCGAAGCGGCCGCCAAGTCCAAGAAGCAGCCGAGGAAATCCACCGCGGCAGGGGGCGCCAAGAAAAGCAAGAAGCCGTCCGGTCCCAGCGTGTCCGAGCTCCTGGTCACAGCCGTGTCCGCCTCCAAGGAGCGCAGCGGGGTGTCTCTGGCCGCCCTGAAGAAGGCTCTGGCTGCCGGAGGATGCGATGTAGAGAAGAACAATAGCCGCATCAAGGTGGCCATCAGGGCTCTGGTCACCAAGGGGACCCTCACCCAGGTGAAGGGCAGCGGCGCCTCCGGCTCCTTCAAGCTCAACAAGAAGCAGCAGGAGACCAAGGACAAGGCGGCGGCCAAGAAGAAGAAGCCGGCGGCGGCCAAGAAACCTGCAGCTACTGCGGCCAAGAAACCCGCTAAATCCCCGAAGAAGCCCAAGAAGGCTCCGGCCAAGAGCCCGAAAAAGGCTAAGAAACCAGCCGCGGCCAAGAAAGCAGCCAAGAGCCCCAAGAAGCTGAAGGCTGCCCCCAAGCCCAAGAAGCTGGCCAAGAGTCCGGCTAAGAAGGCGGCCAAACCCAAGGCTGCCAAGAGTCCGGCTAAGAAGGCGGCCAAACCCAAGGCTGCCAAGAGTCCGGCTAAGAAAGCGGCGAAAGCCAAGAAGTAACCGGCGCCGCCCGCACTTCTCCCCCAAAGGCTCTTCTCAGAGCCACCACCTCCTCCTCAGACGAGCTCCACTCCGCCCTTCTGCCCTCGTTCTCCGCTCACAGTGGATATATTCAGTCTCCAGATTACATTACAGCCTCCACATTGTATTACAGCCTCAATATTAGCGGCCTCTACATTACATCACAGCTTAAACATTGTTACAGCCTCCATATTAATTGACAGCCTCTGTATTACCAGCCTCTACATTACAGCCGCCCTACTACCAGCCTCCATTTTGTATTATCAATCTCAACATATTACAGCCTTCATATTTTCAGCCTCTACTTTACATTATAGCCTCCATATTATATTGCAGCATTTATATTACCAGCCTCCACATTATATTACAGACTCCATATTACCGTCATCTACATTACATCACAGCATAAACATGTTACAACCTCCATAATTCCAGCCTCCACATTATATTACAGCCTCTACATTACATTACAGTCCTCTACATTACATCAGAGCCTAAACATTATGTTACAGCCTCCATATTTTCAGCATCAAGATTACATCACAGCCTCCATACTACCAGCCTCCACATGATATTACCAGCCTCTGCATTTCAGGCTAAAATTATATTACAGCCTCTGCATTACATTACAGCCTCCGTATTACCGGCCTCTACATTACAGTCTCCATATTACATTAACGGCCTCCACATTATATTAAATCCTCCGTATTACCGGCCTCTACATTACACCACAGCTTAAACATTATGTTACAGCCTCCACATTACATCACAGCCTCAACATTGACAGCCTCCATATTACCAGCCTGTAAATTACATTATATCCTCCGCATTATATTAAAGCCTCTATATTATATTATCAACCTCCACATTACATTGCAGCCTCCATATTATTTTACCACTACGCCCCTTATCCTCCCCAGTGCCCAATCACCACTCCCCTCATTAATAGCAGATCACTACTCCCCTCATCCTCCTCTCTGGCAGATCACTACTTCCCTCATTCTCCTCAATGGCTGACCACTACTCCCCTCATCATCCTCAATAGCATATAACTACTTCCCTCATTCTCCTTATTGCCCAATCACTACTCCCCTCATCATCCTCAATAGCATATAACTACTCCCCTCATACTTAGTGCCCGATCACTACTCCCCTCATCATCCTCAATACCATATAACTACTCCCCTCATCCTTAGTGCCCGATCACTACTCCCCTCATCCTCCTCTCTGGCAGATCACTACTCCCCTCATCCTCCTCAATAGCATATAACTACTCCCCTCATACTTAGTGCCCGATCACTACTCCCCTCATCCTCCTCTCTGGCAGATCACTACTCCCCTCATCATCCTCAATAGCATATAACTACTTCCCTCATTCTCCTTATTGCCCAATCACTACTCCCCTCATCATCCTCAATAGCATATAACTACTCCCCTCATCCTTAGTGCCCGATCACTACTCCCCTCATCCTCCTCTCTGGCAGATCACTACTCCCCTAATCATCCTCAATACCATATAACTACTCCCCTCATCCTTAGTGCCCGATCACTACTCCCCTCATCATCCTCAATAGCATATAACTACTTCCCTCATTCTCCTTATTGCCCAATCACTACTCCCCTCATCATCCTCAATAGCATATAACTACTCCCCTCATCCTTAGTGCCCGATCACTACTCCCCTCATCCTCCTCTCTGGCAGATCACTACTCCCCTTATACACTTCAGCTGAGCTCTGCTCCCCTAATCATCCTCAATACCATATAACTACTCCCCTCATCCTTAGTGCCCGATCACTACTCCCCTCATCCTCCTCTCTGGCAGATCACTACTCCCCTCATACTTAGTGCCCGATCACTACTCCCCTCATACTTAGTGCCCGATCACTACTCCCCTCATCCTCCTCTCTGGCAGATCACTGCTCCCCTTATACACTTCAGCTGAGCTCTGCTCCCGCTATGAATGGCTGCGGATCAGCGAGCTGTGCGGCTGCTCAGTGCAGGGCGGGAGGACGAGGCTCCGCCCCTACGGGCACATAACGGCTGCGGGGTCCAGAGCTCTGCTACTATTGGCTGGGAGAGCTCAGGATCTCGTCGCTCATTTGAATTTCCCGCCTATAGTCCCCAACTGCAAATGAGCTGCTGATCTACAGGAGGAGCCGGTCATGTGACCTGTACGCGCGTCATAAGCCACGCCCAGCGCCTCTCATTGGCTTCTCCACGAGTCTTGTCTCCGTTGAAGGCTTCTAATCCACCCAATGAGCGGCGCTGGGGGCGGAGCAGTAGCCTATAAAGGCGGCAGGAGGCGGCTCCTCCGGATCACACACATCAGAGTCTTCTTTGCTGTTCTGTGCTCTGCTGTAGAGAACGATGTCTGGACGCGGCAAACAAGGAGGCAAAGTCCGGGCTAAGGCCAAGACCCGCTCCTCCCGGGCAGGGCTCCAGTTCCCGGTCGGCCGAGTGCACAGGCTCCTCCGCAAGGGCAACTACGCCCAGAGGGTGGGCGCCGGCGCTCCCGTCTACTTGGCCGCTGTGCTCGAGTATCTCACCGCCGAGATCCTGGAGCTGGCCGGCAATGCCGCCCGCGACAACAAGAAGACCCGCATCATCCCCCGCCACCTGCAGCTGGCCGTGCGCAACGACGAGGAGCTCAACAAGCTGCTGGGCGGCGTCACCATCGCCCAGGGAGGCGTCCTGCCCAACATCCAGGCCGTGCTGCTGCCCAAGAAGACCGAGAGCACCAAGTCGGCCAAGAGCAAGTGAGCCCGGCTCTGCTGCTGCTGCTGTGCCCCCCGGAACCAAAGGCTCTTCTAAGAGCCCCCCACATGCTCTGTACGACTGAGCTGGCGATGCCGCTGATCTCCGCTGTGGAGGCGTCCGGGCGTCACACAGGGGCACTTACCGCTCCTGACTAGAGATGGGAAGTTTGGATCATTGGCTTCAGTTGGTGACAAGTGAACCGGAGCCGGATAGGTAATAAGTGTCCGATCAGTGGTGACCGGACTGAGGACTAGGAAGGGGGGGCTGGGGGCCCTGATCTGGGCATTATACTGAGTGGGGGGCTGGGGGCCCTGATCTGGGCATTATACTGAGTGGGGGGCCCTGATCTGGGCATTATACTGAGTGGGGGGCGCTGCTGGGGGCCCTGATCTGGGCATTATACTGAGTGGGGGGGCTGGGGGCCCTGATCTGGGCATTATACTGAGTGGGGGGCTGGGGGCCCTGATCTGGGCATTATACTGAGTGGGGGGCCCTGATCTGGGCATTATACTGAGTGGGGGGCGCTGCTGGAGGCGCTCTATTCTATGGACAGCACTGCGGGGGCTTTATACTGCTGCAGCCGGTCAGAGACTCCGTGTATTGTTCTAGAAGGAGTCGGATCATTGGATTCTTAGCCTCAGTGCACGACTCCCTGGACCGTGTGCGCCTCCGCTCTGATTGGCTGCTGGCCTCCCCTCCTCCTCCGACATGAATCGGACATCACCGCTCCTGACCTGCTGCGAGTCCGGGCAGACATTGCTGCTGTGGAGGGTTTGTCCGCTGGATTCTGACCGGACTGTAATTGAGCGGGAGTTTCAAAAGCCAGAGATCAGCCAATCACTGTAAAGCACTTGTCGTATAGCTCCGCCCCCTTCTCTGCGCTGGTGTCCGGGGATAGAGCGCACGGCGGGGCTCACATCCATCCATTAGCAGATCACTACTGCCCTCATTCTCCTCACTGGCTGACCACTACTCCCCTAATCATCCTCAGTACCATATAACTACTTCACTCATTCTCCTCATTGCCCAACTGCTCTCTGTCTGATCACTCCTCCCCCCATCATCCTCAGTGTCCAATCACTACTCCCCCATCCTCAGTGTCCAATCACTACTCCCCTCATCCTCCTCAGTGTCCAATCACTACTCCCCCCATCCTCAGTGTCCAATCACTACTCCCCTCATCCTCCTCAGTGTCCAATCACTACTCCCCCCATCCTCAGTGTCCAATCACTACTCCCCTCATCCTCAGTGTCCAATCACTACTCCCCCCATCCTCAGTGTCCAATCACTACTCCCCTCATCCTCAGTGTCCAATCACTACTCCCCTCATCCTCAGTGTCCAATCACTACTCCCCCCATCCTCAGTGTCCAATCACTACTCCCCCATCCTCCTCACTGTCTGATAACTACTCCCCCATCCTCCTCAGTGTCCAATCACTACTCCCCCCATCCTTCTCTTTGGCCGATCACTACTCCCCTCATCCTCCCGAGTATACGATCACTACTCCCCTCATCCTCCCGATCTGGTCTATAATGAGGGAATAATCCGCCTCGGACATGAGGCTTCCATGTATTCACACAATGCGGCAGCTCCGTCCTAGAGGAGGGGGGGGGGGGGCTCTGAGAAGAGCGGGGGGAGGAGACAGCAGGAGGGGCGGGGCTCACATCCATCCATTCAGATGAGCCGAGGGCGGAGCTTGTCCACGGCCGCTGAATTCTTACCGGACGGTAATTGAGCGGGAATTTCAAAAGCCAAGGTACTAGTTCTATAGCCCCGCCCCCATAGCCTGCTCAGTATTAACCCGTCAGTGGCCGCCTTCTCCCGCTCCCGCACCGGAGAAGGGGAGAACAGTCCCGTATTCACTGTGCGGAGAAGAGCGGCTCCATCGCTGCGCTGGTGTCCAGGGATAGAGCGCACGACCTCCCTGCGGGCACAGTACACTCAGCGGCGGCATCACTACCAGCAGGGGGCGGGGCGCAGTGAGGGGCGGGGCGGTTATCAGCAGAGCAGCGAGGCCCTGATAGACGGAAGAGAGATGTTAGCCCCGCCCCCGGCTCATCTGAATAGACGGATGCGAGTTCTGCTCCGCCCCCCGTTTTAGCAGAATGGATGGCTATGAGCCCAGCCCCTCCTGCTGCTCCGCCCTCCGACTCAGCTCTATGAATGGATGTGAGCCCCTCCCTTCTTGCTGCTCCGTTCCCCGGCTCAGCTGGATGGATGTATGTGAGCCACGCCTCTCCTGTTGCTCCGCCCCCGGCTCTGCTGAATGGATGTATGTGAGCCCCGCCCCTCTATTTGCTCCGCCCTGGCTCTGCTGAATGGATGTATGTGAGCCACGCCTCTCTATTTGCTCCGCCCCCGGCTCAGCTGAATGGATGTGAGGCTGCCAATTGGAAGAAGTGGAGACACCACATGACCCTCTCCTCCAGTAGATCGGCGCGCAGTCAGCAGCAGCTCATTTGCATGGCCCGTCTATAAATACCGCCGCGGTGGCAGGAGGAGAACAGACGAGATTTTGTCCTCAGTCAGAATGCCCGATCCCGCCAAGTCCGCCCCAGCGCCCAAGAAGGGCTCCAAGAAAGCCGTCACCAAGGTCCAGAAGAAGGACGGCAAGAAGCGGAGGAAGAGCAGGAAGGAGAGCTATGCCATCTACGTCTACAAGGTGCTGAAGCAGGTCCACCCCGACACCGGCATCTCCTCCAAGGCCATGGGCATCATGAACTCCTTCGTCAACGACATCTTCGAGCGCATCGCAGGGGAAGCCTCCCGCCTGGCTCACTACAACAAGCGCTCCACCATCACCTCCCGGGAGATCCAGACCGCCGTGCGCCTGCTGCTGCCCGGAGAGCTGGCCAAGCACGCCGTCTCCGAGGGCACCAAGGCCGTCACCAAGTACACCAGCGCCAAGTGAGCGCCGCTCCCGCTCTCCGGACCCAAAGGCTCTTCTCAGAGCCCCCACCCTGTCTCCAGCGGAGCTGCTCCCGGGTCTCCCCGTTGTTCTCACAGTGGCTGCGGTTTTCCTCCCTGTCAGCTAGATGAGATGCGGTAACGCTATCGGAAGTTACAATACAAGCTCCCCTCATCCTCCTCCTCCATGCCCGATCACTACTCCCATCATCCTCCTCAGTGTGGCGCTCCCTGGAGAGAGGCTGTGCGGCCGCTCAGTGCAGGACAGGAGGACGAGGCTCCTACGGGCACATAACGGCTGCGGGGTCCAGAGCTCTCCTATTGGCTGGGAGAGCTCAGCATCTCGTCCCTCATTTGAATTTCCCGCCTATAGTTGAGCTACTGATTTACAGGAGGAGCCGGTCATGTGACCTGTACCAGCGCCGCTCATTGGCGGGACGGATTAACCCCTCAGTCTCCGAGCGGTGGAGAACACCCGGGGCTCGGGATTTACACAGATTATTGGGGGGGTTTCTGTAATGTAGACCTCCGGCTGTACTGAGCACAGGGCGCCGCTGATCTCCTGATGTGCGGGCGGTGTTAACCCCTCAGTGGAATCGTAGCTCCTCCCCGGGAAGATGTGGGTGGCTCTGAGAAGAGCCTTTGTGCTGTGAGGACGGAGGAGGCGGCGGCGGCATTAACCCCCGAAGCCGTAGAGAGTGCGGCCCTGGCGCTTGAGCGCGTAGACCACGTCCATGGCGGTGACGGTCTTCCTCTTGGCGTGCTCGGTGTAGGTGACGGCGTCCCGGATGACGTTCTCCAGGAAGACTTTCAGCACCCCGCGAGTCTCCTCATAGATGAGGCCGGAGATGCGCTTGACGCCTCCCCTGCGAGCTAGGCGGCGGATGGCAGGCTTGGTGATGCCCTGGATGTTATCACGGAGCACCTTCCTGTGCCGCTTGGCGCCGCCTTTCCCGAGCCCTTTCCCTCCTTTACCGCGACCAGACATCTTCTAGGTGTGAGGAGCAGAGAGCAGTGACTGCTCAGCCCAGAGCCCTCCTTTATATGGAGCATGGGCGGACCTGAAAGAGAACTGGGGGCGGGGCTGTTCCTGAACTCCAGGCCCCGCCCTCCAGCTCTGATTGGCTGAGCTCAGAAGTGCTGGTGGTTTGCATTTTCCAGCCTCCATGTTACCAGCCTGTAAATTACATCCTATCCTTCGCATTAAAATAAAGTCTCTATATTATATTATCAACCTCCACATTATATTACAGCCTCCATACTACCAGCCTCCACATTCTATTACAGCCTCTGCATTACATTACAGCCTCCACCTTACATTATAGCCTCCATATTACATCTATGTTTCTATTACAGCATCCATATTACATTATCTTCCTCCACATTATATTACAGCCTCCATACTACTAGCCTCTACATTACAGCCTCCACATTCTATTACAGCCTCCATACTACATTATCTTCCTCCACATTACATTACAGCCTCCATACTACTAGCCTCTACATTACAGCCTCCACATTACATTACCAGGCTCCACATAATATCACAGCCTCCACATTCTATTACAGCCTCTGCATTACATTATAGCCTCCACCTTACATCACAGCCTCCATATTACCAGCCTCTACATTACATTACAGCCTCCATACTACCAGCCTCTACATTACATTACAGCCTCCACATTACATTACCAGGCTCCACATAATATCACAGCCTCCACATTACATTACAGCCTACATATAATATTACAGCTTCCACATGATATTACAGCCTCCATATTACATTACAGCCTCTATATTATATTACAGCTTCCACAATATATTACAGCCTCCATATTATATTATCAACCTCAACATTATATTACAGCCTCCATATTTAAAGCCTCCACATTACATTATAGTCTCCACATTACATCACAGCCTCTATATTATCATCCTCAACATTATATTACAGTCTCCATATTTACAGCATCTACATTATATTACAGCCTCCATATTAATGGCCTCCACATTACATCACAGCCTCCATATTATATTATCAACCTCAACATTATATTACAGCCTCCATACTACCAGCCTCCGCATTATATTACAGCCTCCATGTTACATTACCGGCCTCCACATTCTATTACAGCCTCTGCCTTACAGCTTCCACATTATTTTACAGCCTCCATATTACCAGGCTCCACATTATATTACAGCCTCCATATTACCAGGCTCCACATTATATTACAGCCTCCATACTACCAGGCTCCACATTATATTACAGCGTCAACATTACATTATAGCCTCCATATTACCAGGCTTCACATTATTTTACAGCCTCCACATTACATTATAGCCTCCATATTATATTACAGCTTCCACATTTTATTACAGCCTCCATATTATATTACAGCTTCCACATTTTATTACAGCCTCCATATTACCAGGCTCCACATTATATTACAGCTTTCATATTACCAGGCTCCACATTATATTACAGCCTCCACATTACATTATAGCCTCCATATTATATTACAGCCTCCACATTATATTACAGCCTCCATATTACCAGTCTCCACATGATATACAGCCTCCACATTATATTACAGCCTTCACATTATATTACAGCCTACAGAATTTAGCTTTTACACTATATTACAGCCTCCATATTGCCAGGCTCCAAATTATATGACAGCCTCCACATTTCATTATAGCCTCCACATTATATTACAGCCTCCATATTATATTACAGCCTCCACATTACATTATAGCCTCCATATTATATTACAGCCTCCACATTACAGCCTCCATATTACCAGTCTCCACATGATATTACAGCCTCCACATTATATTACAGCCTACAGATTTCAGCCTTCACACTATAGTTCAGCCTCCATATTACCAGGCTCCACATTATATTACAGCCTCCATATTACCAGGCTTCACATTATATTACAGCCTCCATATTACCAGGCTCCACATTATTTTACAGCCTCCACATTAAATTACAGCCTCCATATTACCAGTCTCCACATTATATTACAGCCTCCATATTATATTACAGCCTTCACATTATATTACAGCCTACAGATTTTAGCTTTCACACTATATTACAGCCTCCATATTGCCAGGCTCCAAATTATATGAAAGCCTCCACATTTCATTATAGCCTCCACATTATATTACAGCCTCCACATTATATTACAGCCTCCATATTATATTATAGCCTCCACATTACATTATAGCCTCCATATTATATTACAGCCTTCACATTATATTACAGCCTACAGATTTTAGCTTTCACACTATATTACAGCCTCCATATTGCCAGGCTCCAAATTATATGACAGCCTCCACATTTCATTATAGCCTCCACATTATATTACAGCCTCCACATTATATTACAGCCTCCACATTACATTATAGCCTCCATATTATATTACAGCCTCCACATTACAGCCTCCATATTACCAGTCTCCACATGATATTACAGCCTCCACATTATATTACAGCCTACAGATTTCAGCCTTCACACTATAGTTCAGCCTCCATATTACCAGGCTCCACATTATTTTACAGCCTCCACATTAAATTACAGCCTCCATATTACCAGTCTCCACATTATATTACAGCCTCCACATTATATTACAGCCTTCACATTATATTACAGCCTACAGATTTCAGCTTTCACACTATATTACAGCCTCCATATTGCTAGGCTCCAAATTATATTACAGCCTCCGCATTTCATTATAGCTTCCACATTATATTACAGTCTCAATATTACCAGGCTTCACATTATATTACAGCCTCCATATTACATTATAGCCTCCACATTATATTGCAGCCTCCACATTATATTACAGCCTCCATATTATATTATAGCCTCCACATTACATTATAGCCTCCATATTATATTACAGCCTCCACATTATATTACAGCCTCCATATTATATTATAGCCTTCACATTACATTATAGCCTCCATATTACATTATAGCCTCCATATTATATTACGGCCTCCATATTACCAGTCTCCACATGATATTACAGCCTCCACATTATATTACAGCCTACAGATTTCAGCCTCCATATTACCAGGCGGTCCTCATTAAGGTCTTACTGGGGGGCCTGTTGTGTGTGTGGGGGGATGGGGGGGGATAGAAGCATCACCAGCATCATATGCATCAACTTCCGTCTATAATGAGCAGCTTTCTTCAGCCGCCCTCTGAAGAAACCACCCAGCTCCAGCAGCAGGACATCCAGCAGAACCTGAACCAGCAGGCAGTGACATACTTGGACTGCACCCTGTAACCCATGATCCAAGATCTCCTGGACTTCTGGGCATGCAAACTTCATGTGTGGCCCCAACTGGGCGAGTTTTCCATGGACATGCTTCCCTGCACGACGTACTGTGGGACAGCCACCGCCATAAGGCCTTTAAAACTCTCCGTCTCCACCAGACGGAATGACAGAATTTCAAAGGCCAGTAATTTAGAAATGCTGGCATTCAGGGCCAGGGATCACGGGTGGGTAGGGGGGTACTTCCTCTTCCGCTCCAGCGTTTGGGAGATGGAGAGCTTGTAACGGATCACCTGGCACCCCGACTGAGTACCTCCGTTGACGGATGCTCCTAGCGTTTTCCTGAGGTTTCCAAGCACTCTGGCAGACACCACAATCACCGAACCGAAGCAGCATATAAATCCTCTTCAAGCATATGAATGCTGTAGACAGTTGAATAGGAAACCACACAAATAGGTTTACACTCCTAGCAGTCAAACTGGGACAGCATGCAATAAATCCTCCCCAAGAATGAGACGACACTTCACCTTGAGGGTTAAAACAGGAACTGACTTTATTTAGACACAGCACACCTACTCTAAACTCCCCAACAGCCTCATTTACATACAATAGGGCACCTAGAGGACTCTGGTACAAGGAAGGGTGGGGCCAGACAATAGCAAGGGCTGATGGGAGATGGAGGAGGGACAGAGCAGCTGGTTTAAACTGGTGTCCCTGAGACAACACCCTGCCGGGGGAACAATGGGACAGGAAAAAGGGGGAGGAGAAGAGGCACAGAACAACAATGCCTGTAACATGCAAACATTACAGTAAGAGCAAGATATATACAGTCCACAACACACAGCAATACAAAATACCACATGCCCAAATTGCATTCCACGTACAAATTCACCAGGGGCCATAGTCAGTAGGTAGGAGGCGGGTAGCCAGGCCTCTCCAATGCCCAGTGGCGAGGCGGGTTCCGCCACAGAGCTGAACGCTTCCGTGGGACATTGTGGAGATGCTTGGTGACCCAGGTGGTGGTGTTGCTGGCAGATCCTCTGCGGGGTGGCAGGTGGCACTGTAGCTCCAGAGGTGGATGAAGAGGCCACGACTGCAGCAGAAGAGGAAGCAGGAGGAGCCAGAGACCTTTCTTGGTTTTTGAGGTGTCTTCTCCACTGCAGCTCGTGCTTTGCACTTAGATGCCTGGTCATGCAGGTTGTGATCAGGTTGAGAACGTTTATGCCTCGCTTCAGGCTCTGATTGCACAGCGTGCAAACCACTCGTGTCTTCTCGTCAGCACATTCTCTGAAGAACTGCCACGTCAGGGAACTCCTTGGAGCTGGCTTTGGTGTGCTCGTTCCCTTGCTGCGGTGGGCAGTAGGAGGCGTACTGTCTAGAGGACGGCCGCTCCGCTTTTGCACCCTGCTCCCTCTTCTGCTTGGCTGGTGGCTCTGTGCGACCACCGCCTCTTCCTCCGAACTACATAGGTCACTCGCATGACCTTGATTCCATGTGGGGTTGAGGACCTCATCGTCCTCCTCATCATCTTCCACCTAGTCTTGACCCCTGCCTTCCTTCTCGGTCTGCACACTTTCGAAAGCCCCAGCAGTTGGCACCTGTGTTTCGTCATCATCCGAGACGTGCTGCGATGGTCCTCCCATGTACTCATCCTGAAAGATAAGTGGTTGGGCATCGGTGCACTCAATCTCTTCCACTTCTGGGGCAGGGCTAGGTGGAAGTCCCTGGGAAACCCTGCTAACAGAGTCATCAAAAAGCAGAAGAGACTGCTGCATGACTTGGGGCTCAGACTGCTTGGCTGATGTGCAAGGGGGCGAGGTGAAAGACTGATGGACATCGGCTGCAGGTGCTAACTGTGGTCTTTCAGCAGGAGACTGGGTGTGAGACAATGTGAAGGAACTGGAGCCACTGTCAGCCACCCAATCTACTATCTCCTGTACTTGTTCAGGCCTCACCATTCGTAGAGCCGCATTAGGCCCGACCAAATACCGCTGCAGGTTCTGTCACCTACTCGCACCTGAGGAAGGGGTTTCACTTGTGCGTGTAGCTGGTACAGATCGACCACGTCCTCTCCCTGCAACAGGAGCTCCACCAGCAGCGCCACGACCGGGGCCACGTCCCTTATTTGACGCTCTCCTCATATTTCTAGAATTTAGGATCTTGCCCAAAATGGGTGTTTAATTAATAGTAGAATAGAACGACAGTATGTACAGGGTGTATCTGACACGGCCTGAATCAGACTAGGCCTCAATTAAAGATTTATGCTCAAAATGGCTGTATTTCAAATACCTAAATAGAACCCAAATATATAAAGGGTGTATCTCACACGCCCTGACCCACACTAGGCCTCAATTAAATACACTGCTCAAAAAAATAAAGGGAACACTTAAACAACACGATGTAACTCCACTTCTGTGAAATCAAACTGTCCACTTAGGAAGCAGCACTGAGTGACAATCAATTTCACATGCTGTTGTGCAAATGGGATAGACAACAGGTGGAAATTTTAGGCAATTAGCAAGACACCCCCAATAAAGGAGTGGTTCTGCATGTGGTGACCACAGACCACTTCTCAGTTCCTATGCTTCCTGGCTGATGTTTTGGTCACTTTTGAATGCTGGCGGTGCTTTCACTCTAGTGGTAGCATGAGACGGAGTCTACAACCCACACAAGTGGCTCAGGTAGTGCAGCTTATCCAGGATGGCACATCAATGCGAGCTGTGGCAAGAAGGTTTGCTGTGTCTGTCAGCGTAGTGTCCAGAGCATGGAGGCGCTACCAGGAGACAGGCCAGTACATCAGGAGACGTGGAGGAGGCCGTAGGAGGGCAACAACCCAGCAGCAGGACCGCTACCTCCGCCTTTGTGCAAGGAAGAACAGGAGGAGCACTGCCAGAGCCCTGCAAAATGACCTCCAGCAGGCCACAAATGTGCATGTGTCTGCTCAAACGGTCAGAAACAGACTCCATGAGGGTGATATGAGGGCCCGACGTCCACAGGTGGGGGTTGTGCTTACAGCCCAACACCGTGCAGGAGGTTTGGCATTTGCCAGAGAACACCAATATTGGCAAATTCGCCACTGGCGCCCTGTGCTCTTCACAGATGAAAGCAGGTTCACACTGAGCACATGTGACAGACGTGACAGAGTCTGGAGACGCCGCGGAGAACGTTCTGCTGCCTGCAACATCCTCCAGCATGACCGGTTTGGCATTGGGTCAGTAATGGTGTGGGGTGGCATTTCTTTGGAGGGCCGCACAGACCTCCATGTGCTCGCCAGAGGTAGCCTGACTGCCATTAGGTACCGAGATGAGATCCTCAGACCCCTTGTGAGACCATATGCTGGTGCGGTTGGCCCTGGGTTCCTCCTAATGCAAGACAATGCTAGACCTCATGTGGCTGGAGTGTGTCAGCAGTTCCTGCAAGACGAAGGCATTGATGCTATGGACTGGCCCGTCCGTTCCCCAGACCTGAATCCAATTGAGCACATCTGGGACATCATGTCTCGCTCTATCCACCAACGTCACGTTGCACCACAGACTGTCCAGGAGTTGGCAGATGCTTTAGTCCAGGTCTGGGAGGAGATCCCTCAGGAGACCGTCCGCCACCTCATCAGGAGCATGCACAGGCGTTGTAGGGAGGTCATACAGGCACGTGGAGGCCACACACACTACTGAGCCTCATTTTGACTTGTTTTAAGGACATTACATCAAAGTTGGATCAGCCTGTAGTGTGTTTTTCCACTTTAATTTTGAGGGTGACTCCAAATCCAGACCTCCATGGGTTAAAACATTTGATTTCCATTTTTTAATTTTTGTGTGATTTTGTTGTCAGCACATTCAACTATGTAAAGAACAAAGGATTTCAGAAGAATATTTAATTAATTCTGATCTAGGATGTGTTATTTCTGTGTTCCCTTTATTTTTTTGAGCAGTGTATATAACATAGTACATAAGGCCGAAAAAAGACATTTGTCCATCCAGTTCGGCCTGTTATCCTGCAAGTTGATCCAGAGGAAGGCAAAAAAAAAACTGTGAGGTAGAAGCCAATTTTCCCCACTTTAGGGGAATAAAAAATTCCTTCCCGACTCCAATCAGGCATCAGACTAACTCCCTGGATCAACGACCCCTCTCTAGTAGCTATAGCCTGTAATATTATTACACTCCAGAAATACATCCAGGCCCCTCTTGAATTCCTTTTTTGCACTCACCATCACCACCTCCTCAGGCAGAGAGTTCCATAGTCTCACTGCTCTTACCGTAAAGAGTCCATAGTCTCACTGCTCTTACCGTATAGAGTCCATAGTCTCACTGCTCTTACAGTATAGAGTCCATAGTCTCACTGCTCTTACTGTATAGAGTCCATAGTCTCACTGCTCTTACAGTAAAGAGTCCATAGTCTCACTGCTCTTACAGTATAGAGTCCATAGTCTCACTGCTCTTACAATAAAGAGTTCATAGTCTCACTGCTCTTACAGTAAAGAGTCCATAGTCTCACTGCTCTTACAGTAAAGAGTCCATAGTCTCACCGCTCTTACAGAAAAGAGTCCATAGTCTCACTGCTCTTACAGTAAAGTGTCCATAGTCTCACTGCTCTTACAGTAAAGAGTCCATAGTCTCACTGCTCTTACCGTAAAGAGCCCATAGTCTCACCGCTCTTACAGTACAGAGTCCATAGTCTCACTGCTCTTACAGTATAGAGTCCATAGTCTCACTGCTCTTACAGTATAGAGTCCATAGTCTCACTGCTCTTACAGTATAGAGTCCATAGTCTCACTGCTCTTACAGTAAAGAGTCCATAGTCTCACTGCTCTTACAGTAAAGAGTCCGTAGTCTCACTGCTCTTACAGTAAAGAGTCCATAGTCTCACTGCTCTTACAGTAAAGAGTCCATAGTCTCACCGCTCTTACAGTAGAGTCCATAGTCTCACCGCTCTTACAGTATAGAGTCCATAGTCTCACTGCTCTTACAGTAAAGAGTCTATAGTCTCACTGCTCTTACAGTATAGAGTCCATAGTCTCACTGCTCTTACAGTAAAGAGTCCATAGTCTCACTGCTCTTACAGTAAAGAGTCGATAGTCTCACTGCTCTTACAGTACAGAGTCCATAGTCTCACTGCTCTTACAGTAAAGAGTCCATAGTCTCACTGCTCTTACAGTAAAGAGTCCATAGTCTCACCGCTCTTACAGAAAAGAGTCCATAGTCTCACTGCTCTTACAGTATAGAGTCCACAGTCTCACTGCTCTTACAGTAGAGAGTCCATAGTCTCACTGCTCTTACAGTATAGAGTCCATAGTCTCACTGCTCTTACTGTAAAGAGTCCATAGTCTCACTGCTCTTACAGTAAAGAATCCATAGTCTCACTGCTCTTACAGTATAGAGTCCATAGTCTCACTGCTCTTACAGTAAAGAGTCCATAGTCTCACTGCTCTTACTGTAAAGAGTCCATAGTCTCACTGCTCTTACAGTATAGAGTCCATAGTCTCACTGCTCTTACAGTAAAGAGTCCATAGTCTCACTGCTCTTACAGTAAAGAGTCCATAGTCTCACCGCTCTTACAGAAAAGAGTCCATAGTCTCACTGCTCTTACAGTAAAGAGTCCATAGTCTCACTGCTCTTACAGTATAGAGTCCATAGTCTCACTGCTCTTACAGTAAAGAGTCCATAGTCTCACTGCTCTTACAGTAAAGAGTCCATAGTCTCACCGCTCTTACAGTATAGAGTCCATAGTCTCACTGCTCTTACAGTAAAGAGTCCATAGTCTCACTGCTCTTACAGTACAGAGTCCATAGTCTCACTGATCTTACAGTAAAGAGTCCATAGTCTCACTGCTCTTACTGTATAGAGTCCATAGTCTCACTGCTCTTACAGTAAAGAGTCCATAGTCTCACTGCTCTTACAGTATAGAGTCCATAGTCTCACTGCTCTTACAGTATAGAGTCCATAGTCTCACTGCTCTTACAGTATAGAGTCCATAGTCTCACTGCTCTTACAGTATAGAGTCCATAGTCTCACTGCTCTTACAGTATAAAGTCCATAGTCTCACTGCTCTTACAGTAAAGAGTACATAGTCTCACTGCTCTTACAGTAAAGAGTCCATAGTCTCACTGCTCTTACAGTATAGAGTCCATAGTCTCACTGCTCTTACAGTAAAGAGTCCATAGTCTCACTGCTCTTACAGTACAGAGTCCATAGTCTCACTGATCTTACAGTAAAGAGTCCATAGTCTCACTGCTCTTACTGTATAGAGTCCATAGTCTCACTGCTCTTACAGTAAAGAGTCCATAGTCTCACTGCTCTTACAGTATAGAGTCCATAGTCTCACTGCTCTTACAGTATAGAGTCCATAGTCTCACTGCTCTTACAGTATAGAGTCCATAGTCTCACTGCTCTTACAGTATAGAGTCCATAGTCTCACTGCTCTTACAGTATAAAGTCCATAGTCTCACTGCTCTTACAGTAAAGAGTACATAGTCTCACTGCTCTTACAGTAAAGAGTCCATAGTCTCACTGCTCTTACAGTATAGAGTCCATAGTCTCACTGCTCTTACAGTAAAGAGTCCATAGTCTCACTGCTCTTACAGTAGAGTCCATAGTCTCACTGCTCTTACAGTAGAGTCCATAGTCTCACTGCTCTTACAATAAAGAGTTCATAGTCTCACTGCTCTTACAGTAAAGAGTCCATAGTCTCACTGCTCTTACAGTAAAGAGTCCATAGTCTCACTGCTCTTACAGTAAAGAGTCCATAGTCTCACCGCTCTTACAGAAAAGAGTCAATAGTCTCACTGCTCTTACAGTATAGAGTCCATAGTCTCACTGCTCTTACAGTACAGAGTCCATAGTCTCACTACTCTTACAGTAAAGAGTCCATAGTCTCACCGTTTTTACAGTAAAGAGTCCATAGTCTCACTGCTCTTACAGTAAAGAGTCCATAGTCTCACTGCTCTTACAGTAAAGAGTCCATAGTCTCACTGCTCTTACAGTAAAGAGTCCATAGTCTCACTGCTCTTACAGTAAAGAGTCCATAGTCTTACCGCTCTTACAGAAAAGAGTCCATAGTCTCACTGCTCTTACAGTAAAGAGTCCATAGTCTCACTGCTCTTACAGTAAAGAGTCCATAGTCTCACTGCTCTTACAGTAAAAAGTCCATAGTCTCACTGCTCTTACAGTAAAGAGTCCATAATCTCACCGCTCTTACAGAAAAGAGTCCATAGTCTCACTGCTCTTACAGTAAAGAGTCCATAGTCTCACTGCTCTTACAGTAAAGAGTCCATAGTCTCACTGCTCTTACAGTATAGAGTCCATAGTCTCACTGCTCTTACAGTACAGAGTCCATAGTCTCACTGCTCTTACAGTAAAGAGTCCATAGTCTCACTGCTCTTACAGTAAAGAGTCCATAGTCTCACTGCTCTTACAGTATAAAGTCCATAGTCTCACTGCTCTTACAGTAAAGAGTCCAGAGTCTCACTGCTCTTTCAGTAAAGAGTACATAGTCTCACTGCTCTTACAGTAGAGTCCATAGTCTCACTGCTCTTACAGTACAGAGTCCATAGTCTCACTGCTCTTACAGTAAAGAGTCCATAGTCTCACTGCTCTTACAGTAAAGAGTCCATAGTCTCACCGCTCTTACAGTAAAGAGCCCATAGTCTCACTGCTCTTACAGTAAAGAGTCCATAGTCTCACTGCTCTTACAGTAAAGAGTCCATAGTCTCACTGCTCTTACAGTAAAGAGTCAATAGTCTCACTGCTCTTACAGTAAAGAGTACATAGTCTCACTGCTCTTACAGTAAAGAGTCCATAGTCTCACTGCTCTTACAGTAAAGAGTCCATAGTCTCACTGCTCTTACAGTAAAGAGCCCATAGTCTCACTGCTCTTACAGTAAAGAGTTCATAGTCTCACTGCTCTTACAGTAAAGAGTTCATAGTCTCACTGCTCTTACAGTAGAGTCCATAGTCTCACTGCTCTTACAGTATAGAGTCCATAGTCTCACTGCTCTTACAGTACAGAGTCCATAGTCTCACCCCTCTTACAGTATAGAGTCCATAGTCTCACTGCTCTTACAGTATAGAGTCCATAGTCTCACTGCTCTTACAGTATAGAGTCCATAGTCTCACTGCTCTTACAGTAAAGAGTCCATAGTCTCACTGCTCTTACTGTAAAGAGTCCATAGTCTCACTGCTCTTACAGTAAAGATTCCATAGTCTCACTGCTCTTACAGTAAAGAGTCCATAGTCTCACTGCTCTTACAGTAAAGAGTCCATAGTCTCACTGCTCTTACAGTAAAGAATCCTTTTCTATGTCTGTGCACAAACCTTCTTTCCTCCAGACGCAGAGGATGTCCCCTCGTCACAGTCCTGGGGATAAATAGATGAGGGGAGTGATCTCTGTACTGACCCTTGATATATTTATACATAGTAATTAGATCTCCCCTCAGTCGTCTTTTTTCTAAAGGGAATAACCCTAATTTTGATAATCTTTCAGGGTCCTGTAGTTGCCCCATTCCAGTTATTACTTTAGTTGCCCTCCTCTGGACCCTCTCCAGCTCTGCTATGTCTGCCTTGTTTACAGGAGCCCAGAACTGTACACAGTCCTCCATGTGTGGTCTGACTAGCGATTTGTAAAGTGGTTGTACTATGTTCTTATCACGGGCATCTATGCCCCTTCTGATGCAACCCATTATCTTATTGGCCTTGGCAGCAGCTGCCTGACACTGGTTTTTGCAGATTAGTTTGCTGTTTATAAAAATTCCTAGATCCTTCTCCATGTCAGTGTTACCAAGTGTTTTATCATTTAGTATGTGCACCAAATGGCGGAATTTCAAATATCTGAATATAACCCAAATATATAAAGGGTGTATCTCACAATGACATATGCAGCAAAGGCTGCCAAATAAACTTTTTCTGCCCTAACGGGTGTTTGTTTAATGACTGAATATGACAGCAGTATTGTCATGCCCTGCTCAGGCTATGTGCGGAGGTCTGCCAGCTTAGCAGCACGTGTGTAGCCTTTTGTTTTTGTTTTGGAGTTGAGCTGTATCCGCCTCCCTTCAGGTGCACTGGGTGGGGTCGTTGGTTTGAGTTTAAATTACACCCACTCCCAGTGTCCTGTGCGGTTTATAGCTTCTGTCTGGCTCTGTGAAAGAAAGAAAGGAAGGAAGGATTTGCTGTTCCTGCTCAGAAAAGATAAGTTGTTTTTTGTTTTCTTGTGGTTGGCTGTCTAGGCTGTTAGAGAGACGCCTGCCCCCTCCAGGTTCTGAGGGAGCAGGCTACCTCTATCCCCCTTTCACCATCTTAGGGATTTTAGGGAATTTTCAGCCCAGGCACGAGGACACGTTATTCCCCTCTTCAGGGTCTGAACGTAGGCATAGAAGTATAAGGAGAGCTGGTAGGAATTTGTCAGGAGGTGACCTTGATCCCCAGCTTCTCGCCTAGACACTTGTTTGTTTATTTTCTGTTTGTCTGGTATTCTGTCCCCCGTGACATTATAACCCGCTAATACTTTGACTGCCATTTCTCAGCTTTTTTGAGATGAAGTAAATTGATGCGTTAGTTGATTGCATGCAGGGATTATCCCTAGAGGTTGCAGATCTGCGTAATTCGGTCACACGGTGTCAGAATACTCTGGCATCAGGTGCAATAGGAGGAAGTTAAATTTATGGGGAGCCTAAGGTCGCTCTCCCTGATAGATTTGCAGGGGGTGTGGATGACTTTATCCGCTTTAAAGAGTCATGCAAGTTGTATTTTCGGCTGCGTCCATCTTCGTCTGGTGATGAGAGTCAGAGGGTAGGGATAATCATTTCTCTGCTTAAAGGGGACGCGCAATCCTGGGCCTTTTCTCTGCCGTCCGGTTCTCTGGCCCTCCGGTCGGTGGAAGAATTTTTTAAAGCCTTGGGATTAATTTATGATGACCCAGATCGGGTCTCGATGGCGGAATCTAAATTGCGTAATTTATTACAAGGTGAACATACTGCGGAGGCTTACTGCGTTGAGTTTAGGAGATGGGCTACCGAGTCAGAGTGGAATGACCCCGCGTTACGTAGTCAGTTTTGTCAGGGGTTGTCTGAGAGGTTGAAAGATGCCCTAGCCTTTCATGAGTACCCGGATACATTGGAGAATGCTATGTCTTTGGCAGTACGGTTAGATAGACGTATTAGAGAGAGGTGTAAAGTTCCATCCGCGCAAGGGATCCCTTCGGTGAGTGGTTTCGTCTCACCTGCTCCCCAGGGTAATATGACATGTAACTCTGGGGTAGGGGAGGAACCCATGCAGCTGGGTCAGGTATCTTTCCGTTCTGGTAGTAGGAACTTTAGGAGGTTGCATAAACTATGTTATTACTGTGGAGAAAGTGGTCATTTTATTTTTGCTTGTCCTTTTGTTAAACCGCATGTTGATGAGAAAGAATCACAAAGAGGTTTACCTAAAGAAAAAACAAAAACATCCCTGACTCTTGGTAGTGTGAATCGAGTGGTGGAGCAAGCAGGTATGCAAGCTCCCTGTAATACTCGTTTTCTCCTTCCAGCTATGGTGGCGCTAGACTCAAGAATTTTTTTGTTGTTGAAGTATTCATTGACTGTGGTGCTGCGGTAAACCTTATTGATTTTCTTTTTCTTCAAAATCTGGGTCTAAGTACTTTAGAAAGAGAGATTCCGGTTTTCGCAATTGATTCTTCCCCTCTTTCTCAAAGGAGTCTCACTCATATTGCTCATGGTATTCTGTTAAGGGTGGGTGATTCACATGTTGAGATTATGTCTTGTTTTCTCATGAAGGACTTGCCCGCTCCTATAGTCTTAGGGTTACCGTGGTTGACAAAACATAACCCAATTATAGATTGGCAAGCAAGACAGATCATTGGTTGGAGTGAATTCTGTTCGGATAATTGTCTTGGCACATCTATCTCTGGTGTGTCTACTATGGCTTTACCTCAGTATCTCTCAGATTTTGCGGATGTCTTTTCGGAGGGTGGGGCTCAGGAATTGCCCCCTCATCGTTACTATGATTGTCCAGTTAATCTCATCCCAGGGGCTAAGTTGCCAAAGTCTCGGCTTTACAATCTTTCCCAACCTGAAAGAGAGGTCATGCGGAAGTATATCGCCGAGAGTTTGGCAAATGGTCATATTAGGCCATCTAAGTCTCCGGTGGCAGTGGGTTTGTTCTTTGTAAAGAAAAAGGATGGATCGCTGAGACCTTGTTTGGATTTCCGGGAATTGAATCGTATTACGGTCCGTGATCCGTATCCCCTTCCTTTGATCTCCGATTTTTTTGATCAGATTGTTGGAGCCAAAGTGTTCTCCAAGTTGTATTTGAGAGGGGCCTACAATCTGATCAGAATCAAGGAAGGGGATGAGTGGAAAACGACCTTCAACACGCACAAGGGTCATTTCGAGAATCTGGTTATGCCTTTTGGGTTAACTAAAGCGCCAGCGGTATTTCAGCGATTCATCAATGACATTTTCCATCATTTTGTGGGGAGGTCCGTGGTAGTTTATTTGGATGACATTCTAATTTACTCTCCTGATCTGAAGACCCATCAGGATCACGTGAGACAGGTTTTGACGATCCTTCGGGAGAATAAATTATTGTCACCACCAGACATCTGAGAAGCTCTGACAGACGTCCTTCAGAACCTCCTCCTTGAGGTTCCTTTTGTTTTGCTTTCATTTCCTCATCTCGTTAGCCTCTCTCAGCTGTCATGTAGTTGCACTGATTGCATCCCTTTAAATCCCTTCCCATACTGCATCACTTTGCGGTTTATACAACTTCCTGGAGTGTATGCATGCTGGATGCTACTACTGAGTCTTCTACAGATAAGTTTTGTTCATTCATTTGTATTTCCCTGTTTTCTGGATCCCAGGTGACCCTGACTCCCTCCGTATCAAGTGTAGGGAGCCGGTGGTCGTGTCCCCTCACTATTATAGGGTGTTCAGGGGTTATACAGTCGAGGTACGAGGATATGCGACCATCTACCATTGAGATGTTTGCATAGGCTGAGCAGTTAGGGAGAGAGCCAGGTCTGTTGCAGGGCTATCCCTTTGGTTCCTTAGTTTTGGATCCAGTCAGTCGGATCTTCCTTTTGTGTCTTCTAGTTTGCTGTACACCTTCCGTGACATTATAAACTGCCAAAACCGTCTTAAGCATGAATCCGGTTTCAACCTTGATTGACCGCATGCAGGGTCTTTCACTGGAGGTAGAAGATCTCCGGAAAACTGTCTCTCAGTTTGAGGTGGCCGTTTCTGCTTGCGTTCATGGAGTTTGTTCTGAGCCTAAGATCTCGCTCCCGGATACGTTCTCCGGGGGTAGTGAGAATTTTTGTTTGCTTTAGAGAGGCTTGCAAACTCCATTTTCGCCTACTTCCCCATTCCTCTGGTGATGAGGAGCGGAGGGTGGGGATCATCATCTCGCTGCTCGGGGATAACGCTCAGTCTTGGGCTTTTTCGCTGCCGGTGGGGGCACGGCCCCTCCGCTCAGTGGATGAATTTTTTTTAGCCCTGGGTCAGATCTATGATGATCCGGATCGTATTGCTCTGGCTGAGTCTAGACTACGTCTTTTATGCCAGGGTAAACAATCCGCAGAGATATACTGCTCAGAATCTCGGAGATGGGCAGCTGATACTGGTTGGAATGATGCTGCACTCCGAAGTCAATTTTGCCAGGGTCTTTCAGAGGGATTGAAAGATGCATTTGCCTTTCATGAGAGACCTGCCTTCTTGGACTCTGCCATGTCTCGGGCCGTTCGTATTGACAGGCATCTTAGAGAGAGAGGAGAGATCTCTCCTTCCTGTCATACTCAGCCCAAGGACAGTGCTGCGGTCTCATTCTGTGCACAGGGGTCTCAGTCGCTGTCAGCCCCTTCTGAGCAGGAGCCCATGCAGCTGGGGTTGATTGCCTCAGACAATAGAAGATTCAGCCCGCATGGGAGGGTTTGTTTCTGTTGTGGAGGTATAAATCATCTGGCAAATGTTTGTCCCTCTAGGAGATTCAGGCAGTCTTCTGGGAGTAATAAAGAAACAAAAAGAAAAAGATCCTCTAAAAACGTTCCATCTGTTACTATTGGCAAGGTTGATGCGGAAATTGAAGGTTTTCCATTTGCTTGTAGTTCCCGTTTTGTCCTACCTGCTAGGGTGGCGCTAGAGGGCAAGAATATTTTTTGTGAGATTTTTGTGGATAGTGGAGCAGCTGTCAATCTTATTGATAATCAATTTGCTATAACTCATGGTTTCCAGGTATGCACTTTGGGAAAGGATATTCCTGTTTTTGCTATCGATTCCGCTCCACTTTCTCAGAAATCGTTAAAGGGCATAGTTCACAATATCCGTTTGATTGTGAGTGATACTCATGTTGAGGATGTGTCATGTTTCGTCCTTAGCGGTTTGCCTACTCCTCTAGTGTTGGGGCTACCCTGGCTCACTAAACATAACCCCACCATTTATGGGCAAGCGAGGCAAATAAATGGTTGGAGTGACTTTTGCAGAGAGAATTGCCTCACGACATCTGTTTCTGAGGTTTCTACTAAGACTGTACCACCTTTCCTCTCTGAATTTTTGGATGTCTTCTCTGAGAGTGGAGTTCAGGATTTGCCCCCGCACAGGGAGTACGATTGCCCTATTAATCTCATCCCAGGCGCCAAGCTGCCTAAATCTCGTTTATACAATCTTTCCCAACCTGAGAGGGTCGCTATGCGTGCTTATAGCTCTGAGAGTCTGAGAAAAGGACACATACGACCCTCGAAGTCACCTGTTGCCGCTGGTTTTTTCTTTGTTAAGAAAAAAGATGGTTCTTTAAGACCTTGTCTGGATTTCAGGGAGCTGAACAGTATCACTATTCGTGACCCTTATCCGCTTCCTCTGATCCCGGACCTGTTTAACCAGGTTGTTGGGGCTAAAGTCTTTTCCAAATTAGACCTAAGAGGGGCATACAACCTGGTCAGGGTCAGAGAAGGGGGCGAATGGAAGACGGCCTTCAATACCCCTGAGGGCCATTTCGAGAATTTGGTTATGCCTTTTGGTTTGATGAATGCTCCAGCCGTTTTTCAGCATTTCGTGAACAGCATTTTTTATCATTTAATGGGAAAATTTGTATTAGTGTATCTGGATGACATTTTGATTTTTTCTCCTGATTTCAAGACTCATAAGGAACACTTACGTCAAGTCTTGCTCATCCTGCGGGAGAATAAATTGTACGCTAAACTGGAAAAATGTGTGCGGTTCCAGAAATTCAATTTCTGGGGTTTCTTCTCTCCGCTTCTGGTTTTCGCATGGACCCCGAGAAGGTCCGCGCTGTGCTTGAGTGGAAGCTTCCTGAGAATCAGAAGGCGCTGATGCGTTTTCTGGGTTTTGCCAATTATTACAGGAAGTTTATTTTGAATTATTCCTCTGTTGTTAAACCACTCACTGATATGACCAGAAAGGGGGTAGATTTTTCTTCCTGGTCGGTAGAGGCGCGTAAGGCCTTTTCTAATATCAAGGAGAGTTTTGCTTCCGCTCCCATCCTGGTACAACCTGATATTTCTCTACCCTTCATAGTTGAGGTTGATGCTTCCGAGGTGGGTGTGGGTGCAGTCTTGTCTCAGGGTCCCTCTCCTGCCAAATGGCGACCGGGTGCCTTTTTCTCGAAGAAACTCTCCTCTGCAGAGAGAAATTATGATGTGGGAGATAGGGAGTTGTTGGCTATCAAGTTAGCTTTTGAGGAATGTCGCCATTGGCTAGAGGGAGCCAGACACCCTATTACCGTGTTTACTGACCATAAGAATCTGGCCTACTTGGAGTCAGCCAAGCGTCTAAACCCGAGACAGGCCAGATGGTCTTTGTTCTTTTCTAGGTTTAATTTTGTTGTCACCTTCCGCCCTGGGGTTAAGAATGTGAAGGCAGATACCCTGTCACGTTGTTTTCCGGGAGGTGGGAATTTTGAAGACCCGGGTCCCATTTTGGCTGAAGGTGTGGTGGTCTCTGCTCCTTATCCTGAATTGGAGGCAGAGGTTCAGGTAGCCCAGTCAGAGGCTCCTGATCTTTGTCCTCCTGGGAGGTTGTTTGTGCCTCTCGCTTTAAGACACAGGATTTTTAAGGAACACCACGATACTGTCCTTGCTGGACACCCGGGGGCAAGAGCCACAGTGGATCTCATCGCTCGGAGATTCTGGTGGCCGGCAATTCGTAAGTCGGTTGAGGGTTTTGTGGCTGCCTGCGAGACCTGCGCTCGTGCCAAGGTCCCTCATTCACGGCCATCAGGTCCTCTCCTTCCGTTACCCATTCCTTCCCGTCCTTGGACACATCTGTCCATGGACTTCATTACGGACCTGCCTCGTTCCTCGGGGAAGACTGTGATTCTGGTGGTGGTGGACCGTTTTAGCAAAATGGTGCATTTCATTCCTTTTCCTGGCTTGCCCAATGCTAAGACGCTGGCGCAGGCATTTATTGATCACATTGTCAAATTGCATGGGATTCCTTCAGACATTGTCTTTGATAGGGGCACGCAGTTTGTTTCCAGATTCTGGAAGGCTTTCTGTTCTCGCTTGGGGGTTCGGTTGTCATTCTCTTCTGCTTTCCACCCGCAGTCGAATGGTCAGACAGAGCGCGTCAATCAGAATCTGGAGACATATCTGCGCTGTTTTGTGGCGGAGAATCAGGAGGATTGGTGTTCTTTTTTGTCCCTTGCTGAGTTTGCTTTAAATAACCGTCGTCAGGAGTCCTCTGATAAGTCACCATTTTTTGGTGCATATGGGTTTCATCCGCAGTTTGGGACTTTCTCGGGAGAGGGGTCTTCTGGTTTACCTGATGAGGACAGATTCTCCTCATCTTTGTCATCGATTTGGCAAAAGATTCAGGATAATCTAAAGAGCATGAGTGAGAGATATAAGCGTGTGGCGGATAAGAGACGTGTGCCTGGTCCGGACCTGAATGTTGGTGATCTGGTGTGGTTGTCTACTAAGAATATCAAATTGAAGGTTCCCTCCTGGAAGTTGGGTCCTAAGTTTATTGGGCCTTACAAAATCTTGTCCGTCATCAATCCTGTTGCCTACCGTCTTGATCTTCCTCAGACTTGGAAGATCCATAATGTTTTTCATAAGTCCTTATTAAAACCTTATGTCCAACCCATTGTACCCTCGTCTTTGCCTACTCCTCCGATTGTGGTTGATGGTAATCTTGAATTTCAGGTCTCTAGGATTGTGGATTCTCATGTTGCCCTCGGTTCTCTCCAGTACCTCGTTCATTGGGAGGGTTATGGTCCTGAGGAGAGGATGTGGGTCCCAGTGACGGACATTAAGGCCACTCGTCTCATCAGGGCTTTCCATAGGTCCCATCCTGAGAAAGTGGGCTCTGAGTGTCCGGAGTCCACTCGTAGAAGGAGGGCTACTGTCACCGCCAGACATCTGAGAAGCTCTGACAGACGTCCTTCAGAACCTCCTCCTTGAGGTTCCTTTTATTTTGCTTTCATTTCCTCATCTCATTAGCCTCTCTCAGCTGTCATGTAGTTGCACTGATTGCATCCCTTTAAATCCCTTCCCATACTGCATCACTTTGCGGTTTATACAACTTCCTGGAGTGTATGCATGCTGGATGCTACTACTGAGTCTTCTACAGATAAGTTTTGTTCATTCATTTGTATTTCCCTGTTTTCTGGATCCCAGGTGACCCTGACTCCCTCCGTATCAAGTGTAGGGAGCCGGTGGTCGTGTCCCCTCACTATTATAGGGTGTTCAGGTGTTATACAGTCGAGGTACGAGGATATGCGATCTTCTACCATTGAGAATTTTGCATAGGCTGAGCAGTTAGAGAGAGAGAGACAGGTCTGTTGCAGGGCTATCCCTTTGGTTCCTTAGTTTTGGATCCAGTCAATCGGATCTTCATTTTCTGTCTTCTAGTTTTCTGTACACCTTCAGTGACAATTATATGCCAAATTGGAGAAATGTGTGTTTTCTGTGCAGGAGCTTCCGTTTCTGGGATATCTGCTTTCTGACTCTGGTTTTCGTATGGACCCCGAAAAGGTCCAGGCGGTTCTGGAATGGGACCGACCGGAGAATCAGAAAGCTTTGATGCGGTTTTTGGGGTTTACTAATTATAATAGAAAATGTATCTTGAACTATTCTACCATTGTAAAACCTCTGACCGATATGACTAAGAAGGGCGCCGACGTCTCTGTCTGGTCGGATGAGGGTTAGGGTCGGATGAGGGCTTTGCAGGCCTTTTTGGCTATTAAGGAATGTTTCGCGTCTGCTCCCATTCTGGTGCAGCCCGATGTGTCATTCGTGGTGGAGGTTGATGCATCAGAGGTGGGGGTTGGAGCAGTGCTGTCGCAGGGTTCATCTCCTGGCAAATGGGTTCCGTGTGCTTTTTTTTCCAAGAAGCTCTCGGTCGCCGAGAGGAATTATGATGTAGGAGATAGGGAATTGCTGGCCATCAAATTGGCCTTTGAGGAATGGCGTTACTGGTTGGAGGGGGCGTCTCACCGTTACAGTATTGTCACAAGTTGGAGGTCCCAGGAGAGACCACCGCGTCGTCAAGCAATAAACGGAAATCAGGTACAGACACATAAGAGTTTATTGCACAAACAAAAACATGAAAGGCAGCACAGAGAAAACATGAGCTCTATGTACCGTCAGCACAGTGGGAGAAAACCCCCACTGCGCCACTGTCTAGTAATACTCCAGAGGGGCGTAACTAAGCAACTCCTGGTTTTCACTAGAGCCCTAGATGGTAGGGTTAGACTTAGCCGCAGGAAGTTGCCAGGGTCCACTCTGGAGCGTGACCTAGACAGTGACAGCAGGAGCGAATGGACAACAGGTACCGACCGCACATAGGCATACATAACATACAGGCAAATACAAAACAGTCCCACCGCATGTGGACCGCAGCAAACGACCATCCCGAGCATTTAATGCGTACAAAGGAGGACGCCAGCGCGGTCCACATGCACCACAAAAGCATCCTGCACAGGCAGAGCATTGTGCGGATGAAAATACAATTATATAAATCACTGAAGAAAATGCACCAAAAGGATATGTCACTGACTAAACTAGCTGGTCATACAAGCAGATATTAAAAGCTGAGACTTTCGCCAATATGTTCCTGTCAGGAAGATATCGGAGCCCATCATTGCACCACGTCACGGTCACTCAGCATGGCAAAGGGTCCTACCACTACGCTAACTGTGGTGTGAACACGGTCTGAAGGTGATGTGATCCAGCTCACAGCCCAGCCTGCACACAAATGCCTAGCAGGACCGTCAGTGCAATGTGAACAAAGCCAGACTGTGAGCCACACCCATATCAGACCATGTGATGAAGGATTCCAGGTGCAAAGGAATGTTCAATTGCCAGATGAAGGCACATTCAAGACATATAAAACAAAATCACTGTAGAATTGCAGTGGCCAATATGGCGGAACTGCTCAGACCCCAAACACTGTAGCGTGTTTCTCATTGGGCGAGCAGTCCCATCGCATGTGAACCACAGAAATATCGTGGCAGATATGGAGGAGCTGCTCAAACCCCAAACACTGTAGCGTGTTTCTCATTGGGGGAGCAGTCCCACCGCATGTGGACCGCAGCAAACGACCATCCCGAGCAATTAATGCGTACAAAGGAGGACGCCAGCGCGGTCCACATGCACCACAAAAGCATCCTGCACAGGCAGAGCATTGTGCGGATGAAAATACAATTATATAAATCACTGAAGAAAATGCACCAAAAGGATATGTCACTGACTAAACTAGCTGGTCATACAAGCAGATATTAAAAGCTGAGACTTTCGCCAATATGTTCCTGAGCAGTTCCGCCATATTGGCCACTGCAATTCTACAGTGATTTTGTTTTATATGTCTTGAATGTGCCTTCATCTGGCAATTGAACATTCCTTTGCACCTGGAATCCTTCATCACACGGTCTGATATGGGTGGGGCTCACAGTCCTGCTTTGTTCACATTGCACTGGCTGTCCTGCTAGGCATTTGTGTGCAGGCTGGGCTGTGAGCTGGATCACATCACCTTCAGACCGTGTTCACACCACAGTTAGCGTAGTGGTAGGACCCTTTGCCATGCTGAGTGACCGTGACGTGGTGCAATGATGGGCTCCGATATCTTCCTGACAGGAACATATTGGCGAAAGTCTCAGCTTTTAATATCTGCTTGTATGACCAGCTAGTTTAGTCAGTGACATATCCTTTTGGTGCATTTTCTTCAGTGATTTATATAATTGTATTTTCATCCGCACAATGCTCTGCCTGTGCAGGATGCTTTTGTGGTGCATGTGGACCGCGCTGGCGTCCTCCTTTGTACGCATTAAATGCTCGGGATGGTCGTTTGCTGCGGTCCACATGCGGTGGGACTGCTCCCCCAATGAGAAACACGCTACAGTGTTTGGGGTTTGAGCAGCTCCTCCATATCTGCCACGATATTTCTGTGGTTCACATGCGATGGGACTGCTCGCCCAATGAGAAACACGCTACAGTGTTTGGGGTCTGAGCAGTTCCGCCATATTGGCCACTGCAATTCTACAGTGATTTTCAAATACAAAACAGAGCAACTAATGATACAAGCAGGAGTTCACGCAAGGGAGCAGGAGTGGCAATGAGCAGAGAAGGACTTGCTCCACCAGTAGTAAACTGCATGGCCTTGTCATGCCACTCTGCTGCAAAGGCTTGCTGAACACAGACATATGAATACAAAACAGGGCAACTAATAATACCAGCAGGAGTTCACGCAAGGGAGCAGGAGTGGCAATGAGCAGAGAAGGACTTGCTCCACCAGTAGTAAACTGCATGGCCTTGTCATGCCACTCTGCTGCAAAGGCTCGCTGAACACAGACATCAGAATAAACACAAAGAAACTAAAACATAACAGGCAGAACAGAAAACAGACAGACGACGTTAATGAACAAGTAGGGAAACCCACAGAGCACAGACAGACATGGATCCCATGGGTCAGCAGCATGGGAGAGTGAGTACAAACAGGAGCAGGACAAGACAACACACACCAGGAGAGCTGACACAGAACTGAGGAAACCTCAGCCTTATATACAGGTTCCATGGGTGCAGCAGAGAGACCACACCCATGGAGCAGACAGAGGATTAACTCCTAATAGGAACACAGGGGAGTTAACCCATACAGAACCACAAATGACACAGGAACAGAACTTCAGCGAGGAGCGCCGAACAAGCAATAACGGAAGGTCACAGCCAGAGATAGTGGCTGTGACAAGTATATACGGATTATAAGAATTTGCCTTACCTGCAATCTGCCAAGCGTCTGAATCCTAGACAGGCCAGATGGTCACTGTTCTTTACCAGGTTCAATTTTGTGGTTACTTTTCGCCCGGGGGTTAAAAACGTCAAGGCAGATGCGTTGTCTCGCAGTTTTCCTGGGGGATGTGATTCAGAGGATCCTGCTCCAATTTTGGCTGATGTGGTGGTGGTCTCTGCTCTGTTCCCCGAATTTGAGATGGAGGTGTTGGGAGCCCACGGAGGGGGCCCTTGGTTCTTGTCCCCCAGGGAGGTTGTTTGTTCCTGATGGACTGCGATACAAGGTATTCAAGGAACATCACGATACTGTCCTTGCTGGACATCCTGGTGGTAAGTCCACCTTTGATCTTGTGTCCCGGAGGTTCTGGTGGCCAGAGTTACGTAAGAGTGTTGAGGATTACGTAGCAGCTTGTGAAACCTGTGCACGGTCAAAGGTTGCTCACACTCGACCTTCTGGTTCACTTCTTCCTTTGTCTATTCCGTCTCATCCTTGGACGCACTTGTCTATGGACTTTATTATGGATCTGCAGAGTTCCTCCGGGAAAACAGTAATTTTGGTGGTTGTTGACCGTTTTAGTAAAATGGCTCACTTTGTATCGTTAGCCAGTCTGCCCAATGCCAAGAAATCTTGCTCAGATTTTTGTTGATAATATCGTGACATTGCATGGCATTCCTTCGGATGTGGTTTCTGATAGGGGCATGCAGTTTGTCTCCAGGCTTTGGAGGGCGTTCTGCTCTCGGCTTGGCATTCAACTTTCGCTCTCTTCGGCTTTTCATCCGCAGTCGAATGGGCAGACAGAGAGTACTAATCAAAAACTGGAGACCTACTTGAGGTGCTTTGTGGCTGAGAATCAGGAGGACTGGTCCTCATTCTTGTCCCTAGCAGAGTTTGCTTTGAATAACCGTAGGCAGGAGTCCACGGGTAAGTCACCATTTTTTGGCGCATACGGGTTTCATCCTCAGTTTGGTACCTTTTCTGGGACTAGTTCCTCTGGGATGCCAGAGGAGGAGAGATTTTCTTCTGCCTTGTCTTCAAGTGAATTTGGAGAAGATGGGTGAGAGGTATAAGCGAATGGCTGACAAGAGAGACGTATGACTGGTCCGGACCTGTGTGTGGGTGATCTGGTGTGGTTATCTACTAAAAATATTAAACTGAGAGTACTATCTTGGAAACTGGGTCCAAGATTTATTGGACCTTACAAAATATCTGCGGTGGTCAATCCAGTAGCGTTTTGTCTGGATCTTCCGCAGACTTGGAGGATCCATGATGTGTTCCACAAGTCTTTACTGAAGAAATATGTGAAACCGGTGGAAACATCGCCATTGCCTCCTCCCCCTGTTCTGGTTGATGGAAATTTAGAGTTCGAGATCTCCAGGGTTCTCGACTCAAGAGTTCTTTGGGGTTCCCTTCAGTACCTGGTACACTGGAGGGGATATGGCCCTGAGGAAAGGATATGGGTTCCAGCTCTGGATGTTAGTGCCAGCCGACTGGTGAGGGCTTTTCACAGATCCCACCCGGATAAGGTCGGGCTGGGGTGTCCGGAGGTCACCCGTAGAAGAGGGGGTACTGTCATGCCCTGCTCAGGCTATGTGCGGAGGTCTGCCATGTTAGCAGCATGTGTGTAGCCTTTTGTTTTGTTTTGGAGTTGAGCTATATCCGCCTCCCTTCAGGTGCACTGGGTGGGGTCGTTGGTTTGAGTTTAAATTACACCCACTCCCAGTGTCCTGTGCGGGTTATAGCTTCTGTCTGGCTCTGTGAAAGAAAGGAAGGAAGGATTTGCTGTTCCTGCTCAGAAAAAATAAGTTGGTTTTTGTTTTCTTGTGGTTGGCTGTCTAGGCTGTTAGAGAGATGCCTGCCCCCTCCAGGTTCTGAGGGAGCAGGCTGCCTCTATCCCCCTTTCACCATTTTAGGGATTTTAGGGAATTTTCAGCCCAGGCACGAGGACACGTTATTCCCACCTTCAGGGTCTGAACGTGGGCATAGAAGTATAGGGAGAGCTGGTAGGGATTTGTCAGGAGGTGACCTTGATCCCCAGCTTCTCGCCTAGACACTTGTTTGTTTATTTTCTGTTTATCTGGTATCCTGTCCCCTGTGACAAGTATATAACCCTGGAATTTCACACATGCTGATGCTGCAAGGGCTGTAAAATTGTGTATTTTGGCCAAAAAGTGTGTTTTTCAAACCCCAGAAAATGATGGGTGTATTTCTAGCTTAAATTGCACACTGACTAATCCAAATGTTGTAGATTGCCAAAAAAGTTGGGTTTTTTACTAACAGAATATGAAAGCAATATATAACGTTTGAATTTCACACGTCCAGATGCAGCTAGGGATGTAAAATAATGTATTTTGCACAAAAAGGGTGTTTTAAAAAAATAATTATGCCTGTATTTCAAGTTAAAATTGCACACTGACTAATCCTGCAAATGCACCAGATGTTGTATATTGCCAAAAAAGGGTGATTTTTCACAACCAGATTATTAGTGGAGTTTTTCAAGCTTGAATTAGAATGTCACAAAAGCTCAGATGCAGTGCTGGTGCACAGATGCAGTGCTGGTGCACTGAGCTTGCATAAAATGGCCGCCGCCCACCTAACTAAAAGAGGGATAAAAGTTATTTTTTTCGATTGTGCCCTGCACCCACACAACTATTTGTCTGTAGATCGCTGAGTTAGATTCTCTCCTATTCTCTCCCTCACAGCAGCAGCATCCTCTCCCTACACTAGTAACAGCAGAGTGACGGGCGGCGCTACGTGACTGCAGCTTATATAGAGCCCGGGTCACATGCTGCTCCGGCCAATCACAGCCATGCCAATAGTAGGCATGGCTGTGATGGCTTCTAAGGTCAGACAGTTACACGCTTCAAAAAGCGCAGAGAAATCGCCGAACTCGAACTTTTACTGAAATGTTCGGGTTCGGGTCCAGGGTCCAAAAATCCTAAAGTTCGGTACGAACCCGAACTTTACAGTTTGGGTTCGCTCAACCCTACTAATAAGCAATTAACTTTGTTTGTCTTAAATACACACAGCTCAGCAATTCTCAATTCTGACCTAAAATAAACCAGCAAAGTAAAATGGAATCCAGGATACAAAATGAAGGTGCAATCCCTCACAGGGTTCGCTCACCATAAGACCCTCACTACAATGTTTTATGTAGGGGTTTGATCACCTGTAGGCCCTCACTCCAATGTTTCATACGGTCTGCTCAGCTGTAGTACCTCACTCCAATGTTTCATACGGTCTGCTCAGCTGTAGTACCTCACTCCAATGTTTCATACGGTCTGCTCAGCTGTAGTACCTCACTCCAATGTTTCATACGGTCTGCTCAGCTGAAGTACCTCACTCCAATGTTTCATACGGTCTGCTTAGCTGTAGGCCCTCACTCCAATGTTTCATACGGTCTGCTCAGCTGTAGGCCCTCACTCCAAACTGAATGTCAGAATGGGAAAGAAAGGTGATTTAAGCCATTTTGAGCGTGGCATGGTTGTTGGTGCCAGACGGGCCGGTCTGAGTATTTCACAATCTGCTCAGTTACTGGGATTTTCACGCTCAACCATTTCTAGGGTTTACAAAGAATGGTGTGAAAAGGGAAAAACATCCAGTATGCGGCCGTCCTGTGGGCGAAAATGCCTTGTGGATGCTGGAGGTCAGAGGAGAATGGGCCGACTGATTCAAGCTGATAGAAGAGCAACGTTGGCTGAAATAACCACTCGTTACAACCGAGGTCTGCAGCAAAGCATTTGTGAAGCCACAACACGCACAACCTTGAGGCGGATGGGCTACACCAGCAGAAGACCCCACCGGGTGCCACTCATCTCCACTACAAATAGGAAAAAGAGGCTACAATTTTCACGAGCTCACCAAAATTGGACTGTTGAAGACTGGAAAAATGTTGCCTGGTCTGATGAGTCTCGATTTCTGTTGAGACCTTCAAATGGTAGAGTCCGAATTTGGTCACCAGATCTCAACCCAATAGAGCATCTCTGGGATGTGGTGGAACGGGAGCTTCGTGCCCTGGATGTGCATCCCTCAAATCTCCATCAACTGCAAGATGCTATCCTATCAATATGGGCCAACATTTCTAAAGAATGCTATCAGCACCTTGTGGAATCAATGCCACGTAGAATTAAGGCCGTTCTGAAGGCAAAAGGGGTCCAACACCGTATTAGTATGGGGGCACTAATAAATCTTTAATTGAGTGTACTGTACTATACTATTCTGTGCTATACTATACCGTGCTGTACTATACCGTGCTGCACTATACTATACTGTACTCTACCGTGCTGTACTATACTGTACTATACCGTGCTGTACTATACTGTACTATACCGTGCTGCACTATACCGTGCTGTACTATACCGTGCTGTACTATACTATACTGTGCTGTACTATACCGTGCTGTACTATACTATACTGTGCTGTACTATACTGTGCTGTACTATACCGTGCTGTACTATACTATACTGTACTATACTATTCTGTGCTATACTATACCGTGCTGCACTATACTATACTGTACTCTACCGTGCTGTACTATACTATACTGTACTATACTATACCGTGCTGCACTATACTATACCGTGCTGTACTATACTGTACTATACCGTGCTGTACTATACCGTGCTGTACTATACTATACTATTCTGTGCTATACTATACGGTGCTATACTATACTATACCGTGCTGCACTATACTATACTGTACTATACCGTGCTGTACTATACTATAGTGTACTATACTATTCTGTGCTATACTATACCGTGCTGTACTATACTATACTGTACTCTACCGTGCTGTCCTATACTATACTGTACTATACCGTGTTGTTCTATACCGTGCTGTACTATACTATACTGTACTATGCTATACTATACCGTGCTGCATTATACTATACTATACTGTGCTGTACTATACTGTATTATACTTTGCTGTACTATCCTGTGCTATACTATACTATAATATACTGTACTATATTATACCGTGCTATACTATACTGTGCTGTACTATACTATACTGTACTATACTATACTATGCTGTATTATACTGTACTATACTGTGCTGTACTATACTATACTGTGCTGTACTATACTGTGCTGTACTATACTATACTGTGCTGTACTATACCGTGCTATACTATACCGTATTATACTTTGCTGTACTATACTGTGCTATATTATACTGTACTATATTATACCGTGCTATACTATACTGTACTATACTGTGCTGTACTATACTATAATATAGTGTACTATATTATACCGTGCTATACTATACTGTACTATACTGTGCTGTACTATACTATAATATAGTGTACTATATTATACCGTGCTATACTATACTGTGCTGTACTATACTATACTATACTGTGCTGTACAATACTGTGCTGTACTATAATATAATATACTGTACTATATTATACCGTGCTATACTATACTGTGCTGTACTATACTATACTGTGCTGTACTATACTATAATATACTGTACTATATTATACCGTGCTATACTATAATATACTGTGCTGTACTATACTATAATGTGCTGCATTATACTGTGCTGTACTATACTGTGCTGTACTATACTATACTGTACTATACTATGCTGTGCTGTACTATACTGTGCTGTACTATACCGTGCTGTACTATACTGTGCTGTACTATACTATACCGTGCTGTACTATACTGTGCTGCACTATACCGTGCTGTACTATACTATACTGTGCTGTACTATACTATACCGTGCTGTACTATACTGTACTATACTATGCTGTACTATACTGTGCTGTACTATACTGTGCTGTACTATACTATACTGTGCTGCACTATACTATGCTGTACTATACTGTGCTGTACAATACTGTACTATACTATACTGTGCTGCACTATACCGTGCTGTACTATACTGTACTATGCTGCACTATACTGTGCTGTACTATACTATACTGTGCTGTACTATACTGTGCTATACTATACCATGCTGTACTATAGTGTGCTGTACAATACTGTACTATACTATACTGTGCTGCACTATACCGTGCTGTACTATACTATACCGTGCTGTACTATACTGTGCTGTACTATACTGTGCTGCACTATACTATACTGTGCTGCACTATACCGTGCTATACTATACCGTGCTGTACTATAGTGTGCTGTACAATACTGTACTATACTATACTGTGCTGCACTATACCGTGCTGTACTATACTATACCGTGCTGTACCATACTGTGCTGCACTATACTATACTGTGCTGCACTATACCGTGCTATACTATACCGTGCTGTACTATACTGTACTATACTGTGCTGCACTATACCGTGCTGTACTATACTATACTGTACTATACTGTGCTGTACAATACTGTGCTATACTATACTGTGCTGCACTATACCGTGCTGTACTATACTGTGCTGTACTATACTGCACTATACTATACTGTGCTGCACTATACCGTGCTATACTGTACTATACTATACCGTGCTGTACTATACTGTGCTGTACTATACTGTGCTGCACTATACTATACTGTGCTGCACTATACCGTGCTATACTATACCGTGCTGTACTATAGTGTGCTGTACAATACTGTACTATACTATACCGTGCTGTACTATACTATACCGTGCTATACTATACCGTGCTGTACTATACTGTGCTGCACTATACTGTACTATACTATATTATGCTGTACTATACTGTGCTGTACTATACTATAATATACTGTGCTGTACTATACTGTAATGTACTATACTATGCTGTACTATAATATGCTGTACTCTACTGTACTATACTGTGCTGTATTATACTGTACTATAATATACTGTACTATAATATACTGTACTATAATATACTGTACTAAACTATAATATACTGTACTCTACTGTGCTGTACTATACTGTGCCGTACTATAATATACTGTACTATATTATACTGTACTATAATATACTTTACTATGCTATGCAGTACTAAAATATACTGTACTATACAATACTGTGCTGTACTATAATATACTGTACTATACTATACTGTGCTATACTATACTGTACTATTATATACTCTAGTATACTGTAGTGTATTATAATGTACTATAATATACAGTACTATACTATAATATACTGTACTATACTATGCTGTATAATACCTTACTATAATATATTGTACAGTACTATAATATACTGGACTCTACTGTGCTGTACCATAATATACTGTGCTATACTGTACTGTGTTGTAGTATACTGTACTATACTATGATGTACTATACTATAATATACTGTGCAATACTATACTTTACTATACTGTGCTGTACTATACTGTACAGTACTATAATATACTGTGCTATACTATACTGTACTGTAGAATACTGTGCTATACTATACAATACTGTACTATAATATACAATAATGTGCTGTACTATACTGTGCTGTACTATAATATACTGTACTGTACTATACTGAACTATAATATACTGTACTATACTATGCTGTACTATACTATAATATACTGTACTATAATATACTGCACTATACTATAATATACTGTACTATACTATAATATACTGCACTATACTATACTGTACTATAATATACTGCACTATATTATAATATACTGCACTATACTATAATATACTGTCCTATACTGTACTATACTATAATATACTGTACTTTGCCGTATTGTACTGAGATTACGGAGGTGCAATGAGGGGGATTATAGGGCAGTTTTCTCTACTTTTCTTACTCCCCAGATGTTTCCGGGGGTCAGTAAAGCGGGGTCCACACTTCTGGGGGGCGGGGCCATACTCTGCCCCATTGTACCGGCACCCCCTCTGCTGCAGCCAGGAGCCCAGGAGAGAAGTCCTCTGTCATCTGCGGAGCCCTGACCACAAGACGCATCTCTGCCCCCTGAGAGCCCTGTACACACATGAGGCGGCATCACTGCGGCGGGGAATGTGCGGGGACACGGAGCACTGGAGCCGGCAGGGAGCGGAGGCCGCCGCCTGTGTTACCCTCCCGGGCTCTCCGCGGCTCCAGCTCCTCCCCGCAGCGTCCAAGCAGCTTCCTGCGGCCCCACCTTGTGGGAAAGAGCCCTGGGATGGGGACGAGGGCCGGGAAGAGAGGGAACGAGCCCCCGCAGCGGAGCCATCGGGCCGGATCCAGCCGGATGTGCAGAACGTCAGGCAGAGCGGGAGGACTGTGGCGGAGATCCCGGGGCCTGCTCCGGCCTCCTCCGCCACAGACGGCGACACACGGTGAGGGGGGATGTCCGGGAGGAGGAAGGCGCGGAGAAGGCGGCCTCTCCTGTCCGGTTCTAGCCGCTAAAGGGCTCTTCTCCCGGGCAGGGAAGCACAAGGGCAGAGCGGAGCTGCAGCCGGGCTGAGAGGGGTGAAGGCGGGGCCTGTGTCCAGTGTCAGCCAATAGACGCGCAGGAGGGCGGAGCTCGGCAGCCAATCACTGCGCAGCGCTGCACATATAAGAGGCGGCCCCGGCTCCGGCCTCAGTGTTTTCTCCAGGAGAAGTCTTTGTGTTTTCTCCCCACGTCTCACACGATGGCAGAGACCGCGCCAGCAGCCGCCGCTCCTCCTCCTCCCGCCGAAGCGGCCGCCAAGTCCAAGAAGCAGCCGAGGAAATCCACCGCGGCAGGGGGCGCCAAGAAAAGCAAGAAGCCGTCCGGTCCCAGCGTGTCCGAGCTCCTGGTCACAGCCGTGTCCGCCTCCAAGGAGCGCAGCGGGGTGTCTCTGGCCGCCCTGAAGAAGGCTCTGGCTGCCGGAGGATGCGATGTAGAGAAGAACAATAGCCGCATCAAGGTGGCCATCAGGGCTCTGGTCACCAAGGGGACCCTCACCCAGGTGAAGGGCAGCGGCGCCTCCGGCTCCTTCAAGCTCAACAAGAAGCAGCAGGAGAGCAAGGACAAGGCGGCGGCCAAGAAGAAGAAGCCGGCGGCGGCCAAGAAACCTGCAGCTACTGCGGCCAAGAAACCCGCTAAATCCCCGAAGAAGCCCAAGAAGGCTCCGGCCAAGAGCCCGAAAAAGGCTAAGAAACCAGCCGCGGCCAAGAAAGCAGCCAAGAGCCCCAAGAAGCCGAAGGCTGCCCCCAAGCCCAAGAAGCTGGCCAAGAGTCCGGCTAAGAAGGCGGCCAAACCCAAGGCTGCCAAGAGTCCGGCTAAGAAGGCGGCCAAACCCAAGGCTGCCAAGAGTCCGGCTAAGAAAGCGGCGAAACCCAAGAAGTAACCGGCGCCGCCCGCACTTCTCCCCCAAAGGCTCTTCTCAGAGCCGCCACCTCCTCCTCAGACGAGCTCCACTCCGCCCTTCTGCCCTCGTTCTCCGCTCACAGCGGGCGGGGGCTCCGGCTCCTCTGCGGGCAGGAATAGGGGGCGGGTTAACCCTGTCAGCGCCGCTCTCTTCCGTCTATCAGGGCCTCGCTGCTCGGCTGATAACCGCCCCTCACTGCGCCCCGCCCCCTGCTGGTAGTGATGCCGCCGCTGTAATATAATTTTGAGCCTGTAATGTAATGCGCCCCGCCGCCTGCTGGTAGTGATGCCGCCGCTGAGTGTACTGTGCCTGCAGGGGTGTCGTGCGCTCTATCCCTGGACACCAGCGCAGCGATGGAGCCGCTCTTCTCCGCACAGTGAATACGGGACTGTTCTCCCCTTCTCCGGTGGGGGGCGGGAGAAGGCGGCCACTGACGGGTTAATACTGAGCAGGCTATGGGGGCGGGGCTATAGAACTAGTACCTTGGCTTTTGAAATTCCCGCTCAATTACCGCCCGGTTAGAATTCAGCGGCCGTGGACAAGCTCCGCCCCCGACTCTTCTGAATGAATAGATGTGAGCCCCGCCCCTCCTGTTGCTCCGCCCCTCCTGTTGCTCCGCCCCCGCCTCGCTGAATGGATGATGTGAGCCCCGCCCCTCCTGCTGCTCCGTCCCCGGCTCAGTGAATGAAGAGCCCCCCCCCGCTCTTCTCAGAGCCCCCACCTTCTCTAGGACGGAGCTGCCGCATTGTGTGAATACATGGAAGCCTCATGTCCGAGGCGGATTATTCCCTCCTTATAGACCACTGATCCGGAGGATGGGGGGAGTAGTGATCGGCCAAAGAGAGTAGTGATCGGACACTTGAGGAGGAGGAGGTAGTGAAGGACGAGCGGCTGGATGGGTCCACAGAGCCGGGCACTCGGGGATACACCGGTGCTAAGGGGGCGGCTGGCAATTGGTGGAGAAAAGGGGGCGTGTCCTCACAAGCCTTTCCAGGTTATCTGCTCCCTCATTGGCTGCAGGATTTGGCGCTGAAAACCGGGTTTGGATTCGGCCAATCACAGAGGAGTTCTCCTGCGCCATCCGGGTATAAGAAGTGACGGGCGGAGCGGGGCTGTCAGTCTCATCTGTACAGAGAAGAGGACGATGTCTGGACGCGGCAAACAAGGAGGCAAAGTCCGGGCTAAGGCCAAGACCCGCTCCTCCCGGGCAGGGCTCCAGTTCCCGGTCGGCCGAGTGCACAGGCTCCTCCGCAAGGGCAACTACGGCCAGAGGGTGGGCGCCGGCGCTCCCGTCTACTTGGCCGCTGTGCTCGAGTATCTCACCGCCGAGATCCTGGAGCTGGCCGGCAATGCCGCCCGCGACAACAAGAAGACCCGCATCATCCCCCGCCACCTGCAGCTGGCCGTGCGCAACGACGAGGAGCTCAACAAGCTGCTGGGCGGCGTCACCATCGCCCAGGGAGGCGTCCTGCCCAACATCCAGGCCGTGCTGCTGCCCAAGAAGACCGAGAGCACCAAGTCGGCCAAGAGCAAGTGAGCCCGGCTCTGCTGCTGCTGTGCCCCCCGGAACCAAAGGCTCTTCTAAGAGCCCCCCACATGGTCTGCACGACTGAGCTGGCGATGCCGCTGATCTCCGCTGTGGAGGAGGCGTCACACAGGGCCACTTACCGCTCCTGACTAGAGGTGGGGAGTTTGGATCTTTTACAGGAATAGAATCTTTGGCTTCAGTTGCGGACTAGGGAGCCGGATAGGTAATAAGTGTTCGATCAGTGGTGACCGGACTGAGGGCACTGATCTGGGGATTATACTGAGTGGGGGGCACTGCGAGGGCTTTATACTGCTGCAGCCCGGTCAGAGACTCCGTGTATTGTTCTAGTGACTCAGAGAATAGAAGGAGTCGGATTATTGGATTCTTAGACTCACTGCTCCTGACCTGCTGCGAGTCCGGGCAGACATTGCTGCTGTAGAGGGTTTGGCCGCTGAATTCTACCCGGACTGTAATTGGGCGGGAATTTCAAAAGCCAGAGACCAGCCAATCACTGTAAAGCACTTGTCCTATAGCCCCGCCCCCAGCAGCGCTGAGTGGAGATGGCGGGGGGCAGGGAGGATGGAGGCGGTTATCGGTCAGCGAGTCCCTGATAGACGGGGGGAGATACAGAGAGCGCTTTTAGAATAAAGGAACTGCTCTTACTAATTAGAGTGCTGAAAGGGTTAACCCGCCTCCTGTGAGCAGAGGTGGAGGATGAAGGGCGGAGTGGAGCTCGTCTCTGGAGGAGGTGGTGGCTCTGAGAAGAGCCTTTGTTGGGTGCGGGGCGCAGATCTAAGCCCTCTCCCCTCGGATCCTGCGGGCCAGCTGGATATCCTTGGGCATGATGGTGACCCGCTTGGCGTGGATGGCGCAGAGGTTGGTGTCCTCGAAGAGCCCGACCAGGTAAGCCTCGCTGGCCTCCTGCAGGGCCATGACGGCCGAGCTCTGGAAGCGAAGGTCGGTCTTGAAGTCCTGGGCGATCTCTCTCACCAGGCGCTGGAAGGGCAGCTTCCGGATGAGCAGCTCGGTGGACTTCTGGTAGCGCCGGATCTCCCGGAGAGCGACGGTCCCGGGCCGGTAGCGGTGAGGCTTCTTGACTCCGCCAGTGGCGGGGGCGCTCTTCCTGGCGGCCTTAGTGGCCAGCTGCTTGCGGGGAGCTTTCCCGCCGGTGGACTTACGGGCTGTCTGCTTGGTTCTGGCCATGGCTCTGCAGGGATCTGTACACAGCAAGAGAATGAGGTGAGGAACGGACCGTGCAGATCATTTATACTCCCGGCCTCGTCCTCATTGGCTCATGTAAACCACACCCCTACATCACTATTGGTTTATTCGTACAGTGATGTGCCCGCCAAAACTTCCGTTACCAATCATCGTTCACAAGAGGCGGAGCCCATCCTATCGGCCAGTCCCAGCTGATGGGCGTGTCTCCAGGTAATAAGCCCCTCCTACATAAAGCGGGAGGTCAGTCTCTTCCCACCACCTCCACTCCGCCCTTCTGCCCTCGTTCTCCGCTCACAGCGGGCGGGGGCTCACTGTCTGATCACTACTCCCCCCATCCTCCTCACTGTCCAATCACTACTCCCCTCATCCTCCTCAGTGTCCAATCACTACTCCCCTCATCCTCCTCAGTGTCCAATCACTACTCCCCTCATCCTCCTCAGTGTCCAATCACTACTCCCCTCATCCTCATCAGTGTCCAATCACTACTCCCCCCATCCTCCTCAGTGTCCAATCACTACTCCCCTCATCCTCCTCAGTGTCCAATCACTACTCCCCCCATCCTCCTCAGTGTCCAATCACTACTCCCCTCATCCTCCTCAGTGTCCAATCACTACTCCCCCCATCCTCCTCAGTGTCCAATCACTACTCCCCCCATCCTCCTCACTGTCTGATCACTACTCCCCCCCATCCTCCTCAGTGTCCAATCACTACTCCCCTCATCCTCCTCAGTGTCCGATCACTACTCCCTCATTCTCCCGATCAGTGGTCTATAATGAGGGAATAATCCGCCTCGGACATGAGGCTTCCATGTATTCACACAATGCGGCAGCTCCGTCCTAGAGAAGGGGGGGGGGGGCTCTGAGAAGAGCAGGGGGCGGAGCAGCAGGAGGGGGCGGGGCTCATATCTATTCATTCATTTAGATGAGCCGGGGGCGGAGCAGCAGGAGGGGCGGGGCTCATAGCTATTCATTCTCTGAGCCGGGGGGCGGAGCTTCTCCACGGCCGCTGAATTCTTACCGGACGGTAATTGAGCGGGAATTTCAAAAGCCAAGGTACTAGTTCTATAGCCCCGCCCCCATAGCCTGCTCAGTATTAACCCGTCAGTGGCCGCCTTCTCCCGCCCCCCACCGCAGGAGGGGAGAACAGTCCCGTAGTCACTGTGCGGAGAAGAGCGGCTCCATCGCTGCTCTGGTGTCCAGGGATAGAGCGCACGACCCCCCTGCCCGCACAGTACACTCAGCGGCGGCATCACTACCAGCAGGGGGCGGGGCGCAGTGAGGGGCGGGGCGGTTATCAGCAGAGCAGCGAGGCCCTGATAGACGGAAGAGAGATGTTAGCCCCGCCCCCGGCTCATCTGAATGGATGGATGTGATTTCCGCTCCGCACCCCGGTTTAGCAGAATGGATGGCTATGAGCCCAGCCTCTCCTGCTGCTCCGCCCTCCGACTCAGCTCTATGAATGGATGTGAGCCCCTCCTTTCTTGCTGCCCCGACCCCCCCCCCCCCCCCCCCCGTCTCTGATGAATAAGTGTATGTGAACCACGCCTCTCCTGTTACTCCGCCCCCGGCTCTGCTGAATAGATGGATGTGAGCCACGCCTCTCCTGTTACTCCGCCCCCCGGCTCTGCTGAATGGATGTATGTGAGCCCCGCCCCTCTATTTGCTCCGCCCCCGGCTCTGCTGAATGGATGAATGTGAGCCCCGCCCCTCTATTTGCTCCGCCCCCGGCTCTGCTGAATGGATGGATGTTAGCCCCGCCCCCGGCTCTATGAATGGATGTGAGCCCCTCCCTACTTGCGGCTCCGCCCCTGGCTCTGCTGAATGGATGAATGTGAGCCACGCCTCTCCTGTTGCTCCGCTGAATGGATGTATGTAAGCCCCGCCCCTCTATTTGCTCCGCCCCCGGCTCAGCTGGATGGATGTGAGGCTGCCAATTAGGAGAAGCGGAGACACCACGTGACCCTCTCCTCCAGTAGATCGGCGCGCAGTCAGCAGCAGCTCATTTGCATGGCCGTGTATAAATACCGCCGCGGTGGCAGGAGGAGAACAGACGAGATTTTGTCCTCAGTCAGAATGCCCGAGCCAGCCAAGTCCGCCCCAGCGCCCAAGAAGGGCTCCAAGAAAGCCGTCACCAAGGTTCAGAAGAAGGACGGCAAGAAGCGGAGGAAGAGCAGGAAGGAGAGCTATGCCATCTACGTCTACAAGGTGCTGAAGCAGGTCCACCCCGACACCGGCATCTCCTCCAAGGCCATGGGCATCATGAACTCCTTCGTCAACGACATCTTCGAGCGCATCGCAGGGGAAGCCTCCCGCCTGGCTCACTACAACAAGCGCTCCACCATCACCTCCCGGGAGATCCAGACCGCCGTGCGCCTGCTGCTGCCCGGAGAGCTGGCCAAGCACGCCGTCTCCGAGGGCACCAAGGCCGTCACCAAGTACACCAGCGCCAAGTGAGCGCCGCTCTCCGGACCCAAAGGCTCTTCTCAGAGCCCCCACCCTGTCTCCAGCGGAGCTGCTCCCGGGTCTCCCCGTTGTTCTCACAGTGGCTGCGGTTTTCCTCCCTGTCAGCTAGATGAGATGCGGTAACGCTATCGGAAGTTACAATACAAGCCCCCCCCCTCCTCCTCCATGCCCGATCACTACTCCCATCATCCTTCTCCTCAGTGTGGCGCTCCCTGGAGAGAGGCTGTGCGGCCGCTCAGTGCAGGACAGGAGGACGAGGCTCCTACGGGCACATAACGGCTGCGGGGTCCAGAGCTCTGCTATTGGCTGGGAGAGCTCAGGATCTCGTCCCTCATTTGAATTTCCCGCCTATAGTTGAGCTGCTGATTTACAGGAGGAGCCGGTCATGTGACCTGTACCAGCGCCGCTCATTGGCGGGACGGATTAACCCCTCAGTCTCCGAGCACAGCTCGTCTCGTAGCTGCGGTGGAGAACACCCGGGGCTCGGGATTTAGATTATTGGGGGGTTTCTGTAATGTAGACCTCCGGCTGTACTGAGCACAGGGCGCCGCTGATCTCCTGATGGGCGGGCGGTGTTAACCCCTCAGTCTCCGAGCACAGCGCGTCTCGTAGCTGCGGTGGAGAACACCCGGGGATCGGGATTTACAGATTATTGGGGGGTTACTGTAATGTAGACCTCCGGCTGTACTGAGCACAGTGCGCCGCTGATCTCCTGATGTGCGGGCGGTGTTAACCCCTCAGTGGAGTTGTAGCTCCTCCCCGGGAAGATGTGGGCGGCTCTGAGAAGAGCCTTTGTGCTGTGAGGACGGAGGCGGCGGCGGCAGCATTAACCCCCGAAGCCGTAGAGAGTGCGGCCCTGGCGCTTGAGCGCGTAGACCACGTCCATGGCGGTGACGGTCTTCCTCTTGGCGTGCTCGGTGTAGGTGACGGCGTCCCGGATGACGTTCTCCAGGAAGACTTTCAGCACCCCGCGAGTCTCCTCATAGATGAGGCCGGAGATGCGCTTGACGCCTCCCCTGCGAGCTAGGCGGCGGATGGCAGGCTTGGTGATGCCCTGGATGTTATCACGGAGCACCTTCCTGTGCCGCTTGGCGCCGCCTTTCCCGAGCCCTTTCCCTCCTTTACCGCGACCAGACATCTTCTAGGTGTGAGGAGCAGAGAGCAGTGACTGCTCAGCCCAGAGCCCTCCTTTATATGGAGCATGGGCGGACCTGAAAGAGAACTGGGGGCGGGGCTGTTCCTGAACTCCAGGCCCCGCCCTCCACCTCTGATTGGCTGAGCTCAGAAGTGCTTGTGGTTTTCATTTTCCAGCCTCCATGTTACCAGCCTGTAAATTACATCATATCCTTTGCATTAAAATAAAGTCTCTATATTATATTATCAACCTCAACATTATATTACAGCCTCCATACTACCAGCCTCCACATTCTATTACAGCCTCTGCATTATAGCCTCCACCTTACATTACAGCCTCCATATTACATTACAGCCTCCATATTACATCTATGTTTCTATTACAGCCTCCATATTACATTATCTTCCTCCACATTATATTACAGCCTCCATACTACCAGCCTCCACATTCTATTACAGCCTCCGCATTACATCACAGTCTCCACATTACATCTATGTTTCTATTACAGCCTCCATATTACATTATCTTTCTCCACATTATATTACAGCCTCCATATTACCAGCCTCTACATTACATTACAGCCTCCATACTACCAGCCTCCAAATTACATTACATCCTCCACATTACATTACCAGCCTCCAAATTACATTACAGCCTCCACATTACATTACCAGCCTCCACATAATATCACAGCCTCCACATAATATCACAGCCTCCACATTACATTACAGCCTTCATATTATATTACAGCTTCCACAATATATTACAGCCTCCATATTACCAGGCTCCACATTTTATTACAGCCTCCATACTACCAGGCTACACATTATATTACAGCCTCCACATTAAATTACAGCCTCCATATTACCAGTCTCCACATTATATTACAGCCTCCACATTATATTACAGCCTCCATATTATATTATAGCCTTTACATTACATTATAGCCTCCATATTATATTACAGCCTCCACATTATATTACAGCCTCCACATTACATTACAGCCTCCATATGACCAGTCTCCACATGATATTACAGCCTCCACATGATATTACAGCCTCCACATTATATTACAGCCTCCATATTACCAGTCTCCACATGATATTACAGCCTCCACATTATATTACAGCCTCCATATTACCAGTCTCCACATGATATTATAGCCTCCATATTATATTACAGCCTCCATATTACCAGTCTCCACATTACATTACAGCCTCCACATGATATTACAGCCTCCACATGATATTACAGCCTACAGATTTCAGCCTTCACACTATAGTACAGCCTCCATATTACCAGGCGGTCCTCATTAAGGTCTTACTGGGGGGGCTGTTGTGTGTGGGGGGGATGTGGGGGGATAGAAGCATCACCAGCATCATATGCATCAACTTCCGTCTATAATGAGCAGCTTTCTTCAGCCGCCCTCTGAAGAAACCGCCCAGCTCCAGCAGCAGGACATCCAGCAGAACCTGAACCAGCAGGCGGTGACATACTTGGACTGCACCCTGTAACCCATGATCCAAGATCTCCTGGACTTCTGGGCATGCAAACTTCATGTGTGGCCCCAACTGGGCGAGTTTTCCATGGACATGCTTTCCTGCCCGGCCAGAGCGGGTGCTCGGTGCGGCGGGGGGCACAGATACCCCTGAGAGAACTCGCCTTTCCTTCCAAAATGTTTAGTGACAAATAGAGTTGAGCGGACACCTGGATGTTCGAGTTCGGCCGAACTTCACAAAAAAGCTTGAGTTCGGGACCCGAACTTGACCCCGAACCCAAACCCCATTGAAGTCAATGGGGACAATGAATGCCACCAGCAGCGCGTCTACCAGCGTGCGCTTGTACTCGCGCATCTTACGATCACGCTCCAGTGAGGGAATTAAGGACGGTACGTTGTCCGTGTAACGTGGATCCAGCAGCGCGGCCACCCAGGAATCAGCACAAGTTAGAATGTGGGCAACTCGGCGGTCGTTGTGGAGACACTGCAGCATGTAATCGCTCATGTGTGCCAGGCTGCCCAGAGGCAACGACAAGCTGTCCTCTGTGGGAGGTGTATCGTCTGTGTCCTCTGTATCCCCCCAGCCACGCACCAGTGATGGCCATGAGCTGGTCTGGGTGCCACCCTGCTGTGAACATGGTTCCTCCTCCATCTCCTCATCCTCCACCTCCTCATCCTCCAGAACTGTGCCCTGGCTGGACAATTGTGTACCTTGGGGTTGTGGGTGCAGGAACCCACCCTCGGAGGCACTTGGGAATGACTAGCTGGAAACCCTACGAAATGATCAGCCCCTGCAACTTCTTGGTCTCCAAATTGGGCACATGGCCTGAGCTTGCCTTTTACCCCTTGGAGGTGCTGGCCTGCCCTGCAGCCGGTGTATTGTCTGAACGTGTGTTTAGCACGGCTGGAGGCGTCATCACAGGTTATATTTCCCAATGTTTTGGGGTGTACCCTAATTAAAAAAATATACACTGCTCAAAAAAATAAAGGGAACACAAAAATAACACATCCTAGATCTGAGTTAATTAAATATTCTTCTGAAATACTTTGTTCTTTACATAGTTGAATGTGCTGACAACAAAATCACACAAAAATTAAAAAATGGAAATCAAATTTTTCAACCCATGGAGGTCTGGATTTGGAGTCACCCTCAAAATTAAAGTGGAAAAACACACTACAGGCTGATCCAACTTTGATGTAATGTCCTTAAAACAAGTCAAAATGAGGCTCAGTAGTGTGTGTGGCCTCCACGTGCCTGTATGACCTCCCTACAACGCCTGTGCATGCTCCTGATGAGGTGGCGGACGGTCTCCTGAGGGATCTCCTCCCAGACCTGGACTAAAGCATCTGCCAACTCCTGGACAGTCTGTGGTGCAACGTGACGTTGGTGGATAGAGCGAGACATGATGTCCCAGATGTGCTCAATTGGATTCAGGTCTGGGGAACGGGCGGGCCAGTCCATGGCATCAATGCCTTCGTCTTGCAGGAACTGCTGACACACTCCAGCCACATGAGGTCTAGCATTGTCTTGCATTAGGAGGAACCCAGGGCCAACCGCACCAGCATATGGTCTCACAAGGGGTCTGAGGATCTCATCTCAGTACCTAATGGCAGTCAGGCTACCTCTGGCGAGCACATGGAGGGCTGTGCGGCCCTCCAAAGAAATGCCACTTCACACCATTACTGACCCAATGCCAAACCGGTCATGCTGGAGGATGTTGCAGGCAGCAGAACGTTCTCCACGGCGTCTCCAGACTCTGTCACGTCTGCTATTCAATTGCTCAGTGTTTTTAGGCTGCCCAGAGCGTTTTTAGATCACTTTTTTTCTGGGGTCATCGGCGGCCATTTTGTGGCTTGTGGTGCGCCAGCACAAGCTGCCACCAAGTCCATTTAACCATCAATAGTCTGGTTATTTAAATCTATCCCTAAAAGGGTATATTAGATTGAAGGTGCTGATAGGGTCATTCTCAATAACTTCACACACACGCTACCGTGTATTTCCAAGTCTAATTCTGTCCGTAAACGTATACCTGTCCCCCAGCGCCTAAATACTAGGCCTCACATTTATATTCAGCTAAATCTGTCATTACTGGTGTGCCTGTATTAGTGTAATGCGGTACCTAAATAGATAGCCAGATAGTGTTAGGTGTCTGTAAAAAAAGGCCTGAATTTGAATTCAATACATTGGGCCAAATAATATTTTTCTTATTGTGGTGAACGGTAACAATGAGGAAAACATCTAGTAAGGGACGCGGACATGGACATGGTCGTGGTGGTGTTAGTGGACCCTCTGGTGCTGGGAGAGGACGTGGCCGTTCTGCCACAGCCACACGTCCTAGTGAACCAACTACCTCAGGTCCCAGTAGCCGCCAGAATTTACAGGGATATTTGGTGGGGCCCAATGTCGTTCTAAGGATGGTAAGGCCTGAGCAGGTACAGGCATTAGTCAATTGGGTGGCCGACAGTGGATCCAGCACGTTCACATTATCTTCCACCCAGTCTTCTGCAGAAAGCGCACAGATGGCGCATGAAAACCAAGCCCATCAGTCTGTCACATCACCCCCATGCATATCAGGGAAACTGTCTGAGCCTCAAGTTATGCAGCAGTCTCTTATGCTGTTTGAAGACTCTGCTGGCAGGGTTTCCCAAGGGCATCCACCTAGCCCTTCCCCAGAGGTGGAAGACATAGAATGCACTGACGCACAACCACTTATGTTTCCTGATGATGAGGACATGGGAATACCACCTCAACACGTCTCTGATGATGACGAAACACAGGTGGCAACTGCTGCGTCTTTCTGCAGTGTGCAGACTGAACAGGAGGTCAGGGATCAAGACTGGGTGGAAGACGATGCAGGGGACGATGAGGTCCTAGACCCCACATGGAATGAAGGTCGTGCCACTGACTTTCACAGTTCGGAGGAAGAGGCAGTGGTGAGACCGAGCCAACAGCGTAGCAAAAGAGGGAGCAGTGGGCAAAATCAGAACACCCGCCGCCAAGAGACTCCGCCTGCTACTGACCGCCGCCATCTGGGACCGAGCACCCCAAAGGCAGCTTCAAGGAGTTCCCTGGCATGGCACTTCTTCAAACAATGTGCTGACGACAAGACCGAGTGGTTTGCACGCTGTGCCATCAGAGCCTGAAGCGAGGCATTAACGTTCTGAACCTTAGCACAACCTGCATGACCAGGCACCTGCATGCAAAGCATGAACTGCAGTGGAGTAAACACCTTAAAAAAAAGGAAGTCACTCAGGCTCCCCCTGCTACCTCTTCTGCTGCTGCCGCCTCGGCCTCTTCTGCTGCTGCTGCCGCCGCCTCGGCCTCTTCCTCCGCCTCTGGAGGAACGTTGGCACCTGCCGCCCAGCAAACATGGGATGTACCACCAACACCACCACCTGCGTCACCAAGCATCTCAACCATGTCACACGGCAGCGTTCAGCTCTCCATCTCACAAACATTTGAGAGAAAGCGTAAATTCCCACCTAGCCACCCTCCATCCCTGGCCCTGAATGCCAGCATTTCTAAACTACTGGCCTATGAAATGCTGTCATTCAGGTTGGTGGACACACACAGCTTCAAACAGCTCATGTCGCTTGCTGTCCCACAGTATGTTGTTCCCAGCCGCCACTACTTCTCCAAGAGAGCCGTGCCTTCCCTGCACAACCAAGTGTCCGATAAAATCAAGTGTGCACTGCGCAACGCCATCTGTGGCAAGGTCCACCTAACCACAGATACGTGGACCAGTAAGCACGGCCAGGGACGCTATATCTCCCTAACTGCACACTGGGTAAATGTAGTGGCGGCTGGGCCCCAGGCGGAGAGCTGTTTGGCGCACGTCCTTCCGCCGCCAAGGATCGCAGGGCAACATTCTTTGCCTCCTGCTGCCTCCTCCTCCTACTCAGCTTCCTCCTCCTCTTCTTCCACCTGCTCATCCAGTCAGCCACACACCTTCACCACCAACTTCAGCACAGCCCGGGGTAAACGTCAGCAGGCCATTCTGAAACTCATATGTTTGGGGGACAGGCCCCACACCGCACAGGAGTTGTGGCGGGTATAGAACAACAGACCGACGAGTGGTTGCTGCCGGTGAGCCTCAAGCCCGGCCTGGGGGTGTGCGATAATGGGCGAAATCTCGTTGCAGCTCTGGGACTAGCCGGTTTGACGCACATCCCTTGCCTGGCGCATGTGCTGAATTTGGTGGTGCAGAAGTTCATTCACAACTGCGGACTACTGGGTTGCCACCCTGCTGGATCCCCGGTACAAAGACAATGTGCCCACCTTACTTCCTACACTGGAGCGTGATAGGAAGATGCGCGAGTACAAGCGCACGTTGGTAGACGCGCTACTGAGAGCATTCCCAAAAGTCACAGGGGAAACAGTGGAAGCCCAAGGCGAAGGCAGAGGAGGAGCAAGAGGTCGCCAACGCAGCTGTGTCACGGCCAGCTCCTCTGAGGGCAGGGTTAGCATGGCAGAGATGTGGAAACGTTTTGTCACCACGCCACAGCTAACTGCACCACCACCTGATACGGAACGTGTTAGCAGGAGGCAACATTTCACTAACATGGTGGAACAGTACCTGTGCACACCCCTCCACGTACTGACTGATGGTTCGGCCCCATTCAACTTCTGGGTCTCCAAATTGTCCACGTGGCCAGAGCTAGCCTTTTATGCCTTGGAGGTGCTGGCCTGCCCGGCGGCCAGCGTTTTGTCTGAACGTGTATTCAGCACGGCAGGGGGCGTCATTACAGACAAACGCAGCCGCCTGTCTACAGCCAATGTGAAATCCAGAATATGAAGACTAAATGCCAATAATCGCCCATGTGCCAGCAACACTGGAAGCAGCCAATAGTGGATGCCCCATAGACAGTGCAGCGCTGCAATGGCAATAGTTGTAACCTAGCAGGACTGTGTTCTGGGCGAAGTGTGGAATGGACCATAGTTAGTTACAGACCCCCTTCCATGCTGACGGAGCACCACTAAAGCCCTGGAAGGAGGTCTATCGAGTGCATCCCAGAGGAAAAGGGGCAATATTAGGCTAAATAAAGTCGCAAGGTTCAAACAATGCAGCCCCATAGCTAAAGCCATGTAGTCATGAGCATCCCCCGCACAACTCCCTATGGTCTCCACCACCAGGATGTGCTGGGGAAACACGCACACGTACACTTTTGGAAGGGGAATACTAGGGCCGACATACCCCCCACCCCGGTCAAGGGGAGGTGAAATATATAGGCACCTGCCTGGTCTGGGCCAACTCCAAATGAAGAGCACCCCTACCCTGCTTATTGCCAACGATATCCTGTAAATGGCTTGGGTTCAGGGCCAGTCAAATCCTGTGGAATAGCGTAAAATTGCCCCCATGGCGTCCCACAATGCCCTCCATCAATATCAAATGTGTCGCTCCTCGGGAAGAGGGGATCATAAAATTGGCAAAAGATGCCTAATAACACGACAACAAAGCCCTCCCAGTACACACATCCAGCACAGGCAAAAAACATGGAAGTACGACTGGTATAAGGAAGGAACCCAACTGGCCGGCTCTCTGGTCGCTCATAAATGGGGCAGCATATAGTCCTCCGCTCAGGTTACATATGGTAGCACAAGCTAAAAGTGAAAAAAAGAGAAGAAGAACAATAAATCAATGAATATATTATCACAATGGTACATCGGGCACTAAAACTTACATCGCACTAAAATATCACAATCCCACATCTCGGGTGGCGAATAGGAAAGGGAGCTCTGAGATGCCCTCGATAGACCTCCTTCCAGGTCTTTAGTGGTGCTCCGTCAGCATGGAAGGGGGTCTGTAACTAACTGTGGTCCATTCCACACTTCGCCCAGAACACAGTCCTGCTAGGTTACAACTATTGCCATTGCAGCGCTACACTGTCTATGGGGCATCCACTATTGGCTGCTTCCAGTGTTGCTGGCACATGGGCGATTATTGGCATTTAGTCTAAGTTCATATTCTGGATTTCATGATGCGTGAGATGAGTGGCACGACTGATATTTACCGTATTCCGCTCCCATAATGGATCCTATCCTCAGCCCTATAGTATCCTTTACAACACATTAGCTTTGGTTTAGGACCTTGGGTTGCCGGGATACGGCTGGGACGCTCTATCACATGACCCGTCATGTGATTGAGGGCGCTTGCACGGTTTCGGGACTCCCGATCATGTGACCGCTATGTCGAATACGTGATTTCCGGGAATCTCGTTCTACAACTCGCGCATGCGCAGAGACAGACGTTAGACGCCACTCACCGCACGCATACTGCCGGATGGATACTCGGCTCAGGTGCAGGGTAGGTTTTATATACACAGCTGAGATGGTTATGCTGTTTTATTACTGAATGTTATTATCACTTTAGAACACGATTGGGTGAATATGTAAGGGGGGGATTTGACCTTTCTGGGGGACAACCCCTCAACCAATCCGGATTGAATGTTACACCTATATAAGTATTGAACTTCACTTGTAAACCACATGTAGCTGAGAAAGACCTGGGTGTCCAGACGTTGCTGTATCCTTTCAGTGTGATTAAACGCTAAGCTTTGATTCAAGAACAAGAGGGCCGCGACTTTTCTGAAGTTTTTTCCCGAGGGCTCCAAGCACTCCGCTCGACACCGTAACCACCACAGGAACAAGGACCAGGAACAGCTCTTACAAGAGCTAGGGGTTATAGCCCGGGGAGTATACAGCGTATAGCAATCCCCCACACATGAGACGAGGCTCTATGGGGAATGTAAAACAGGAACTCTTTAATGGGTTATTTTTCAGCCTTTTATGCAGGTCTTCCAACAAGGGACACTCCCTGGGGACCTTGTAGAAGACTGTGACAGTTTATATATTAGCCAATCACATGCATTTACAGTATTGAAACCTTCCCAGCAATTGTACACAAAAGCCCCTTCCCTCTGTCTGTAACGCAATCAACAAAATACAATTACCAAACATAATGGGCTAACCCTAACTCACAGGCAGAAAACACACATTTTTCCCAAAACACAGAAAACACCTCAAAACCCTACATATCCCCATTATTTATACATCTATAGATATCTCTGATCTGGGCGAACAACATATCCAAAAATCACCCAGATCCGAGCAGGGGTTCCCGAATTCCATGGAAGTCACATTTGGCCGACCGCAAGCATGGCTTTCCTGCCCACAACAGTTCCATAGATTTAGGGTGTGCGGCCGGTCTGTCTTCTCCTTCAAAGTTAATATATGGGACATAATCCTGAGGCAAGAGGCCCCTCCAAAACCCAGTGGCGAGGTTGGTTTCGCCACACATCTCCCCCCCCAGGGAAGACTAACCAGACACCTGACCTCACGCCGGTCGGTACCTGAGTTAGTCTGGCAGCCCACCCACAACCAAATACTGGACCAGTTGAATTCGGTAGCCTGTCTCTGTCCAGTGAGTCCACCAAGGTTGTGTTAGTAACTGGTACTCCCGGTCTCTGTGTTTCTCCCTGGCTTGGAGTGGAGGTTGCTTTGTGGGCAGGGATCAGCGGTACTCTGCCCTGGTGCCAGCGCATCAGCTAGGCTAGCCTGTGGGGAGTCAGCCTCTGAACAAGAGGATAGGGGAGGGCAGAGGCAGACTGTGCTCTGCCCAGATGCCAGCTCTTCCGCTGGGGTAGTCTGTGGGGAGTCTGGCTCTGAACAAGAGGATAGGGGAGGACAGAGGCAGACTGCGCTCTGCCCAGATGCCAGCTCTTTCGCTGGGGTAGCCTGTGGGGAGTCTGGCTCTGGACAAGAGGATAGGGGAGGGCAGAGGCAGACTGTGCTCTGCCCAGGTGCCAGCTCTTCCGCTGGGGTAGCCTGTGGGGAGTCAGGCTCTGGACAAGAGGATAGGGGAGGGCAGAGGCAGACTGCGCTCTGCCCAGATGCCAGCTCTTTCGCTGGGGTAGTCTGTGGGGAGTCTGGCTCTGGACAAGAGGATAGGGGAGGGCAGAGGCAGACTGTGCTCTGCCCAGATGCCAGCTCTTCCGCTGGGGTAGCCTGTGGGGAGTCAGCCTCTGAACAAGAGGATAGGGGAGGACAGAGGCAGACTGTGCTCTGCCCAGATGCCAGCTCTTCCGCTGGGGTAGCCTGTGGGGAGTCAGCCTCTGAACAAGAGGATAGGGGAGGACAGAGGCAGACTGCACTCTGCCCAGATGCCAGCTCTTCCGCTGGGGTAGCCTGTGGGGAGTCAGCCTCTGAACAAGAGGATAGGGGAGGGCAGAGGCAGACTGTGCTCTGCCCAGATGCCAGCTCTTCCGCTGGGGTAGCCTGTGGGGAGTCAGCCTCTGAACAAGAGGATAGGGGAGGACAGAGGCAGACTGCGCTCTGCCCAGATGCCAGCTCTTCCGCTGGTCCGCTGGGGTAGCCTGTGGGGAGTCAGCCTCTGAACAAGAGGATAGGGGAGGACAGAGGCAGACTGCGCTCTGCCCAGATGCCAGCTCTTCCGCTGGGGTAGCCTGTGGGGAGTCTGGCTCAGGACAAAAGGATAGGGGAGGGCAGAGGCAGACTGCGCTCTGCCCAGATGCCAGCTCTTCCGCTGGGGTAGCCTGTGGGGAGTCAGCCTCTGAACAAGAGGATAGGGGAGGGCAGAGGCAGACTGCGCTCTGCCCAGATGCCAGCTCTTCCGCTGGGGTAGCCTGTGGGAAGTCAGCCTCTGGACAAGAGGATAGGGGAGGGCAGAGGCAGACTGCGCTCTGCCCAGATGCCAGCTCTTTCGCTGGGGTAGCCTGTGGGGAGTCTGGCTCTGAACAAGAGGATAGGGGAGGGCAGAGGCAGACTGCGCTCTGCCCAGATGCCAGCTCTTCCGCTGCGGTAGCCTGTGGGGAGTCAGCCTCTGGACAAGAGGGTAGGGCAGAGGCAGACTGCGCTCTGCCCAGATGCCAGCTCTTCCGCTGGGGTAGCCTGTGGGGAGTCTGGCTCTGAACAAGAGGATAGGGGAGGGCAGAGGCAGATTGCGCTCTGCCCAGATGCCATCTCTTCCGCTGGGGTAGCCTGTGGGGAGTCTGGCTCTGGACAAGAGGGTAGGGGAGGGCAGAGGCAGATTGCGCTCTGCCCAGATGCCAGCTCTTTCGCTGGGGTAGCCTGTGGGGAGTCTGGCTCTGAACAAGAGGATAGGGGAGGGCAGAGGCAGATTGCGCTCTGCCCAGATGCCATCTCTTCCGCTGGGGTAGCCTGTGGGGAGTCTGGCTCTGGACAAGAGGGTAGGGGAGGGCAGAGGCAGATTGCGCTCTGCCCAGATGCCAGCTCTTCCGCTGCGGTAGCCTGTGGGGAGTCAGGCTCTGGACAAGAGGGTAGGGGAGGGCAGGGAATCCTACCCCCAGGACCTTGTTGCAGATCGGCTGTGGAGAGGAGGAATCGCTTACCTCCTCCTCCTGGCATTCCTGCGGGGTTGGTGGGGGATCTGTACCGGCCGTCCAGCATCTCGGTAGGTCTGGTGCAGAGACCGTGGTCCCATCTGCACCATCGGAGTTAGGGGTGCTGTCCCCCTGTGGTTGGGGAGAGAGACCGGTTGTCTCGTCTTCCTTTACAACCCACTGCTACTGGGGAGTCAGACCGACTGTCTCGACTCTCGGTAACGCTGCCTGGTGCTGGGTAGTGGGTGCGACCATCTCCACTCCTAGTAATGCTGGTTGCTGCAGGGACGGGGGACCGACAATCTCCTCTCCCTGTGATCCTGTCTGCCGCTGGGGAGAGAGACCGGCTGTCATCTCTCCCTGTAAGGTAAGTGTCACGGCCAATTTATTTTGACCGTGACGCTGTTGCATGCAGACTGGTTGCCGGGGACAACGTGTAGTTTTCTGTTTGCACGTACACTTTCCTTTATTTGGTGCATTCCCTGTTTTGGTGGTCACAGGGTTAATTTAGGTGTGTCTGCTAGGTGTGGTGGGTGTGACCTCAGGCCTCTTTATATGATGGTGTGTTAGCTCTGCTCCCTGGCGGTATGTCTTTGTGTCTGTGTGAGTCACCCTTATTTATTATATTGATTCCTTGCCATGGCTGTGTGTCCCCTCCGGTGTGGCTCTGTTTTCCTCCCCCACCTGGTGTATGTTGTATTGGTGTGGTTGGTGTATGGAGGTTTTCTGGTGGTGTCTGGGCTCCGCAAGGGGCGTGCTTTCCCGGAGGGGTTTAAGCGAAGACAAGACTGTGGGTTTCCCAGCCTGTAGCCTCATTCCATCTTGGCTACGGCAGGTAAGTGTGGATTGCATAGTTATGTTGCTGTGTAACTTACCTGCCGTACTGTTTATCCCATGATCTTGCTTCCTGTCTGCCACTGGGTCTCTGGAGACACCTTTTCATCTGTGGTGTAGGATGAATGGGTGGTCTCTGCCCTGTCGTTTGGCCTAGGGCATTACAGGGATAGTAGGGTCCTAGGTTCGTGAGCATGAGCCCCCTTACCATCTGAGGCGATTCATGTGGTAGGAGTCCAGGGAGAGCTCAGGGTTACTTTAGGTGGTGACCAGCTCCTTGTGCCCTGCTATCTTGCTTTGCAGCCACATCCATTGCACGGTGGGGGGTTTTCCCCGCTCCCTGCCGTGACAGTAAGCTGCCGATGGGGAGTCAGACCGACTGTCTGGACTCCGGGTAATGCTGGCTGTAGTTGGGGAAATGGGCCGGCTGCCCAGAATCCCTGTAGGGCCGGTGGAGAGACTTCAGTCCCATCTCTACCTGCCGTCGGGAGGTCTTCCCAGAACCAGTCGATGAAGTTCCCTACTTTGGGAGTTGGTAGGAAAGCAGGGGGTATCGCCGTCAAGTCTTTCCAGTTGTAGGGGGGCAGATCTGGCTCTGCTTGTCCGGTAGGTTGGAGATGAACGGAGCTGAGCAGGTGTTGGTAGGTCTGCTCCAGCTCCCACTCCCTTGTTACCAGGTGGGTCATGTCTTTGCTCACCTCCCATCCACCAGCATAAACATGTATGCCCATCCGGTAGTCGTAGATGTCCCAAAACCTAGATTCCTCCATGCTGCCGAGATCAATGTCCTCCTCCAAGGCCTCTCATAGTAACCCAGGTCCATCATAATCCTTCCCTTGAGGTAAGTCGTTCTCGGCCGTCCAGGGGGGATGTTGAATGACATGCCACCTTAGGGCCCGGTAAGCGTCCTCTAGCCAAAGCTCCTTACATACCAGGCTCTGGAGCTCTGTTACCCACTCATCCAGGGGGTGCTCTCCCAAGAGACCCATCAGCATCGCCACACGCTTCTGTAGCCGCTGATCATAACTGAGGAGACTCTCACCTCACCGCCACTGGGCATTTTCCAGGACATCATACCAGACTTCCTTTCTGTCTGCATCCCTGTAGTCCGCGGCCGCCTCCTCGCCATGGAACACTGTCCGAAGACTAGCTGATTCCATCCTGCTGTATCCAGGGGCGCTGTACGGATACTAGCGTTGCCCTCCATATACTCCACGAACTGTGTCTCCGAGCTGCTCCTCCTCGCACTAGGACACCATCCCACTGCTGCCACCACTGCTGCCACCACTGTAACGGATCTCCTGGCACCCCGACTGGGTACCTCCATTGATGGGTGCTCCTAGTGCTTCCCGAGGGCTCCAAGCACTCCGCTCGACACCGTAACCACCACAGGAACAAGGAACAGGATGGCTGTAAAAATGTTATGGAAAGGGCTAGAGGGCTGAAAATGGCATCAAAATGTGGTTAAGAGCATGGCGAGTGCGCTGCAAACAACTGTGGATAGGGAAATGACTTTAAATAACATAAACTACGTAAAAATTAAAACTAATAATCTTGATCTAGGAGGACGAGGTCCATATGGAGTAGGAGGTTGAGGAGGCGGTGGATGTGGCGGTGTAGGTGGAAGCGGCGGTGGAGGAAGAGGAGGAGGTAGCCTACACTGCTTTTTGGTTTTAAATTTATTTATATATTTTTTAAATTAGGGTACACCCCAAAACATTGGGAAATATAACCTGTGATAACGCCCTCCAGCCGTGCTAAACACACGTTCAGACAATACACCGGCTGCAGGCCAGCACCTCCAAGGGGTAAAGGGCAAGCTCAGGCCGTGTGCCCAATTTGGAGACCCAGAAGTTGCAGGGGCTGACCCCTGTCAGTCAGTTCATGTAGGCGTGTGCACACTTACTGCTCCACCATGTTGCACGTCCTCCAAACAGAGGATCTGCCAGCAACACCACCACCTGGGTCACCAAGCATCTCCACAATGTCCCACGGAAGCGTTCAGCTCTCCATATCCCAAACGCTGGAGAGGAAGAGGAAGTACCCCCCTACCCACCCGCCATCCCTGGCCCTGAATGCCAGCATTTCTAAATTACTGGCCTTTGAAATGCTGTCATTCCGTCTGGTGGAGACGGATAGTTATAAAGGCCTTATGGCGGTGGCTGTCCCACAGTACGTCGTGCCCAGCCGCCACTACTTTTCCAGGAGAGCCATCCCTTCCCTGCACAACCAAGTGGGGGACAAAATCAGGTGTGCACTGCGAAACGCCATCTGTGGCAAGGTGCACCTGACTACGGATACGTGGACCGCACGGTCAGGGCCGCTATATCTCCATAACAGCACACTGGGTAAATGCAGTGGCGGCTGGGCCTGAGGCGGATAGCAGTTTGGCGCATGTCCTTCCACCACCGAGGATTGCAGGGCGCTTCAGTTTGCCTCCTGTTGCTTCCTCCTCCTACTCCGCTTCCTCATCCTCTACCGGCTCCTCATCCGGTCAGCGTAACCCCTTCACCACCAACTTCAGCACAGCCAGGGGGAAACGACAGCAGGCAGTGTTATAACGTATCTGTTTGGGGGACAAACCCCACACCGCGCAGGAGCTGTGGACGGGCCTTGAACAACAGACCGATGAGTGGTTGGTGCCAGTCAGCCTCAAGCCCGGCCTGGTGGTGTGCGATAATGGGCGAAATCTCGTAGCAGCTCTGGGACTAGCCGGTTTGACGCACATCCCTTGCCTGGCGCATGTGCTGAATTTAGTGGTGCAGAGATTCCTTAAACATTATCCCGACATGTCAGAGCTGCTACATAAAGTGCGGACCGTCTGTGCGCGCTTCCGGCGTTCTCACCCTTCTGCTGCTCGCCTGTCAGCGCTGCAGCGTAACTTCGGCCTTCCCGCTCACCGCCTCATATGCGACGTGCCCACCAGGTGGAACTCCACCTTGCACATGCTGGACAGACTGTGCGAGCAGCAGCAGGCCATAGTGGAGTTTCAGCTGCAGCACGCACGGGTCAGTCGCACTGCGGAACAGCACCACTTCACCACCAATGACTGGGCCTCCATGCGAGACCTGTGTGCCCTGTTGCGTTGTTTTGAGTACTCCACCAACATGGCCAGTGCCGATAACGCCGTTCTCAGCGTTACTATCCCACTTCTATGCCTCCTTGAAAAAACGCTGCAGGCGATGATGGAAGAGGATTTGGTACAGGAGGAGGAGGAGCAGGAGGAGGAGGAGGATGAGGAGATGGAGGAGGAGGAACCATGTTCACAGCAGGGTGGCACCCAGACCAGCTCATGGCCATCACTGGTGCGTGGCTGGGGGGATACAGAGGACACAGACGATACACCTCCCACAGAGGACAGCTTGTCGTTGCCTCTGGGCAGCCTGGCACACATGAGCGATTACATGCTGCAGTGTCTCCGCAACGACCGCCGAGTTGCCCACATTCTAACTTGTGCTGATTCCTGGGTGGCCGCGCTGCTGGATCCACGTTACACGGACAACGTACCGTCCTTAATTCCCTCACTGGAGCGTGATCGTAAGATGCGCGAGTACAAGCGCACGCTGGTAGACGCGCTGCTGGTGGCATTCATTGTCCCCATTGACTTCAATGGGGTTTGGGTTCGGGGTCAAGTTCGGGTCCCGAACTCAAGCTTTTTTGTGAAGTTCGGCCGAACTCGAACATCCAGGTGTCCGCTCAACTCTATTTGTCACTAAACATTTTGGAAGGAAAGGCGAGTTCTCTCAGGGGTATCTGTGCCCCCCGCCGCACCGAGCACCCGCTCTGGCCGGGCAGGAAAGCATGTCCATGGAAAACTCGCCCAGTTGGGGCCACACATGAAGTTTGCATGCCCAGAAGTCCAGGAGATCTTGGATCATGGGTTACAGGGTGCAGTCCAAGTATGTCACCGCCTGCTGGTTCAGGTTCTGCTGGATGTCCTGCTGCTGGAGCTGGGTGGTTTCTTCAGAGGGCGGCTGAAGAAAGCTGCTCATTATAGACGGAAGTTGATGCATATGATGCTGGTGATGCTTCTATCCCCCCCCCCCCTCCGCCCCACACACACAACAGGCCCCCCAGTAAGACCTTAATGAGGACCGCCTGGTAATATGGAGGCTGTACTATAGTGTGAAGGCTGAAATCTGTAGGCTGTAATATCATGTGGAGGCTGTAATATCATGTGGAGACTGGTAATATGGAGGCTGTAATATAATATGGAGGCTATAATGTAATGTGAAGGCTATAATATAATATGGAGGCTGTAATATAATGTGGAGGCTGTAATATAATGTGAAGGCTGTAATATAATATGGAGGCTGTAATATCATGTGGAGACTGGTAATATGGAGGCTGTAATTTAATGTGGAGGCTGTGATATAATGTGAAGGCTGTAATATGGAGGCTGTAATGTAATGTGGAGCCTAGTAATATGGAGGCTGTAATATAATGTGGAAGCTGTAATATAATATGGAGGCTGTAATTTAATGTGGAGGCTGTAATATAATTTGGAGCCTGGTAGTATGGAGGCTGTAATAAAATGTGGAGCCTGGTAATATGGAGGCTGTAATATAATGTGGAGCCTGGTAATATGGAGGCTGTAACATAATGTGGAAGCTGTAATATAATATGGAGGCTGTAATATAATGTGGAGGCTATAAAATAATATGAAGGCTATAATGTAATGTGGAGGCTGTAATATAATATGGAGGCTGTAATATAATATGGAGGCTATAATGTAATGTGGAGGCTGTAATATAATGTGGAGCCTGGTAATATGGAGGCTGTAATATAATGTGGAAGCTGTAATATAATATGGAGGCTATAATGTTAAGTGGAGTCTGTAATATAATATGGAGGCTATAATGTAATGTGGAGGCTGTAATATAATATGGAGGCTATAATGTAATGTGGTGGCTTTAATATAATATGGAGGCTGTAATGTGGAGGCTGTAATATAATGTGGAGCCTGGTAATATGGAGGCTGTAATATAATGTGGAAGCTGTAATATAATATGGAGGCTATAATGTAAAGTGGAGGCTGTAATATAATATGGAGGCTGTAATATAATGTGGAGGCTATAAAATAATATGAAGGCTATAATGTAATGTGGAGGCTGTAATATAATATGGAGGCTGTAATATAATATGGAGGCTATAATGTAATGTGGAGGCTGTAATATAATGTGGAGCCTGGTAATATGGAGGCTGTAATATAATGTGGAAGCTGTAATATAATATGGAGGCTATAATGTAAAGTGGAGGCTGTAATATAATATGGAGGCTGTAATATAATGTGGAGGCTATAAAATAATATGAAGGCTATAATGTAATGTGGAGGCTGTAATATAATATGGAGGCTATAATGTAATGTGGAGGCTTTAATATAATATGGAGGCCGTAATATAACGTGTAGGCTGTAATATAATATGGAGGCTATAATGTAATGTGGAGGCTGTAATGTAATTTGGAGGCTGTAATGTGGAGGCTGTAATATAACGTGTAGGCTGTAATATAATATGGAGGCTATAATGTAATGCGGAGACTATAATATAACATGGAGGCTATAATGTAATGTGGAGGCTGTAATATAATTTGGAGGCTGTAATGTAATGTGAAGGCTGTAATATAATATGGAGGCTATAATGTAATGTGGAGCCTGGTAATAGGGAGGCTGTAATATCTTGTGAAGCTTGGTAATATGGAGGCTGTAATATCATGTGGAGCCTGATAATATGGAGGCTGTAATAATGTGGAGGCTGGTAATGTAAAGGCTTTAATATATTGTGGGGCCTGGTAATATGGAGTTTGTAATATTATGTGGAGGCTGTAATATAATATTGAGGCTGTAATGTAATATGAAGGCTGTAATATAATATTGAGGCTGTAATTATAATGTGGAGGCTGTAATGTAATGTGGAGGTTGTAATATAATGTGGAGGCCGGTAATATGGAGGCTGTTATATAATGTTGAGTCTGTCAGATGAATGCTGTAATATCATGTGGAGGCTGGTAATATGGACGCTGTAATATTATTTGGAGGCTGTAATATAGTATGAAGTCTGTAATATCATGTGGAGGCTATAATGTAATGTTGAGGCTGTAAATAAGGAGGCTGTAATATAATGTTGAGGTTAATAATATAATATAGAGGCGTTAATATAATGCAGAGGATATAATGTAATTTACAGGCTGGTAATATGGAGGTTGTCAATTAATGTGGAGGCTGTGATGTAATGTGGAGGCTGAAAATATGGAGGCTGTAACATAATGTTTAAGCTGTGATGTAGAGGCCGGTAATACAGAGGCTGTAATATAATGTGGAGGCCAGTAATGTAATATAATATGGAGACTGTAATGTAGAGGCCGGTAATATGGAAGCTGTAATATAATGTGTAGGCCAGTAATGAAATATAGAGGCTGTAATGTAATGTGGAAGCTGGTAGTATGGAGGCTGTAATGTAATGTAGAGGCTAGTTATATGGAGGCTGTGATGTAATCTGGAGGCTGAATATATGGAGGCTGTAACTTAATGTTTAGGCTGTGATGTAATGTAGAGGACGGTAATATGGAGTCTGCAATATAATGTGGAGGCTGTAATATAATTTGGAGTCTGTAATGTAATGCAGAGGCTGGTAATATTAAGGCTGTGATGTAATGTGAAGGCTGGAAGTATGGAGGCTGTGATGTAATGTTTAGGCCGTGATGTAATGTAGAGGCCGGTAATATGGAGTCTGTAATATAATGTGGAGGCCGGTAATTTAACATGGAGACTGTAATGTAGAGGCCGTTAATACGGAGGCTGTAATATAACATGGAGGCTGGTAATATTTAGGCTGTAAAATAATGTGGAGGCTATAATCTAATGTAGAGGCTGTAATATGTTGTTGAGGTTGATAATATAAGATGGAGGCTAGTAATATGGAGGCTGTAATATAATTTGAGGGCTGTAATGTAATGCAGAGGCTGGTAATAAGAAGGCTGTAATATAATGTAGAGGCTGTGATGTAATGTGGAGGCAGTATTGTAATGTTTAGGATGTGATGTAATGTAGAGGACGGTAATATGGAGTCTGGAGGCTGGTAATGTAACACGGAGACTGTAATGTAGAGGATGGTAATACGGAGGCTGGTAATGTAACATGGAGGCTATAATGTAATGTAGAGGCTGTAATATGTTGTTGAGGTTGATAATATAATATGGAGGCTGTGATGTAATGTGGAGGCCATTAATATGGAGGCTGTAATATAATGTAGATGCTGTAATATAATGTTGAGGATGATAATATAGAGGCTGTGATGTAATGTGGAGACTATAATGTAATATGGAGGCTGTAATATAATGTTGAGGTTGATAATATAATATGGAGGCTGTAATATATTGTGGAAGCTGTAATATAATATGGAGGCTGTGATATCATGTGGAGGCTGGAATATAATGTTGAGGTTGATAATATAATATGGAGGCTGTAATATATTGTGGAAGCTGTAATATAATATGGAGGCTGTAATATTATGTGTAGGCTGTAATGTAATGTGAAGGCTGTGATATTATGTGGAGCCTGGTAATGTAATGTGGAGGCTGTAATGTAATGTAGAGGAAGATAATGTAATATGGAGGCTGTAATAGAAACATAGATGTAATATGGAGGCTGTAATATAAGTTGGAGGCTATAATGTAATGCAGAGGCTGTAATAGAATGTGGAGGCTGGTAGTATGGAGGCTGTAATATAATGTGGAGGTTGATAATATAATATAGAGACTTTATTTTAATGCGAAGGATATGATGTAATTTACAGGCTGGTAACATGGAGGCTGGAAAATGAAAAGCACCAGCACTTCTGAGCTCAGCCAATCAGAGCTGGAGGGCGGGGCCTGGAGTTCAGGAACAGCCCCGCCCCCAGTTCTCTTTCAGGTCCGCCCATGCTCCATATAAAGGAGGGCTCTGGGCTGAGCAGTCTCTGCTCTCTGCTCCTCACACCTAGAAGATGTCTGGTCGCGGTAAAGGAGGGAAAGGGCTCGGGAAAGGCGGCGCCAAGCGGCACAGGAAGGTGCTCCGTGATAACATCCAGGGCATCACCAAGCCTGCCATCCGCCGCCTAGCTCGCAGGGGAGGCGTCAAGCGCATCTCCGGCCTCATCTATGAGGAGACTCGCGGGGTGCTGAAAGTCTTCCTGGAGAACGTCATCCGGGACGCCGTCACCTACACCGAGCACGCCAAGAGGAAGACCGTCACCGCCATGGACGTGGTCTACGCGCTCAAGCGCCAGGGCCGCACTCTCTACGGCTTCGGGGGTTAATGCTGCCGCCTCCGTCCTCACAGCACAAAGGCTCTTCTCAGAGCCGCCCACATCTTCCCGGGGAGGAGCTACGATTCCACTGAGGGGTTAACACCGCCCGCCCATCAGGGGACGGAGAGCCGGACAATTGCCGCTCTTCTCCGCACAGTGAATACGGGACTGTTCTCCCCTTCTCCGGTGGGGAGCGGGAGGGAGAAGGCGGCCACTGACGGGTTAATACTGAGCAGGCTATGGGGGCGGGGCTCTAGAACTAGTACCTTGGCTTTTAAAATTCCCGCTCAATTACCGTCCGGTTAGAATTCAGCGGCCGTGGAGAAGCTCCGCCCCCGGCTTATCTGAATGAATAGATGTATGTGAGCCCCGCCCCTCCTGCTCTCTCCTGCTGCTCCGCCCCCCGCTCTTCTCAGAGCCCCCCCCCCTTCTCTAGGACGGAGCTGCCGCATTGTGTGAATACATGGAAGCCTCATGTCCGAGGCGGATTATTCCCTCATTATAGACCACTGATCGGGAGGATGAGGGGAGTAGTGATCGTATACTCGGGAGGATGGGGGGAGTAGTGATCGGCCAGAGAGAAGGATGGGGGGAGTAGTGATCAGACACTGAGGATGGGGGGGGAGTAGTGATCGGCCAGAGAGCAGTTGGGCAATGAGGAGAATGAGTGAAGTAGTTATATGGTATTGAGGATGATGAGGGGAGTAGTGGTCAGCCAGTGAGGAGGATGAGGGCAGTAGTGATCTGCTAATGGATGGATGTGAGCCCCGCCGTGCGCTCTATCCCCGGACACCAGCGCAGAGAGCAGGAGAAGGGGCGGAGCTATAGAACAAGTGCTTTACAGTGATTGGCTGATCTCTGGCTTTTGAAATTCCCGCTCAATTACAGTCCGGTCAGAATCCAGCGGCCGTGGAGGAGCAGTCCATTACACACAGGGGACGAACCCTCTACAGCAGCAATGTCTGCCCGTACTCGCAGCAGGTCAGGAGCGGTAAGTGGCCCTGTGTGACGCCTCCTCCACAGCGGAGATCAGCGGCATCGCCAGCTCAGTCGTACAGACCATGTGGGGGGCTCTTAGAAGAGCCTTTGGTTCCGGGGGGCACAGCAGCAGCAGCAGAGCCGGGCTCACTTGCTCTTGGCCGACTTGGTGCTCTCGGTCTTCTTGGGCAGCAGCACGGCCTGGATGTTGGGCAGGACGCCTCCCTGGGCGATGGTGACGCCGCCCAGCAGCTTGTTGAGCTCCTCGTCGTTGCGCACGGCCAGCTGCAGGTGGCGGGGGATGATGCGGGTCTTCTTGTTGTCGCGGGCGGCATTGCCGGCCAGCTCCAGGATCTCGGCGGTGAGATACTCGAGCACAGCGGCCAAGTAGACGGGAGCGCCGGCGCCCACCCTCTGGGCGTAGTTGCCCTTGCGGAGGAGCCTGTGCACTCGGCCGACCGGGAACTGGAGCCCTGCCCGGGAGGAGCGGGTCTTGGCCTTAGCCCGGACTTTGCCTCCTTGTTTGCCGCGTCCAGACATCGTCCTCTTCTCTGTACAGATGAGACTGACAGCCCCGCTCCGCCCGTCACTTCTTATACCCGGATGGCGCAGGGAGAACTCCTCTGTGATTGGCCGAATCCAAACCCAGTTTTCAGCGCCAAATCCTGCAGCCAATGAGGGAGCAGATAAACTGGAAAGGCTTGTGAGGACACGCCCCCTTTTCTCCACCAATTGCCAGCCGCCCCCTTAGCACCGGTGTATCCCCGAGTGCCCGGCTCTGTGGACCCATCCAGCCGCTCGTCCTTCACTACCTCCTCCTCCTCAAGTGTCCGATCACTACTCCTCCCATCCTTCTCTTTGGCCGATCACTACTCCCCCCTCCCATCCTCCTCACTGGCCGATCACTACTCCCCCCTCCCATCCTCCTCACTGGCCGATCACTACTCCCCCCATCCTCCCGAGTATGCGATCACTACTCCCCCCATCCTCCCGAGTATACGATCACTACTCCCCTCATCCTCCCGAGTATACGATCACTACTCCCCTCATCCTCCCGATCAGTGGTCTATAATGAGGGAATAATCCGCCTCGGACATGAGGCTTCCATGTATTCACACAATGCGGCAGCTCCGTCCTAGAGAAGGTGGGGGCTCTGAGAAGAGCGGGGGGCGGAGCAGCAGGAGGGGCGGGGCTCACATACATCCATTCAGCGATGCGGGGGCGGAGCAACAGGAGGGGCGGGGCTCACATCTATTCATTCAGAAGAGTCGGTGGGCGGAGCTTGTCCACGGCCGCTGAATTCTAACCGGGCGGTAATTGAGCGGGAATTTCAAAAGCCAAGGTACAAGTTCACTTTTTATACCCGGATGGCGCAGGAGAACTCCTCTGTGATTGGCCGAATCCAAACCCGGTTTTCAGAGCCAAATCCTGCAGCCAATAAGGGAGCAGATAACCTGGAAAGGCTTGTGAGGACACGCCCCCATAGCGCCGGTGTATCCCCGAGTGCCCGGCTCTGTGGGTCCATCCAGCCGCTCGTCCTTCACTACCTCCTCCTCCTCAAGTGTCCAATCACTACTCCCCTCATTCTATAGTATAGTATAGTACAGGATAGTATAGTACAGTATATTACAGTATAGTACAGTATATTATAGTACAGTATAGTATATAATAGTACAGTATAGTATAGGACAGTGTAGTATAGTACAGTATATTATAGTACAGTATAGTACAGGACTGTATAGTATAGTACAGTATAGTACAGGACAGTATTGTATAGTACAGTATATTATAGTATAGTACAGCACTGTATAGTATAGTGCAGCACGGTATAGTACAGTATATTATAGTATAGTACAGCACAGTATAGTACAGTATAGAACAGTATATTATAGAACAGTATATTACAGCACAGTATATTATAGTACAGCATAGTACAGTATATTATAGTACAGTATATTATAGTATAGCACAGTATACTATAGTGTAGTACAGCACAGTATAGTACAGTATATTATAGCACAGTACAGTATATTATAGTACAGTATAGTGCAGTATATTATAGTTCAGTATAGTACAGTATATTATAGTATAGCACAGTATAGTACAGCACATTATTGTATATTATAGTACAGTACATTATATTATAGTACAGTATTGTATAGCACAGCATAGTATAGTACATCATAGTACAGTATATTATAGTACAGGACAGTACAGTATCATTTAGTACAGCACAGTATATTATAGTACAGCACAGTATAGTACAGTATATTATAGTACAGTATAGTACAGCACAGTATAGTACAGTATATTATAGTACAGTATAGTACAGCACAGTATATTATAGTATAGTACAGCATAGTACAGCATAGTATAGCACAGTATAGTACAGCACAGTATAGTACAGCACAGCATAGTACAGCATAGTATAGTACAGCACAGTATAGTACAGCATAGTATAGTACAGTACAGCACAGAATAGTACAGCACAGCACAGTATAGTACAGTATAGTATAGTACAGTATAGTACAGTATAGTACAGTACAGTACAGCACAGTATAGTACAGTACAGTATAGTACAGCACAGTATAGTACAGCACAGCATAGTATAGTACAGTATAGTACAGCACAGTATAGTACAGCATAGTATAGTACAGTATATTATAGTACAGTATATTATAGTACAGCACAGCATAGTATAGTACAGCACAGTATAGTACAGTATAGTACAGCACAGTATAGTACAGCACAGCATAGTATAGTACAGCACAGTATAATATAGTACAGCACAGTATAGTACAGCACGGTATAGTATAGTATAGCACGGTATAGTGCAGCACAGTATAGTATAGTGCAGTATAGTACAGCACACTATAGTACAGCACAGTATAGTACAGCACAGCATAGTATAGTACAGCACAGTATAATATAGTACAGCACAGTATAGTACAGTATAGTATAGTACAGCATAGTATAGTACAGTATAGTACAGTAGAGCATAGTATAGTACAGAATAGTATTGTAACGGATCTCCTAGCACCCCGACTGGGTACCTCCGTTGATGGCTGCTCCTGGTGCTTCCCGAGGGCTCCACATAATAAATGGAATAGGACAGCACCACTTCCTGGAACACATAGTCCGTGGTATGGCGGCGCTGCTCGTGGCGTCAGCTCCCGGCCTCAGGGACCCCTCAAACGTAGAAAAAACTTCAGAAAAGTCGCGGCCCTCTTGTTCTTGAATCAAAGCTTAGCGTTTAATCACACTGAAAGGATACAGCAACGTCTGGACACCCAGGTCTTTCTCAGCTACATGTGGTTTACAAGTGAAGTTCAATACTTATATAGGTGTAACATTCAATCCGGATTGGTTGAGGGGTTGTCCCCCCAGAAAGGTCAAATCCCCCCCTTACATATTCACCCAATCGTGTTCTAAAGTGATAATAACATTCAGTAATAAAACAGCATAACCATCTCAGCTGTGTATATAAAACCGCTAATTTCTAACGATAATTTGCTTTCCCTTAGTCCTAACAGTGGCACAGATGGGGTATTCTGCCCCTGTGGACTGGTTAGGACAGCTGGAAGTTTTAATGAAATAATAAAAAACTGACATATACACGCCCTCCCTGCCCCCAATAAAGAGGGGAGTGACCCTCCGGACATCGTGTAATTACAAGTAGACAAAAATAACCACAATTACTAAAAAAGGGGGGGGATTTCTGTGTGCCACTGTTAGGACTAAGGGAAAACAAATTATCGTTAGAAATTAACGATTCCCTTACGTTCTAACTAGGGATGAGCAAACCCGAACTGTATAGTTCGGGTTCGTACCGAATTTTGGGGTGTCCGTGACACGGACCCGAACATTTTCGTAAAAGTTCGGGTTCGGTGTTCGGCGCTTTCTTGGTGCTTTTTGAAAGGTTGCACAGCAGCCAATCAACAAGCGTCATCCTACTTGCCCCAAGAGGCCATCACAGCCATGCCTACTATTGGCATGGCTGTGATTGGCCAGTGCACCATGTGACCCAGCCTCTATATAAGCTGCAGTCAGGTAGCGCTGCCCGTCACTCTGCTCTGATCAGTGTAGGGAGAGGTTGCAGCTGTGACGTTAGGGCGAGATTAGGCAGATTAACTCCTCCAAAAGACTTCATTCTGTGATCGATCTACAGCTGTGGATCATTGAACTGCTGCTATTCAATTGCTCAGTGTTTTTAGGCTGCCCAGAGCGTTTTTCAGTCACTTTTTTTCTGGGGTGATCGGCGGCCATTTTGTGGCTTGTGGTGCGCCAGCACAAGCTGCCACCAAGTCCATTTAACCATCAATAGTGTGGATATTTAAATCTATCCATAGAACTTCACACACACGCTACCGTGTATTTCCAAGTCTAATTCTGTCCGTAAACGTACACCTGTCACCCAGCGCCTAAATACTATTCCTCACATTTATATTCAGCTAAATCTGTCGTTACTGCTGTGCCTGTATTAGTGTAATACGGTACCTAAATAGATAGCCAGATAGTGTTAGGTGTCTGTAAAAAAGGCCTGAATTTGAATTCAATACATTGGGCCAAATAATATTTTTCTTATTGTGGTGAACGGGAACAATGAGGAAAACATCTAATAAGGGACGTGGACGTGGACATGGTCGTGGTGGTGTTAGTGGACCCTCTGGTGCTGGGAGAGGACGTGGCCGTTCTGCCACAGCCACATGTCCTAGTGAACCAACTACCTCAGGTCCCAGTAGCCGCCAGAATTTACAGGGATATTTGGTGGGGCCCAATGCCGTTCTAAGGATGGTAAGGCCTGAGCAGGTACAGGCATTAGTCAATTGGGTGGCCGACAGTGGATCCAGCACGTTCACATTATCTCCCACCCAGTCTTCTGCAGAAAGCGCACAGATGGCGCATGAAAACCAAGCCCATCGGTCTGTCACATCACCCCCATGCATATCAGGGAAACTGTCTGAGCCTCAAGTTATGCAGCAGTCTCTTATGCTGTTTGAAGACTCTGCTGCCAGGGTTTCCCAAGGGCATCCACCTAGCCCTTCCCCAGCGGTGGAAGAGATAGAACGCACAACCACTTATGTTTACTGATGATGAGGACATGGGAATACCGCCTCAGCACGTCTCTGATGATAACGAAACACAGGTGCCAACTGCTGCGTCTTTCTGCAGTGTGCAGACTGAACAGGAGGTCAGGGATCAAGACTGGGTGGAAGACGATGCAGGGGACGATGAGGTCCTAGACCCCACATGGAATGAAGGTCGTGCCACTGACTTTCACAGTTCGGAGGAAGAGGCAGTGGTGAGACCGAGCCAACAGCGTAGCAAAAGACAAAGAGGGAGCAGTGGGCAAAATCAGAACACCCGCCGCCAAGAGACTCCGCCTGCTACTGACCGCCGCCATCTGGGACCGAGCACCCCAAAGGCAGCTTCAAGGAGTTCCCTGGCATGGCACTCCTTCAAACAATGTGCTGACGACAAGACCCGAGTGGTTTGCACGCTGTGCCATCAGAGCCTGAAGCGAGGCATTAACGTTCTGAACCTTTGAGAGAAAGCGTTTGAGAGAAAGCGTTTGAGAGAAAGCGTAAATTCCCACCTAGCCACCCTCGATCCCTGGCCCTGAATGCCAGCATTTCTAAACTACTGGCCTATGAAATGCTGTCATTTAGGCTGGTGGACACAGACAGCTTCAAACAGCTCATGTCACTTGCTGTCCCACAGTATGTTGTTCCCAGCCGCCACTACTTCTCCAAGAGAGCCGTGCCTTCCCTGCATACCAAGTGTCCGATAAAATCAAGTGTGCACTGCGCAACGCCATCTGTGGCAAGGTCCACCTAACCACAGATACGTGGACCAGTAAGCACGGCCAGGGACGCTATATCTCCCTAACTGCACACTGGGTAAATGTAGAGCTGTTTGGCGCACGTCCTTCCGCCGCCAAGGATCGCAGGGCAACATTCTTTGCCTCCTGTCTCCTCCTCCTCCTACTCAGCTTCCTCCTCCTCTTCTTCCACCTGCTCATCCAGTCAGCCACACACCTTCACCACCAACTTCAGCACAGCCCGGGGTAAACGTCAGCAGGCCATTCTGAAACTCATATGTTTGGGGGACAGGCCCCACACCGCACAGGAGTTGTGGGGGGGTATAGAACAACAGACCGACGAGTGGTTGCTGCCGGTGAGCCTCAAGCCCGGCCTGGGGGTGTGCGATAATGGGCGAAATCTCGTTGCAGCTCTGGGACTAGCCGGTTTGACGCACATCCCTTGCCTGGCGCATGTGCTGAATTTGGTGGTGCAGAAGTTCATTCACAACTACCCCGACATGTCAGAGCTGCTGCATAAAGTGCGGGCCGTCTGTTCGTGCTTCCGGCGTTCTCACCCTGCTGCTGCTCGCCTGTCTGCGCTACAGCGTAACTTCGGCCTTCCCGCTCACCGCCTCATATGCGACGTGCCCACCAGGTGGAACTCCACCTTGCACATGCTGGACAGACTGTGCGAGCAGCAGCAGGCCATAGTGGAGTTTCAGCTGCAGCACGCACGGGTCAGTCGCACTGCGGATCAGCCCCACTTCACCACCAATGACTGGGCCTCCATGCGAGACCTGTGTTCCTCGTTGCGCTGTTTCGAGTACTCCACCAACATGGCCAGTGGCGATGACGCCGTTCTCAGCGTTACTATCCCACTTCTATGTCTCCTTGAGAAAACACTTAGGGCTATGATGGAAGAGGAAGTGGCCCAGGAGGAAGAGGAGGAAGAGGGGTCATTTTTAGCACTTTCAGGCCAGTCTCTTCGAAGTGACTCAGAGGGAGGTTTTTTGCGACAGCAGAGGCCAGGTACAAATGTGGCCAGACAGGGCCCACTACTGGAGGACGAGGATGAGGAGGAGGTGGAGGAGGATGAGGATGAAGCATGTTCACAGCGGGGTGGCACCCAAAGCAGCTCGGGCCCATCACTGGTGCGTGGCTGGGGGGAAACACAGGACGATGACGATACGCCTCCCACAGAGGACAGCTTGTCCTTACCTCTGGGCAGCCTGGCACACATGAGCGACTACATGCTGCAGTGCCTGCGCAACGACAGCAGAGTTGCCCACATTTTAACGTGTGCGGACTACTGGGTTGCCACCCTGCTGGATCCCCGGTACAAAGACAATGTGCCCACCTTACTTCCTGCACTGGAGCGTGATAGGAAGATGCGCGAGTACAAGCGCACATTGGTAGACGCGCTACTGAGAGCATTCCCAAATGTCACAGGGGAACCAGTGGAATCCCAAGGCGAAGGCAGAGGAGGAGCAAGAGGTCGCCAACGCAGCTGTGTCACGACCAGCTCCTCTGAGGGCAGGGTTAGCATGGCAGAGATGTGGAAAAGTTTTGTCACCACGCCACAGCTAACTGCACCACCACCTGATACGGAACGTGTTAGCAGGAGGCAACATTTCACTAACATGGTGGAACAGTACCTGTGCACACCCCTCCACGTACTGACTGATGGTTCGGCCTCATTCAACTTCTGGGTCTCCAAATTGTCCACGTGGCCAGAGCTAGCCTTTTATGCCTTGGAGGTGCTGGCCTGCCCGGCGGCCAGCGTTTTGTCTGAACATGTATTCAGTACGGCAGGGGGCGTCATTACAGACAAACGCAGCCGCCTGTCTACAGCCAATGTGGACAAGCTGACGTTCATAAAAATGTACCAGACATGGATCCCACAGGACCTGTCCATCCCTTGTGCAGATTAGACATTTATAACTACCTCCCCTTAACCATATATTATGGGGGATGAGGTAGTGATCAAAACACTGAAGAAAGGAAAATCCCAAGGTGACTTCGCATATGGCCTACCCACTGCCGTGGTTGCAGTAACCAGAACAGCCGTGCTGACTGAACAGTCTCCAACTTGGATCCACGCCACCCGAGTGAAGCTTGTGAGAACTAGAGAGGAGGCAGGAACGGAGGCAGACAGCCTTGGCCTTGAAGAAGGACAAGAGTGGCCTGTTCCAGTGTTGGGTGACATGAAGCCTGATTCTCTGCTATGGGACCTCTCTCCTCTGCCTGGGTGCCGGGGCCTAAATATATGACAGTGGCCTGTTCCAAGGGTGGGTGACGTGAAGCCTGATTCTCTGCTATGACATGAAGACTGATTCTCTGCTGACGTGAAGCCAGATTCTCTGTTATGGGACCTCTCTCCTCTGCCTGGGCCTAAATGTGTGACAGTGGCCTGTTCCAGTGGTGGGTGACGTGAAGCCTGATTCTGCGCTGACATAAGGCCAGATTCTCTGCTATGGGACCTCTCTCCTCTGTCTGGGTGCTGGGGCCTAAATGTGTGACAGTGGCCTGTTCCAAGGGTGGGTGACGTGAAGCCTGATTCTCTGCTATGACATGAAGACTGATTCTCTGCTGACGTGAAGCCAGATTCTCTGTTATGGGACCTCTCTCCTCTGCCTGGGCCTAAATGTGTGACAGTGGCCTGTTCCAGTGGTGGGTGACGTGAAGCCTGATTCTCTGCTATGACATGAAGACAGATTCTGCGCTGACATAAGGCCAGATTCTCTGCTATGGGACCTCTCTCCTCTGCCTGGGTGCCGGGGCCTAAATATGTGACAGTGGCCTGTTCCAGTGGTGGGTGACGTGAAGCCTGATTCTCTGCTATGACATGAAGACTGATTCTGCGCTGACATGAAGCCAGATTCTCTGCTATGGGACCTCTCTCCAATTGATATTGGTAAATTTTTATTTATTTTATTTTTATTTTAATTCATTTCCCTATCCACATTTGTTTGCAGGGGATTTAACTACATTTTGCTGCCTTTTGCAGCCCTCTAGCCCTTTTCTGGGCTGTTTTACAGCCTTTTTAGTGCCAAAAAGTTCGGGTCCCCATTGACTTCAATGGGGTTCGGGTTCGGGACGAAGTTCGGGTCGGGTTCGGATCCCGAACCCGAACATTTTCGGGAAGTTCGGCCGAACTTCTCGAACCCGAACATCCAGGTGTTCGCTCAACTCTACTCGTCACAGTCACAGTCCTGGGGATAAATAGATGATGGGAGTGATCTCTGTACTGACCCCTGATATATTTATACATAGATTCACTTCTTACATGTTTGTAAATATTGAAGGAGTATAGGGTTAACATAAACATGTCAAAGCTTTTAGTTAAGGCAATGTTTATAAATGCGGCATACATTTCTCTAGCTGCTTTGTCTAGTCTTACAGCATCTCAAGTCTAGCATTTAACTTCGTATGATGATTGACAGGCAGTAAGAGGTGTTTAACATCACACACAAAACAAACAATAAGTACCCCACAGAGGGTTAGGAAATCCTCCGAGTCGTACAAAACTTAACACAAAAGTGTAAATAAGTAACATAGGTTGTTCTCAGTACAGCTCGTCATATCTTACTAAAGTATAGTTTTTATGTTTAAAGGTTAAAGGTTAGAGGCAACTCCGTCGATTTTATAGTTATTCAAGTTTTCTTATATTTAATCCAGGGTTTCCATAAGTCTAGGAATTTAGAATGGGACCTATTAGCCCAGCTACTTAGCTCTTCCATGAGATATAGTTGGTCTACTTTTAGTTCCCATTGGTGGACGGAAGGAGGGGTTGGGTCAAGCCAATGCAGTGGGATTAAGGACCTAGCTGCTTGAACAAACCAAGTGGGAAGGTCAAAAGGTTTAGGAGACCAGCTTTTGGATGGTAGCCATAATAGAACTGAGGTAGGGGTGAGTTGGAGGGAGGTACCACATATTTGGTTTATTTTGGCTTCAATAGAGGACCAGAAATTGGTAATCAATGGGCAGAACCAGAATATGTGGCCTAGAGTGCCCGTATCTCTTGAACAGCGCCAGCATGTATTTGTTATTGATAAGCCCATCATATGGAGTTTGCTGGGATCATTGTACCATCTGACCATCGTTTTGTAGGAATGTTCTTGTATTTTTGCGCATCTAGAGAATCCATGGGATCTTAGATGAATCTGGTCAATATCCGCTGCATTAAATGTTGTCCCCAGTTCCTTCTCCCATTGAGAGATGTATGCAGGTTTACTAACTTTCTGTAAACTCAACAAGTTCCTATAAATATTAGAAACCCTAATAATGACATTAACGGTGGGAAAGCTTGAATTGGATTTGTGATCAGGAGTAAAAGATCGTCCGCAAAAGCGGCGCATTTATGCTCATTTAGGTTAGTTGTTATCCCCTTTATCAGTGGATCATCTCTTATCGCTTGTAGCAGAGTTTCCATGGTGATGATGAAAAGGGTGGGGGATAGTGGACAGCCCTGACGAGTGCCATTACTTATGTTGAAGGGATTAGATAATATGCCATTAACCCTTACTCTAGCACTTGGAAGTTGATAAAGGGTCATAATCGCACCGATGAAGGAGGGTGGAATTCCAAACCTATGCAGAGCTCTTTGCATATACAACCAGTTCACACGATCAAATGCCTTCTCTGCATCTGTACTGAGGAGAATGAGAGGGCCTTTCTTTTCTTTAGCTAATTTGATCGCGTGAATAACTCTGCAGGAGTGAAAGTTGCCTTCTCTACCTGTCACAAATCCAGCTTGGTCTGGGTGGATTATTTTTGGACAATTTTATTTAATCTGTTCGCTAAAATCTTTGCCCAAATCTTTACGTCCAGGTTAAGGAGAGAAATGGGTCTGTAACTGCCGCATTCTGTTACATTTTTTCCCTCTTTCGCTATTATTGTAATATTGGCTTCTAGGGTTTGTTTCGGGGGGGAAGCGCCCAACATCAAGGCCCCACACCAATTTGTAATGTGAGGGAGTAGTACTGGCAAAAGTTTTTTATAGTATCCAGCGGGAAGCCCATCTGGTCCTGGTGCTTTCCCATTTGGAAGGGATCTTATGATGTCTGAGATTTCCTCTGTAGTTATAGGAGCTAGTAAAGATAGGTTATCTGCTTCAGGGATGGTGGGTAAGTTAAGTTTAGAGAGGAATTCATCAATTTTCTTTTGATTTGTGTTTGTTTGCGGGTCTGCAGGGAGGTTATATAATTGGCTATAGAAATAGCTAAACTCAGTAGCTATGTCCTTTGTGTCCTTAGGTAAAATATTAGAATGGGTTTTAATGCTTTTAATAAATTGGGCCTCTTTTCTCTTATTAATTAAGTGGGATGTCAGCTTACTACCTCTGTCTCCGTGCGCATAGTATTTGAATTGTGCATACTGATATGCTTTAGCTCATCTAATATTAAGTCCTTTCATTTGTGTCGCAGCGCAGTTAAGTCATCTTGCATAATTCTCGCTTTTGACTGTTTTTGGATAGCTTCTAGAGCAGCTCTTTGTGTTAGTAGAGAGTTTAGCATCTTCTGTCTGTCTTTCTGAACTTTTGTACCTAATGCTATGAGCTCCCCTCTAATGAAGGCTTTGTGTGCTTCCCAGACTATGGTCTGGGAGGTGTCAGAAGGTTTATTGTCTTGAAAGTACAAAGCTAGCTTTTTAGAAATATCAGCTAAAGAACTATCTGAGTCAAGTCTCATTTAGCCTCCAGGTCCATTCTCTCACTGGAAGGGAGGGAAAGGACATGTGTGCAGAGACTGGAGCGTGACCTGAAACAGTTATGGATCCTATATCAGCTTTCTTAAGGGAATTTAGGTATTTATCTGAAGTGAAAATGTAGTCTATTCTTTGGAAAGAATGGTGAATTAGTGAGAAGTAGGTGTAATCTTTAGTGGAGGGATTAAGGGTTCTCCATGTGTCAATTAAATGATTTTTACTCAATAGCTTTTGAATGTTTCCTAATGTTTTTTGTGATATCGCTGAGGTCCCTTTGGAAGTATCCATAGTTGGATTCAAGGATATATTCAAATCACCTCCTATTAGCATCAAACCTTCAGCAAAGGTCTGAAATTTGTTAAGTGTATCTTTAAGCCATGAGTATTGTTTTTTGTTCGGAGCATAAATGCTCGCTAGGGATACTAGGGTATGGCCAATTTTACCTTTGGCAAACATGTATCTTCCCTCCGTATCAGATAGTGTCAGTATGGGTTCAAAGGGGATGTGTTTAGCTATCGCTATACTAACTCCTCTCGCTGCTTTTGTGTATGTGGAGTGAAGCCATTTATTATAAAACGTATGAGGTAAGGTAGGGATCCTGCCAGACTTTAAGTGGGTCTCCTGAAGAAAGCAAATGTCTGCTTTGCTCTTCCTCAGAAGAGAGAGTACCTGAGATCTCTTTTGAGGTGAGTTGAAGCCTCTAACGTTGAAGGAGGATGCAGTTACGTTTGCCATGATGTTGGGAGTTGGATATGTAAATAATCTTTTCAGCTAGGTCTCCTGAGAACAACCTGGTAAAAAATATGAACAAAAACAAAAAGAACAGCAAAAGGGTCAGTTAATTCTGACATATCAACAATTGTAGGTCTTATGTAATATAAACTTATATCAGATTTTAGAATGGACCTTGATCTTCTACAGATAGAAAGACGTCCAAGAATGGTGGTCGTCCTTCCCATGTAGAAGAAATACACAAGTGATTCCCAATCTGGCTCCGTAGACCCGTGTTAACGGGAGAGAGGCATGTGAATTATATGTTTTCACTAGAGTATATGTATTTAAGCTTTATAAATCTCACCATTAGAGGTTTACAATGGAATGGATGGCATCATAATGGTGAGACAGTAGTTATTTGTCAAAATGACCTATGTGGTGATCGATCAAGTTGCTGCTTTGTAAGCGCTCTTGGTAATTCTTAAATCCAATGCTCTTTTTCACATGCCCTTTATTTACAGCTATAGGAGTATATAGAGACACCGATTGTATCTTTGACAATGATTTTAATACATCCTGCAACCAGCAGACACAATCAGCGTCTACTAGGTGCAGACATACCAACCATAAAGCAAATTGTTGCTGAAAATGAGTCATTTCCATATCATAACATGAAAAGTTATAAGAGGATGACAGTAAAAGATATCAAATAGAAAATGGATAATAGATAGTAGTCTACAATACTGATCAGGATCTAAGATCAAAGAACCCTAATTTTGATAATCTTTCAGGGTCCTGTAGTTGCCCCATTCCAGTTATTACTTTAGTTGCCCTCCTCTTGACCCTCTCCAGCTCTGCTATGTCTGCCTTGTTCACAGGAGCCCAGAACTGTACACAGTCCTCCATGTGTGGTCTGACTAGTGATGTGTAAAGTGGTAGGACTATGTTCTCATCACCGCCATCTATGCCCCTTTTGACAACCCATTATCTTGTTGGCCTTGGCAGCAGCTGCCTGACACTGGTTTTTGCAGCTTAGTTTGCTGTTTATTAAAATTCCTAGATCCTTTTCCATGTCAGTGTTACCCAGTGTTTTACCATTTAGTATGTACGGGTGACTTGCATTATTCCTTCCCATGTGCATAACCTTACATTTGTCAGTGTTAAACCTCATCTGCCACTTATCTGCCCAAGCCTCCAATCTATCCAGATCCCTCTGTAGTAGTATACTGTCCTCTGTAGTGTGTGTATATACAGTATACTGTCCTCTGTAGTATATATATATATATACAGTATACTGTCCTCTGTAGTATATATACAGTATACTGTCCTCTGTAGTATATATACAGTATACTGTCCTCTGTAGTATATATACAGTATACTGTCCTCTGTAGTATATACAGTATACTGTCCTCTGTAGTGTATATACTGTCCTCTGTAGTATATATACAGTATACTGTCCTCTGCAGTGTATATACAGTATACTGCCCTCTGTAGTATATATACAGTATACTGTCTTCTGTAGTATATATATATACAGTATACTGTCCTCTGTAGTGTATATATACAGTGTACTGTCCTCTGTAGTATATATACAGTATACTGTCCTCTGTAGTATATATATACAGTATACTGTCCTCTGTAGTGTATATATATACAGTATACTGTCCTCTGTAGTATATATACAGTATACTGTCCTCTGTAGTATATATACAGTATACAGTATACTGTCCTCTGTAGTATATATACAGTATACTGTCCTCTGTAGTATATATACAGTATACTGTCCTCTGTAGTATATACACAGTATACTGTCCTCTGTAGTGTATATACAGTATACTGTCCTCTGTATTATATATACAGTATACTGTCCTCTGTATTATATATACAGTATACTGTCCTCTGTAGTATATATATAGTATACTGTCCTCTGTATTATATATATAGTATACTGTCCTCTGTATTATATATACAGTATACTGTCCTCTGTAGTATATATATAGTATACTGTCCTCTGTATTATATATACAGTATACTGTCCTCTGTAGTATATATACAGTATACTGTCCTCTGTAGTGTATATACAGTATACTGTCCTCTGTAGTATATATACAGTATACTGTCCTTTGTAGTGTATATATACAGTATACTGTCCTCTGTAGTGTATATATATATATACAGTATACTGTCCTCTGTAGTGTATATACAGTATACTGTCCTCTGTAGTATATATATACAGTATACTGTCCTCTGTAGTGTATATACAGTATACTGTCCTCTGTAGTATATATATAGTATACTGTCCTCTGTAGTATATATACAGTATACTGTCCTCTGTAGTATATATATATAGTATACTGTCCTCTGTATTATATATACAGTATACTGTCCTCTGTAGTATATACACAGTATACTGTTCTCTGTAGTATATACACAGTATACTGTTCTCTGTAGTATATATACAGTATACTGTCCTCTGTAGTATATATACAGTATACTGTCCTCTGTAGTATATATACAGTATACTGTCCTCTGTAGTATATATATACTGTCCTCTGTAGTGTATATACAGTATACTGTCCTCTGTAGTATATATACAGTATACTGTCCTCTGTATTATATATACAGTATACTGTCCTCTGTAGTATATATACAGTATACTGTCCTCTGTAGTATATATACAGTATACTGTCCTCTGTAGTATATATACAGTATACTGTCCTCTGTAGTGTATATATACAGTATACTGTCCTCTGTAGTATATATACAGTATACTGTCCTCTGTAGTATATATACAGTATACTGTCCTCTGTAGTATATATACAGTATACTGTCCTCTGTAGTGTATATACAGTATACTGTCCTCTGTAGTGTATATACAGTATACTGTCCTCTGTAGTATATATACAGTATACTGTTCTCTGTAGTATATATACAGTATACTGTCCTCTGTAGTATATACACAGTATACTGTTCTCTGTAGTATATATACAGTATACTGTCCTCTGTAGTATATATATACAGTATACTATCCTCTGTAGTGTATATACAGTATACTGTCCTCTGTAGTATATATACAGTATACTGTCCTCTGTAGTATATATACAGTATACTGTCCTCTGTAGTATATACACAGTATACTGTTCTCTGTAGTATACATACAGTATACTGTCCTCTGTAGTATATATATACAGTATACTGTCCTCTGTAGTGTATATACAGTATACTGTCCTCTGTAGTATATATACAGTATACTGTCCTCTGTAGTGTATATATACAGTATACTGTCCTCTGTAGTATATATATATATACAGTATACTGTCCTCTGTAGTGTATATACAGTATACTGTCCTCTGTAGTGTATATACAGTATACTGTTCTCTGTAGTATATATACAGTATACTGTCCTCTGTAGTATATATACAGTATACTGCCCTCTGTACTATATATATATATATATATATACAGTATACTGTCCTCTGTAGTATATATATACAGTATACTGTCCTCTGTAGTATATATACAGTATACTGTCCTCTGTAGTATATATACAGTATACTGTCCTCTGTAGTATATATACAGTATACTGTCCTCTATAGTATATATACAGTATACTGTCCTCTGTATTATATATATATATATATATATATATATATATACAGTATACTGTCCTCTGTAGTATATATACAGTATACTGTCCTCTGTAGTATATATATATACAGTATACTGTCCTCTGTAGTATATATACAGTATACTGTCCTCTGTAGTATATACAGTATACTGTCCTCTGTAGTATATATATATATATATACAGTATACTGTCCTCTGTAGTGTATATACAGTATACTGTCCTCTGTAGTATATATACAGTATACTGTCCTCTGTAGTATATATACAGTATACTGTCCTCTGTAGTATATATATACAGTATACTGTCCTCTGTAGTATATATATATATACAGTATACTGTCCTCTGTAGTGTATATATACAGTATACTGTCCTCTGTAGTATATATACAGTATACTGTCCTCTGTAGTATATATACAGTATACTGTCCTCTGTAGTATATATACAGTATACTGTCCTCTGTAGTATATATACAGTATACTGTCCTCTGTAGTATATATACAGTATACTGTCCTCTGTAGTGTATATACAGTATACTGTCCTCTGTAGTATATATACAGTATACTGTCCTCTGTAGTGTATATATAGCATACTGTCTTCTGTAGTATATATATACAGTATACTGTCCTCTGTAGTATATATACAGTATACTGTCCTCTGTAGTATATATACAGTATACTGTCCTCTGTAGTGTATATACAGTATACTGTCCTCTGTAGTATATATATACAGTATACTGTCCTCTGTAGTATATATACAGTATACTGTCCTCTGTAGTATATATACAGTATACTGTCCTCTGTAGTATATATATACACAGTATACTGTCCTCTGTAGTGTATATACAGTATACTGTCCTCTGTAGTGTATATACAGTATACTGTCCTCTGTAGTGTATATACAGTATACTGTCCTCTGTAGTATATATACAGTATACTGTCCTCTGTAGTATATATACAGTATACTGTCCTGTGTAGTATATATACAGTATACTGTCCTCTGTAGTATATATACAGTATACTGTCCTCTGTAGTATATATACAGTATACTGTCCTCTGTAGTGTATATACAGTATACTGTCCTCTGTAGTATATATACAGTATACTGTCCTCTGTAGTATATATACAGTATACTGTCCTCTGTAGTGTATATACAGTATACTGTCCTCTGTAGTGTATATACAGTATACTGTCCTCTGTAGTGTGTATATATATATATATATATATATATATATTCAGTATACTGTCCTCTGTAGTAGTATACTGTCCTCTGTAGTATATATACAGTATACTGTCCTCTGTAGTATATATACAGTATACTGTCCTCTGTAGTATATATACAGTATACTGTCCTCTGTAGTATATATATACAGTATACTGTCCTCTGTAGTGTATATATATACAGTATACTGTCCTCTATAGTATATATACACAGTATACTGTCCTCTGTAGTATATATATATACAGTATACTGTCCTCTTCAGTGTTAATTACTTTACACAGTTTAGTGTCATCTGCGGAAATTGATATTTTACTATGCAAGCCTTCTACAAGATCATTAATAAATATATTGAAGAGAATAGGGCCCAATACTGACCCCTGAGGTACCCCACTAGTGACAGTGACCCCTCCAGTTCTGACCCCTGTGGTACCCCACTAGTGACAGTGACCCCTCCAGTACTGACCCCTGAGGTACCCCACTAGTGACAGTGACCCCTCCAGTACTGACCCCTGAGGTACCCCACTAGTGACAGTGACCCCTCCAGTACTGACCCCTGAGGTACCCCACTAGTGACAGTGACCCCTCCAATACTGACCCCTGAGGTACCCCACTAGTGACAGTGACCCCTCCAGTACTGACCCCTGAGGTACCCCACTAGTGACAGTGACCCCTCCAGTACTGACCCCTGAGCTACCCCACTAGTGACAGTGACCCCTCCAGTACTGACCCCTGTGGTACCCCACTAGTGACAGTGACCCAATCTGAATGTGTACCGTTAATACCCACCCTCTGTTTTCTATCATTGAGCCAGTTACTTACCCACATTCAGACGTTTTCTCCCAGTCCGAGCATTCTCATTTTATATACTAACCTTTTATGTGGTACAGTGTCAGATGCTTTGGAGAAGTCGAGATATACGACATCCATTGATTCGCCGCTGTCAAGTCTAGAACTTACCTCCTCATAGAAACTGATTAAATTAGTCTGACATGACCGATCCCTCACGAAGCCATGCTGATATGGCGGTATTTGCTTATTTCCGTTGAGATGCTCTCAGATAGCATCTCTCAGAAAACCTTCAAACAGTTTACCCACAACAGATGTTACACTTACCGGCCTATAGTTTCCGGGCTCTGTTTTTGGACCCTTTTTGAATATTGGCACCACATTTGCCATGCGCCAATCCTGTGGGACATTCCCTGTCAGTATAGAGTCCGCAAATATCAGAAATAAGGGTCTGGCTATGACATTACTTAATTCCCTTAGGATACGGGGGTGTATGCCATCTGGTCCTGGCGATTTGTCTATTTTAATCTTTTTAAGTCGCTGTTGTACTTCTTCCTGGGTCAGACAGGACACTTTTAATGGGGAATTTATTTCAACATTCAGCATTTCATCTGACAGTTTATTTTCCTCAGTGAATACATTGGAGAAAAAAATATTTAACAGCTTTGCTTTCTCCTCGTCGCTCTCTGCGACTCCCCCCCTCATTACTCTTTAAAGGGCCGACACCTTCAGATTTATACTTTTTACCATTTATATAATTGAAGAACATTTTAGGGTTAGTTTTACTCTCTTTGGCAATTAATCTCTCGGTCTCTAGTTTGGCCACTTTTATTTGTTTTTTACATGTTCTATTTTATTCCTTATAGTTTTTCAGTGCTTCCGTGCTACCCTAGTAGGCTGGGGTGCGCATCTTCAGGACATGACAGTCCAGGGAACTGGGACACCTCAGGAGAGGTTATTGTCATCAAATCTCCTGGAGATCAGAGCAATCAGACTAGCTCTTTTTCATTTTGCTCCCTTCATTCGAGGGAAGGCAGTGAAGGTACAGACAGCATGACCGCTGTGCTGTATATCAACAAGCAGGGAGGCACGAGGTCACAAAGTCTCCTGAGAAAGATAGGGGTGATATTGGATTGGGCAGAACGGAACCTCACCCACTTATCAGATGTTCACATTCGCAGAGTTCTCAATGTGATTGCGGATCGCCTGAGCCGAGGTCTTCCAACCGGAGAATGGTCACTTCATCCAGAGGTCTTCAAGGAGATAACACTCAAGTGGGGCATGCCAGAGAACGATCTCATGGCAACGAGGTTCAACACCAAGGTGGAGAGGTATTGCTCCCTTTACAGGGAGGACAACCCGGTGGCTATAGATGCTCTGTCAATCCCATGGAGGTTCAGGCTGGCCTACATCTTCCCTCCAATTTCCTTGATACCAAGGGTCTTGATGAAAATCAGGCAGGACCAAGCATCAGTTATCGCCATTATCCCATACTGGCCAAAAAGAGCTTGGTTTACCCAACTCTTACAGATGAGTCGGGGTCAATTTCTCAGGCTTCCCCCAAAGAGAGTACTGGTGTCGGGGGACACCCAGATCTCCTCAAATCTTCAACCTGACGGCCTGGAGGTTGACCAGTCCCTTCCAAGGATAGAAGGGCTATCAGGGTCTGTCTTGAGAACCTTAGAGCACTCCAGATCAGAAGCTACCAATAAGGCCTACTCCAGAATCTGGAAGATCTTTTCATCCTGGTGTACAAGGCATCAGCAAACATCCGCTGAAGCTTCCATCCCAATAATTCTCCAATTTCTTCAAGACGGTCTGGACAGGGGGCTATCACCAGCTACCCTTAAAGTGCAGATTTCAGCAATCTCTGCTTGTCTCAACAGAGCTATTTCTCAAGACCCCCTTATCAAGAGATTCCTGAAGGGAGCCTTCAAGATTAAAGCCTACAGTAATCAAACCTATCCCTGTTTGGGATTTATCGGTCGTGCTCAGGGGGTTATCATCTCCCCCCTTTGAGCCCCTGGAGGAGGCGGGATTCAAGTTCCTGACCTGGAAGATCACCTTCTTGTTGGCTGTTACCTCTGCAAAGCGAGTTGGGGAACTCCAGGCTTTTTCTGCCTTTGAGCCTTATACAAAGTTCCTGCAGGATCGGGTACTTCTCAAATTTTTGCCTACTTTCACCTTCCTTTGACAATATTAACCAGGTGATCTCCCTGCCAACGTTGGCTCCACCCCCCTCCTCTGAGGAAAGAGGGCTCCATACCCTCGACATTTCGAGATGTCTTAAGATTTACCTGGAACGCTCCAAGGTATTTAGGAAGGATGAAAACCTCCTTATCCTTTTTTCCGGTACCCATAAGGGGAGGAAAGCCTCTAAGCCCTCCATCAGTCGCTGGATTAAAGAGGCAATTCGGGAGTCTTATATGTCTCAGGGCTCGGAGCCCCCTGAATTTGTAAGGGCCCACTCTACTCGAGCAGTGGCCACTTCTTTTGCAGAGAGAAGCTCGATCCCATTGGACGTGATCTGTAAGTCAGCTTCTTGGAGTTCTCACTCCACTTATATCTCACACTATAGAGTGGATACTAGAATACATAGTTATTCCTCATTTGGCCGGACAGTGTTATCTTCCGCCAGGCATGAGGACCCTCCCATGGGGGTTTCTACTTGCAAAATCCCCATCTGTGCCAATGGTTAGGACTAGAGTTGAGCGAACACCTGGATGTTCGGGTTCGAGAAGTTCGGCCGAACTTCCCGGAAATGTTCGGGTTCGGGATCCGAACTCGACCCGAACTTCGCCCCGAACCCGAACCCCATTGAAGTCAATGGGGACCCGAACTTTTTGGCACTAAAAAGGCTGTAAAAATAGCCCAGGAAAGGGCTAGAGGGCTGCAAAAGGCGGCAAAATGTAGGTAAATCCCCTGCAAACAAATGTGGATAGGGAAATGAATCAAAATGAATAATAAAATAAATTAAAATTAACCAATATCAATTGGAGAGAGGTCTCATGGCAGAGAATCAGGCAGAGAATCATAGCAGAGAATCAGGCTTCATGTCATAGCAGAGAATCAGGCTTCACGTCACCCACCACTGGAACAGGCCATTGTCAGATATTTAGGTCCCGGCACCCAGACAGAGGAGAGAGGTCCCATAGCAGAGAATTAGGCTTCATGTCATAGCAGAGAATCAGGCTTCATGTCATAGCAGAGAATCAGGCTTCATGTCACCCATCACTGGAACAGGCCACTGTCAGATATTTTTAGGCCCCGGCACCCAGACAGAGGAGAGAGGTCCCATTGCAGAGAATCAGGCTTCATGTCATAGCAGAGAATCAGGCTTCATGTCACCCACCACTGGAACAGGCCACTGTCAGATATTTTTAGGCCTCGGCACCCAGACAGAGGAGAGAGGTCCCATAGCAGAGAATCAGGCTTCATGTCATAGCAGAGAATCAGGCTTCATGTCACCCAACACTGGAACAGGCCACTGTCAGATATTTTTAGGCCCAGACAGAGGAGAGAGGTCCTATAGCAGAGAATCAGGCTTCATGTCACCCACCACTGGAACAGGCCACTGTCAGATATTTTTAGGCCCCGGCACCCAGACAGAGGAGAGGTTCATTCAACTTTGGGTTGCCCCGCAATATAATGGTAAAATGAAAATAAAAATAGGATTGAATGAGGAAGTGCCCTGGAGTACAATAATATATGGTTAAGGGGAGGTAGTTAATGTCTAATCTGCACAAGGGATGGACAGGTCCTGTGGGATCCATGTGTGACGGATCCATCTGTATAGACCTATATTGCTGGTTCGTCTGTTTGCCTTCATTTCGCTGGTTTTCCTGTCCGTATGCCCCTGTTCGTGTGTTTCCCTAAATACCGATTGAAACTACCGAACGGACGGCCACCCAGGAGAAGAGTGTGCTGCTAGTTAACCTAAATGGCCTCATTGTTCACAAAGGACTTGAACTAACTTGAACTCCTGGTCTAATTTGTGCCATTTTGGGATGTTAAATGTCTGTGTATTAAAAAGGGTTGTCCCATTGTGTGTTTAAATGGTGATTTCTGTTCTGTTGTCCCCACATGTGTATTTGTGATTTCCCTCTGTCTTGAGAGATAATTAGATTACTCCTCGGGTGTCTCCAGGGCAGAGAGGAGGAAACCATGATGCATTGTGGGGATGTATTGTTCTGTAGTGCTGCATGTCTGTCTTGTGTCACAGTCTCCATTCTGGTCCCCTAGGGGCGTGTCCACCAGATGGGGACCTGCATAAATACGGGCGGGTAGCCCTCAATAAAATTGATTCCTGTTTGACCTTCAAGACGGAGCTTGGTCTCGTTTGTGGAGGGATTTATTATTGGGACAGCGCTTTCGTTTATTGCTAGCTGTGTAAGGAGTTCGACTGAATTGCTGATCGGGAGTTGCCACTTCGTATGCTCCATTCGGGAGTTTGACGATCGGCTGGATTAAAAACTGCATTTCTGGAGAAAGGGGCTTATTCACTAAACGGCGGCTTCATCTACCTGGCGGTGAGTGTCGTAACACCATGCTTGGTTCATTTTTATGAACGTCAGCTTGTCCACATTAGCTGTAGACAGGCGGCTGCGTTTGTCTGTAATGACGCCCCCTGCCGTGCTGAATACACGTTCAGACAAAACGCTGGCCGCCGGGCAGGCCAGCACCTCCAAGGCATAAAAGGCTAGCTCTGGCCACGTGGACAATTTGGAGACCCAGAAGTTGAATGGGGCTGAACTATCAGTCAGTACGTGGAGGGGTGTGCACAGGTACTGTTCCACCATGTTAGTGAAATGTTGCCTCCTGCTAACACGTTCCGTATCAGGTGGTGGTGCAGTTAGCTGTGGCGTGGTGACAAAACTTTTCCACATCTCTGCCATGCTAACCCTGCCCTCAGAGGAGCTGGCCGTGACACAGCTGCGTTGGCGACCTCTTGCTCCTCCTCTGCCTTCGCCTTGGGCTTCCACTGGTTCCCCTGTGACATTTGGGAATGCTCTCAGTAGCGCGTCTACCAACGTGCGCTTGTACTCGCGCATCTTCCTATCACGCTCCAGTGCAGGAAGTAAGGTGGGCACATTGTCTTTGTACCAGGGATCCAGCAGGGTGGCAACCCAGTAGTCTGCACACGTTAAAATGTGGGCAACGCTGCTGTCGTTGCGCAGGCACTGCAGCATGTAGTCACTCATGTGTGCCAGGCTGCCCAGAGGTAAGGACAAGCTGTCCTCTGTGGGAGGCGTATCGTCATCGTCCTGTGCTTCCCCCCAGCCACGCACCAGTGATGGGCCCGAGCTGCTTTGGGTGCCACCCCGCTGTGAACCTGCTTCATCCTCATCCTCCTCCACCTCCTCCTCATCCTCGTCCTCCTGGTCCTCCAGTAGTGGGCCCTGTCTGGCCACATTTGTACCTGGCCTCTGCTGTCGCAAAAAACCTCCCTCTGAGTCACTTTGAAGAGACTGGCCTGAAAGTGCTAAAAATGACCCCTCTTCCTCCTGGGCCACCTCCTCTTCCATCATCGCCCTAAGTGTTTTCTCAAGGAGACATAGAAGTGGGATAGTAACGCTGAGAACGGCGTCATCGCCACTGGCCATGTTGGTGGAGTACTCGAAACAGCGCAACAGGGCACACAGGTCTCGCATGGAGGCCCAGTCATTGGTGGTGAAGTGTTGCTGTTCCGCAGAGCGACTGACCCGTGCGTGCTGCAGCTGAAACTCCACTATGGCCTGCTGCTGCTCGCACAGTCTGTCCAGCATGTGCAAGGTGGAGTTCCACCTGGTGGGCACGTCGCATATGAGGCGGTGAGCGGGAAGGCCGAAGTTACGCTGCAGCGCTGACAGGCGAGCAGCAGCAGGGTGAGAACGCCGGAAGCGCGCACAGACGGCCCGCACTTTATGCAGCAGCTCTGACATGTCGGGGTAGTTGTGAATGAACTTCTGCACCACCAAATTCAGCACATGCGCCAGGCAAGGGATGTGCGTCAAACTGGCTAGTCCCAGAGCTGCAACGAGATTTCGCCCATTATTGCACACCCCCAGGCCGGGCTTGAGGCTCACCGGCAGCAACCAGTCGTCGGTCTGTTGTTCTATACCCCGCCACAACTCCTGTGCGGTGTGGGGCCTGTCCCCCAAACATATGAGTTTCAGAACGGCCTGCTGACGTTTACCCCGGGCTGCTTACGGCCACGTCCTCTCCCAGCACCAGAGGGTCCACTAACACCACCACGACCACGTCCGCGTCCGCGTCCCTTACTAGATGTTTTCCTCATTGTTACCGTTCACCACAATAAGAAAAATATTATTTGGCCCAATGTATTGAATTCAAATTCAGGCCTTTTTTTACAGACACCTAACACTATCTGGCTATCTATTTAGGTACCGTATTACACTAATACAGGCACAGCAGTAATGACAGATTTAGCTGAATATAAATTGTAGGCCTAGTATTTAGGCGCTGGGTGACAGGTATACGTTTACGGACAGAATTAGACTTGGAAATGCACGGTAGCGTGTGAAGTTATTGAGGATGACCCTATCAGCACCTTCAATCTAATCTACCCTTTTATGGACAGATTTAACCTTCGCCTGATAGAGCAGAAAACAATTATTTAGGGAATTGCTAAATTGGGAATTGTATTCAACCCAAAACAAAAACTGTGCTTCGGCAGACAGCAGACAGTATTACAATTGGCTAGCCACAGCTGAAACACCAGATTTAGGGTACTGCTATTTTGGCAATTGTATTTTACCCCTCAATAAAATAGCAAGCACAGCCAAGCCCCTGATGTAGGATATAGCAAAAAAAAACAAAAAACACTATTGATGGTTAAAAATGGACTTGGTGGCAGCTTGTGCTGGCGCACCACAAGACACAAAATGGCCGCCGATCACCCCAGAAAAAAGTGGGCAGCCTTAAAACAGTGAGCAATTGAATAGCAGAGGTTGTATGATACACAGCTGTATATCGATCACTTCAGTAAGTAAATCCCTGCCTAATCTCGCTGTGGCGAAACCCGCCTTGCCACTGGGCATTGGAGAGGCCTGGCTGCCCGCCTCCTACCTGCTGACTATGGCCCCTGGTGAATTTGTACGTTTGAATGCAATATTTGGGCATGTGGTATTTTATATTGCTGCTACTGGCCCTTTAAGGGCCATCCGTGGACATGTTATGACTTTTAGGAACAATGCCCCTTTAAGACTGTGTAGCAGATTGCATTCAGGCCGTCTTTAATATTATGTGTGTTATTATGGGTTCGGTTAAATTGTATTGCGGTGTGTTGTGGACTGTATATATCTGCTCTTACTGTAATAGTTGCTAGGTTACAGGCATTGTTGTTCTGTGCCTCTTCTCCTCCCCCTTTTTCCTGTCCCATTGTTTCTAGGCATGGCTGTGACGGCCTCTTGGGGCAAGTAGTATGACGCTTGTTCATTGGCTGCTGTGCAGTCTTTCAAAAAGCGCCAAGAAAGCGCTGAACACCGAACCCGGACTTTTACGAAAATGTATATACATTTCGGGTCCTTGTCACGGACACACCAAAATTCGGTACGAACCCGAACTATACAGTAAGGGTTCGCTCATCTCTAGTTAGGACGTAAGGGAATCGTTAATTTCTAACGATAATTTGTTTTCCCTTAGTCCTAACAGTGGCACACAAATTCCCCCCCCCTTTTTAAGTAATTGTGGTTATTTTTGTCTACTTGTAATTACACGATGTCCGGAGGGTCACTCCCCTCTTTATTGGGGGCAGGGAGGGCGTGTATATGTCAGTTTTTTATTATTTCATTAAAACTTCCAGCTGTCCTAACCAGTCCACAGGGGCAGAATACCCCATCTGTGCCACTGGTTAGGACTAAGGGAAAACAAATTATCGTTAGAAATTAGCGGTTTTATATACACAGCTGAGATGGTTATGCTGTTTTATTACTGAATGTTATTATCACTTTAGAACACGATTGGGTGAATATGTAAGGGGGGGATGTGACCTTTCTGGGGGACAACCCCTCAACCAATCCGGATTGAATGTTACACCTATATAAGTATTGAGCTTCACTTGTAAACCACATGTAGCTGAGAAAGACCTGGGTGTCCAGACGTTGCTGTATCCTTTCAGTGTGATTAAACGCTAAGCTTTGATTCAAGAACAAGAGGGCCGCGACTTTTCTGAAGTTTTTTCTACGTTTGAGGGGCCCCTGAGGTCGGGAGCTGACGCCACGAGCAGCGCCGCCATACCACGGACTATGTGTTCCAGGAAGTGGTGCTGTCCTATTCCATTTATTATGTGGAGCCCTCGGGAAGCACTAGGAGCATCCATCAACGGAGGTACCCGGTCGGGGTGCTAGGAGACCCGTTACAATACTATTCTGTACTATACTGTGCTGTACTGTACTATACTGTACTATACTATGCTGTACTATACTATACTGTACTATACTATGCTGTGATGTACTATACTATACTGTACTATACTATACTGTACTATACTATTCTGTACTATACTATGCTGTACTATACTATGCTGTACTATACTGTGCTGTACTATACTATGCTGTGATGTACTATACTGTGCTGTACGATACTGTACTATACTATGCTGTACTATACTGTGCTGTACTGTACTGTACTATACTGTGCTGTACTATACTATACTGTGCTGTACTATACTGTACTATACTATACTGTGATGTACTATACTGTACTATACTATACTGTACTATACTGTGCTGTACTATACTGTACTATACTGTGCTGTACTATACTATGCTGTGATGTACTGTACTGTGCTGTACGATACTGTACTATACTATGCTGTACTATACTGTGCTGTACTGTACTATACTGTACTATACTATGCTGTGCTGTACTATACTGTGCTGTACTATACTATGCTGTACTATACTATACTGTACTATACTGTACTATACTATGCTGTACTATACTGTACTGTACTATACTGTGCTGTACTATACTATACTGTGCTGTACTATACTGTACTATACTATACTGTGATGTACTATACTGTACTATACTATACTATACTGTGCTGTACTATACTGTACTATACTGTGCTGTACTATACTATGCTGTGATGTACTGTACTGTGCTGTACGATACTGTACTATACTATGCTGTACTATACTGTGCTGTACTGTACTATACTATGCTGTGCTGTACTATACTGTGCTGTACTATACTGTACTATACTGTGCTGTACTATACTGTACTGTACTATGCTTTGCTGTACTCTACTGTACTATACCGTGCTGTACTATATTATACTGTGCTGTACTATACTATGCTGTGCTGTACTATACAGTGCTGTACTATACTGTACTATACAGTGCTGTACTATACTATGCTGTGCTGTACTATACTATGCTGTGCTGTACTATACTATACTGTACTATACTGTGCTGTCCTATTCCATTTTATATGTGGAGCCCCCAGGAAGCACTAGGAGCATCCATCAACGGAGGTACCCAGTCGGGGTGCTAGGAGACCCGTTACAATACTATTCTGTACTATACTATGCTGTACTGTACTGTACTATACTGTACTATACTGTACTACACTATACTGTATTATACTGTGCTATACTATACTGTGCTGTACTATAATATACTGTACAATACTGTGCTGTACTATACCGTGCTGTACTATACTATAATATACTGTACTATACTATACTGTGCTATACTGTACTATACTATACTGTACTATACTATAATAAACTGTACTATACTGTGCTGTACTATACTATAATATACTGTACTATACTATACTGTGCTATACTATACTGTACTATACTATAATAAACTATACTGTACTATACTATAATATACTATACCATACCGTGCTGTACTATAATATACTGTACTATACTATACTGTCCTATACTATGCTGCACTATACTATACTATAATATACTATACTGTGCTGTACTATACTATACTATAATATACTATACTATGCTGTACGATACTGTACTATACTATACGGTGCTGTACTATACTATACTATGCTGTACTATACTGTGCTATACTGTACTATACTGTACTATACTATACTGTGCTATACTATACTGTACTATACTATAATAAACTATACTGTACTATACTATAATATACCATACCGTGCTGTACTATAATATACTGTACTATACTATACTGTCCTATACTATGCTGCACTATACTATAATATACTATACTGTGCTGTACTATACAGTCCTGTACTATAATATACTGTACTATAATATACTATACTGTGCTGTACTATACAGTCCTGTACTATACTATGCTGTACTATAATATACTGTGCTATTATATACTATACTGTAATATACTATACTGTACTATTATATACTGTACTATACTATACTGTGCTGTACTATGCTTTGCTGTACTATACTGTGCTGTACTATACTGTACTGTACTATACTGTACTATACTGTGCTGTACTATAATATACTATACTGTACTATACTATTATATACTGTGCTGTACTATACTGTACTATAATATACTGTACTATACTATACTGTACTATACTATACTATTATATACTGTGCTGTACTATACTGAACTATACTGTGCTGTACTATACTGTACTACAATATACTGTACTATACTATGCTGTATAATACTGTACTATAAGATATTGTGCTGTACTATAATATACTGGACTCTACTGTGCTATACTTTGCTGTACTATACTATAATATACTGTGCTATTATATACTATACTGTAATATACTATACTGTACTATTATATACTATAATATACTATACTGTCCTATACTATACTGTACTATTATATACTGTACTATACTATGCTGTACTATTATATACTGTACTATTATATACTGTACTATACTATAATATACTGTCCTATACTATACTATCCTGTACTATAATATACTGTACTATACTATAATATACTGTACTATAATATACTGTACTATAATATACTATAATATACTGTACTGTACTTTCCTATTATATACTATAATATACTATACTTTGCCGTATTGTACTGAGATTACGGAGGTGCAATGAGGGGGATTATAGGGGCAGTTTTCTCTACTTTTCTTACTCCCCAGAATGTTTCCGGGGGTCAGTAAAGCGGGGTCCACACTTCTGGGGGGCGGGGCCATACTCTGCCCCATTGTACCGGCACCCCCTCTGCTGCAGCCAGGAGCCCAGGAGAGAAGTCCTCTGTCATCTGCGGAGCCCTGACCACAAGACGCATCTCTGCTCCCTGAGAGCCCTGTACACACATGAGGCGGCATCACTGCGGCGGGGAATGTGCGGGGACACGGAGCACTGGAGCCGGCAGGGAGCGGAGGCCGCCGCCTGTGTTACCCTCCCGGGCTCTCCGCGGCTCCAGCTCCTCCCCGCAGCGTCCAAGCAGCTTCCTGCGGCCCCACCTTGTGGGAAAGAGCCCTGGGATGGGGACGAGGGCCGGGAAGAGAGGGAACGAGCCCCCGCAGCGGAGCCATCGGGCCGGATCCAGCCGGATGTGCAGAACGTCAGGCAGAGCGGGAGGACTGTGGCGGAGATCCCGGGGCCTGCTCCGGCCTCCTCCGCCACAGACGGCGACACACGGTGAGGGGGGATGTCCGGGAGGAGGAAGGCGCGGAGAAGGCGGCCTCTCCTGTCCGGTTCTAGCCGCTAAAGGGCTCTTCTCCCGGGCAGGGAAGCACAAGGGGAGAGCGGAGCTGCAGCCGGGCTGAGAGGGGTGAAGGCGGGGCCTGTGTCCAGTGTCAGCCAATAGACGCGCAGGAGGGCGGAACTCGGCAGCCAATCACTGCGCAGCGCTGCACATATAAGAGGCGGCCCCGGCTCCGGCCTCAGTGTTTTCTCCAGGAGAAGTCTTTGTGTTTTCTCCCCACGTCTCACACGATGGCAGAGACCGCGCCAGCAGCCGCCGCTCCTCCTCCTCCCGCCGAAGCGGCCGCCAAGTCCAAGAAGCAGCCGAGGAAATCCGCCGCTGCAGCAGGGGGCGCCAAGAAAAGCAAGAAGCCGTCCGGTCCCAGCGTGTCCGAGCTCCTGGTCACAGCCGTGTCCGCCTCCAAGGAGCGCAGCGGGGTGTCTCTGGCCGCCCTGAAGAAGGCTCTGGCTGCCGGAGGATGCGATGTAGAGAAGAACAATAGCCGCATCAAGGTGGCCATCAGGGCTCTGGTCACCAAGGGGACCCTCACCCAGGTGAAGGGCAGCGGCGCCTCCGGCTCCTTCAAGCTCAACAAGAAGCAGCAGGAGACCAAGGACAAGGTGGCGGCCAAGAAGAAGAAGCCGGCGGCCAAGAAACCTGCAGCTACTGCGGCCAAGAAACCCGCTAAATCCCCGAAGAAGCCCAAGAAGGCTCCGGCCAAGAGCCCGAAAGAGGCTAAGAAACCAGCCGCGGCCAAGAAAGCAGCCAAGAGCCCCAAGAAGCCGAAGGCTGCCCCCAAGAAGCTGGCCAAGAGTCCGGCTAAGAAGGCGGCCAAACCCAAGGCTGCCAAGAGTCCGGCTAAGAAAGCAGCGAAACCCAAGGCTGCCAAGAGCCCAGCTAAGAAAGTGGCGAAACCCAAGAAGAGCGCGGCCAAGAAGTAACCGGCGCCGCCCGCACCTCTCCCCCGAAGGCTCTTCTCAGAGCCACCACCTCCTCCTCAGACGAGCTCCACTCCGCCCTTCTGCCCTCGTCCTCCGCTCACAGCGGATATATTCAGTCTCCAGATTACATCACAGCCTCCATATAACTAGCCTCTACATTACAGCCTCCACATTATATTACAGCCTCAATATTAGCGGCCTCTACATTACATCACAGCTTAAACATTGTTACAGCCTCCATATTAATTGACAGCCTCTGTATTACAGCCTCCCTACTACCAGCCTCCATTTTGTATTATCAATCTCAACATTATATTACAGCCTTCATATTTTCAGCCTCTACTTTACATTATAGCCTCCATATTATATTGCAGCCTTTATATTACCAGCCTCCACATTATATTACAGACTCCATATTACCGTCATTTACATTACATCACAGCATAAACATTATGTTACAACCTCCATAATTCCAGTCTCCACATTATATTACAGCCTCTACATTACATCACAGCCTAAACATGTTACAGCCTCCATATTTTCAGCATCAAGATTACATCACAGCCTCCACATTATGTGACAGCCTCCATACTACCAGCCTCCACATGATATTACCAGCCTCTGCATTACAGGCTAAAATTATATTACAGCCTCTATATTATATTACAGCCTCCGTATTAACGGCCTCTACATTACAGTCTCCATATTACATTACCGGCCTCCACATTATATTAAATCCTCCGTATTACCGGCCTCTACATTACATCACAGCCTCAACATTGACAGCCTCCATATTACCAGCCTGTAAATTACATTATATCCTCCGCATTATATTAAAGCCTCTATATTATCAGCCTCAACATTATATAACAGCCTCCACATTACATTGCAGCCTCCATATTATATTACCACTACGCCCCTTATCCTCCCCAGTGCCCAATCACCACTCCCCTCATTAATAGCAGATCACTACTCCCCTCATTCTCCTCACTGGCTGACCACTACTCCCCTCATCATCCTCAATACCATATAACTACTGCCCTCATTCTCCTTATTGCCCAATCACTACTCCCCTCATCATCCTCAATAGCATATAACTACTCCCCTCATACTTAGTGCCCGATCACTACTCCCCTCATCCTCCTCTCTGGCAGATCACTACTCCCCTCATCATCCTCAATAGCATATAACTACTCCCCTCATCCTTAGTGCCCGATCACTACTCCCCTCATCATCCTCAATAGCATATAACTACTCCCCTCATCCTTAGTGCCCGATCACTACTCCCCTCATCATCCTCAATAGCATATAACTACTCCCCTCATCCTTAGTGCCCGATCACTACTCCCCTCATCATCCTCAATACCATATAACTACTCCCCTCATACTTAGTGCCCGATCACTACTCCCCTCATCCTCCTCAATAGCATATAACTACTCCCCTCATCCTTAGTGCCCGATCACTACTCCCCTCATCATCCTCAATAGCATATAACTACTCCCCTCATCCTTAGTGCCCGATCACTACTCCCCTCATCATCCTCAATACCATATAACTACTCCCCTCATACTTAGTGCCCGATCACTACTCCCCTCATCATCCTCAATACCATATAACTACTTCCCTCATACTTAGTGCCCGATCACTACTCCCCTCATCCTCCTCAATAGCATATAACTACTCCCCTCATCCTTAGTGCCCGATCACTACTCCCCTCATCATCCTCAATAGCATATAACTACTCCCCTCATCCTTAGTGCCCGATCACTACTCCCCTCATCATCCTCAATACCATATAACTACTCCCCTCATACTTAGTGCCCGATCACTACTCCCCTCATACTTAGTGCCCGATCACTACTCCCCTCATCCTCCTCAATAGCATATAACTACTCCCCTCATCCTTAGTGCCCGATCACTACTCCCCTCATCCTCCTCTCTGGCAGATCACTACTCCCCTCATCCTCCTCAGTACCATATAACTACTCCCCTCATACTTAGTGCCCGATCACTACTCCCCTCATCATCCTCAATAGCATATAACTACTCCCCTCATACTTAGTGCCCGATCACTACTCCCCTCATACTTTGTGCCCGATCACTACTCCCCTCATACTTAGTGCCCGATCACTACTCCCCTCATCCTCCTCTCTGGCAGATCACTGCTCCCCTTATACACTTCAGCTGAGCTCTGCTCCCGCTATGAATGGCTGCGGATCAGCGAGCTGTGCGGCTGCTCAGTGCAGGGCGGGAGGACGAGGCTCCGCTCCTACGGGCACATAACGGCTGAGGGGGTCCAGAGCTCTGCTCCTATTGGCTGGGAAAGCTCAGGATCTCGTCGCTCATTTGAATTTCCCGCCTATAGTCCCCAACTGCAAATGAGCTGCTGATCTACAGGAGGAGCCGGTCATGTGACCTGTACGCGCGTCATAAGCCACGCCCAGCGCCTCTCATTGGCTTCTCCACGAGTCTTGTCTCCGTTGGAGGCTTCTAATCCACCCAATGAGCGGCGCTGGGGGCGGAGCAGCAGCCTATAAAGGCGGCAGGAGGCGGCTCCTCCGGATCACACACATCAGAGTCTTCCTCGCTGTTCTGTGCTCTGCTGTAGAGGACGATGTCTGGACGCGGCAAACAAGGAGGCAAAGTCCGGGCTAAGGCCAAGACCCGCTCCTCCCGGGCAGGGCTCCAGTTCCCGGTCGGCCGAGTGCACAGGCTCCTCCGCAAGGGCAACTACGCCCAGAGGGTGGGCGCCGGCGCTCCCGTCTACTTGGCCGCTGTGCTCGAGTATCTCACCGCCGAGATCCTGGAGCTGGCCGGCAATGCCGCCCGCGACAACAAGAAGACCCGCATCATCCCCCGCCACCTGCAGCTGGCCGTGCGCAACGACGAGGAGCTCAACAAGCTGCTGGGCGGCGTCACCATCGCCCAGGGAGGCGTCCTGCCCAACATCCAGGCCGTGCTGCTGCCCAAGAAGACCGAGAGCACCAAGTCGGCCAAGAGCAAGTGAGCCCGGCTCTGCTGCTGCTGCTGTGCCCCCCGGAACCAAAGGCTCTTCTAAGAGCCCCCCACATGGTCTGTACGACTGAGCTGGCGATGCCGCTGATCTCCGCTGTGGAGGCGTCCGGGCGTCACACAGGGGCACTTACCGCTCCTGACCTGCTGCGAGTACGGGCGTCACACAGGGGCACTTACCGCTCCTGACCTGCTGCGAGTACGGGCAGACATTGCTGCTGTAGAGGGTTCGTCCCCTGTGTGTAATGGACTGCTCCTCCACGGCCGCTGGATTCTGACCGGACTGTAATTGAGCGGGAATTTCAAAAGCCAGAGATCAGCCAATCACTGTAAAGCACTTGTTCTATAGCTCCGCCCCCTTCTCCAGCTCTGCGCTGATTGCCCAATTGCTCTCTGGCCGATCATTACTCCCCCCATCCTCCCGAGTATACGATCACTACTCCCCTCATCCTCCCGATCAGTGGTCTATAATGAGGGAATAATCCGCCTCGGACATGAGGCTTCCATGTATTCACACAATGCGGCAGCTCCGTCCTAGAGAAGGGGGGGGGCTCTGAGAAGAGCGGGGGGCGGAGCAGCAGGAGGGGCGGGGCTCACATCCATCTAATCAGCCGAGCCGGTGGGCGGAGCAGTAGGATGGGAGGGGCTCACATCCATTCATTCTCTGAGCCGGGGGGCGGAGCTAGTCCACGGCAGCTGAATTCTAACCGGACGGTAATTGAGCGGGAATTTCAAAAGCCATGGTACTAGTTCTATAGCCCCGCCCCCATAGCCTGCTCAGTATTAACCCGTCAGTGGCCGCCTTCTCCCGCTCCCCACCGGAGAAGGGGAGAACAGTCCCGTATTCACTGTTGTGCAGGCACAGTACACTCAGCGGCGGCATCATCACTACCAGCAGGGGGCGGGGCGCAGTGAGGGGCGGGGCGGTTATCAGCAGAGCAGCGAGGCCCTGATAGACGGAAGAGAGCTGCTAGCCCCGCCCCCGGCTCATCTAAATAGATGGATGTGAGTTCCGCCCCTCCTGCTGCTCCGCCCCCCAGTTTAAACGCTAGCGGAAGTTACAATACAAGCTCCCCTCATCCTCCTCCTCCATGCCCGATCACTACTCCCATCATCCTCCTCAGTGTGGCGCTCCCTGGGGCGAGGCTGTGCGGCCGCTCAGTGCAGGACAGGAGGACGAGGCTCCTACGGGCACATAACGGCTGCGGGGTCCAGAGCTCTGCTATTGGCTGGGAGAGCTCAGGATCTCGTCCCTCATTTGAATTTCCCGCCTATAGTTGAGCTGATTTACAGGTGGAGCCGGTCATGTGACCATTACCAGCGCCGCTCATTGGCGGGACGGATTAACCCCTCAGTCTCCGAGCACAGCGCGTCTCGTAGCTGCGGTGGAGAACACCCGGGGATCGGGATTTACAGATTATTGGGAGGTTTCTGTAATGTAGACCTCCGGCTGTACTGAGTACAGGGCGCCGCTGATCTCCTGATGGGCGGGCGGTGTTAACCCCTCAGTCTCCGAGCACAGCGCGTCTCGTAGCTGCGGTGGAGAACACCCGGGGATCGGGATTTACAGATTATTGGGGGGTTTCTGTAATGTAGACCTCCGGCTGTACTGAGCACAGGGCGCCGCTGATCTCCTGATGGGCGGGCGGTGTTAACCCCTCAGTGGAGTTGTAGCTCCTCCCCGGGAAGATGTGGGCGGCTCTGAGAAGAGCCTTTGTGCTGTGAGGACGGAGGCGGCGGCGGCAGCATTAACCCCCGAAGCCGTAGAGAGTGCGGCCCTGGCGCTTGAGCGCGTAGACCACGTCCATGGCGGTGACGGTCTTCCTCTTGGCGTGCTCGGTGTAGGTGACGGCGTCCCGGATGACGTTCTCCAGGAAGACCTTCAGCACCCCGCGAGTCTCCTCATAGATGAGGCCGGAGATGCGCTTGACGCCTCCCCTGCGAGCTAGGCGGCGGATGGCAGGCTTGGTGATGCCCTGGATGTTATCACGGAGCACCTTCCTGTGCCGCTTGGCGCCGCCTTTCCCGAGCCCTTTCCCTCCTTTACCGCGACCAGACATCTTCTAGGTGTGAGGAGCAGAGAGCAGTGACTGCTCAGCCCAGAGCCCTCCTTTATATGGAGCATGGGCGGACCTGAAAGAGAACTGGGGGCGGGGCTGTTCCTGAACTCCAGGCCCCGCCCTCCACCTCTGATTGGCTGAGCTCAGAAGCGCTGGTGGTTTTCTTTTTCCAGACTGTATATTACAGTATATTAAAGGCTCTATATTATATTATCAACCTCAACATTATAGTACAGCCTCCACATTACATTATAGCCTTTACATTCTATTACAGCCTCCATACTACCAGCCTCTGCATTACATTATAGCCTCCACCTTACATTACAGCCACCACATTACATCTATGTTTCTATTACAGCCTCCATATTACATTACCAGCCTCTACATTACATTATCAGTCTCCACATAATATTACAGCCTCCACATTACATTACAGCCTACATATAATATTACAGCTTCCACATTATATTACAGCCTCCACATGACATTACAGCCTCCATATTATATTACAGCTTCCACATTATATTATCAACCTCAACATTATATTACAGCCTCCATATTTACAGTCTCCATATTACATCACAGCCTCTATATTATCAACTTCAACATTATATTACAGCCTCCATATTTACAGCATCTTCATTATATTACAGCCTCTACATTACATTATAGCCTCCACATTATATTACAGCCTAAATATTACCAGCCTCCATGTTACATCACCGGCCTCAACATTATATTACAGCCTTCATATTTACAGCATATGCATTATATTACAGCCTCCATATTACCAGCCTCCACATTACATCACAGCCTCTACATTACATTATAGCCTCCACATTATATTACAGCCTAAATATTACCAGCCTCCATGTTACATTACTGGCCTCCACATTATATTACAGACTCCATATTACTGTCCTCTACATTACATCACATCCTAAACAATACATTACAGCCTCCATACTACCAGCCTCCACATTACATCACAGCCTCTACATTATATAACAGCCTTAATATTTCCAGCCTATGCATTATATTACAGCCTCCATATTACCAGCCTCCACATTACATCACAGCCTCCATAGTATATTATCAACCTCAACAACATATTACAGCCTCTACATTACATTATAGCCTCCACATTATATTACAGCCTCTATATTTCCAGCCTCCATGTTACATTACCGGCCTCCACATTATATTACAGCCTCTACATTACAGCCTCCATGTTACATCACCGGCCTCCACATTATATTACAGCCTCCGTATTACCGGCCTCTACATTACAGTCTCCATGTAATGCATATTTTGCCAATCCCCTGCCCATTGAGATGGGGGGTCACCGTTTGTGGCCTTCATCTACTGGAGGATGGCTGCCAGGGCGACGTTCCATGGCGCACATTCATACCAGTGGTGGACAGATGTGGATTAGCGCGTGCGCCGCCGGTGGAGGACCCCGTGCTGCCTATTGAGGAGGAGGCTGAGATGTCTCTTTACGGCATTATTGGAGGACGATGCCTTCTGTGTCTGTAAGGCTAGCCCAGAGCGCTGACCTCTAGAAGTCCTCCTCCAACAGAACGGTCCCCTGATATCCCGGCACCAGTAGTATGGGAAGCAGACAAAGCCGCGGCCAGAGGATAGCTGATCTCCATAGGCAGAGAGACTGTCAGATCCCAGCAGTCCAGCAGGAGACCCACCGTCCCTGGCGGCAGCCTCCACCGCTCACAGCTGCCCCGCTGCCATTCTGCTGCCATCTCTACGTCTGTGAAGCCTTCCTTCTCTGCTCATGGAGACAAAGCATCAGAAGCCGCGAGCCGTGCAGTGATGAGCGAGCGCTCGGCCGAGTAGCGCCATGCTCCAGTCTCCTCCCCGCACGTCTGGCGCCTTCTTAGCAGCCAATAACCATGCAGGTAAGTATCGCCATCAGCCATGTTCTCTCCTGGCATCACAGTGACTGGCTGGCCGGAGCGCGTCCTGCTATATGGCCCCCGGTCACGGGGTCGGCTCATTGCCGGTCAGGGAGATCGGGGTCGCACATTACTCTTCTCAAGACCTTTCCAAGACCCAAAAGTCCTTTTAATTGGCAGCAATTTCAAGGGCAGATTTGCACTTTTTATATATTTCTAATTGACACAAACCCCTCTCCATTGTCTCTCCTACTAGAAGGCGTCTGACTTCTGCCGTCTGTGCAGCACCTTCTGTGTATCCGGGCAGAGAGCGGAAGAAGAGCCCTGAAAACAGCCGGTTGTGCCCCAGAATCTGACCACATTGCTGCTGTCAGCTGTTTAACCCATTCATCTCCGTGCTCTGCATTAGAATACCGTCTGAGCGCTTCAGGCCATATATTGGGAGAAAGTGAGGATCAGCATAGACACAAATTCCACTGAATCTGCACCCAGTTTTCTTGTCTGCGCCAGAAACCGTTAATGGCCGCGCATTGCATCTCTGCCCCGTCTGAGCGCTTCAGGCCATATATTGGGAGTAACATAGTCCTAGATATAACCGCCATCATACAGCAGTGTCTGCAGATGACAGTAATACTGTCCCGGATCTGTGCCGTGTCATATACCGCCCTGCACCTGAGGACGGTCTGTTGTGGGCAGTAAAAGGTCCGTCAGTATGAAGAAGGCCAGCACTAAGGGACGGGGGAGTGGGCGTTATGCTGATGGGTCAGGCAGAGGTCGTGGCACTGGGCGCAATGACACTGTGCCCGCTGCCGGGCACCAAAAAGAAGTAATAAAACCGCACCCAGCAACTAACCCCTGCAAATCTATGGAGACCATCCTCTCCATACTCAGTCACTTTGGTTCCCTGTCCAGTTTTACAGTGAACCCCTCCAAATCTCAGGTCCTACATATTGGCCTCTCACCCCCTGTTCTCTCGTCCATCCAGAAGAACTCCGCATGTAACTGGCGCACCCAACAACTAACATGTCTTGGGGTGAAGCGCACTCCCTGTCTATCTGATTTATATACAATGAAGTACAAACCCCTTCTACTCTCAATGGCCGCCCAGCTGGACTCCTTGGACTTTCCATCCCTTTCCTGGTTTGGGAGGAAGAACATCCTCATGTCTCTGGTGGTAATTCCAAGACTAACCTATCTGATGCAAGTACTCCCTATTGAGACCCCCAAAAACTCTTCTATCGCCCTGAGTAAGATGATGCGCAGATCTATATGGCAGGGAGAAGCTCACCTATCTCATTTGACACGCTTACTAAATCTAGAGCTCACGGAGGTATTGCCTGACCCTGAAACTGAAAGCTATCCAACTCTCCAGGGGTGTGGCCTGGGTTAGAAGCCCCTCCCATAAAACATGGCTTCCCCTGGAGAATGCCTTTCTTCACACCCCTGCCCGAGCCCTCCTGCCGGCTGACAGACCACCTCCGTCACCTAGCCTGATACCCAACCCCATGATTGGGAACACATTAAAGGTTGGGGGTGGTTCTCGGCCAGCGGTGGGGCTTTGGCACTACCCGCTCCTCTCTTACTCGTTACAGATGTTTCAGCTCTAGCCCCTAAAGAGTTAAGAGAGAGCTGTCCTATCCCCTTAAGGTACTCCAAGCTCCCCCTATCCGACATTTTGGATTCAGATGGCTGTATGCTTCCTGAAGCTGAGCTTCACATGAAGTTGGGACTACCCACTCAAAATCATATGCTTATGCACTTTCTAAGGTCAAAAGCACTTCTTCTTATAAAAATACCCCTCCCCGAGAGAAGCTAGCTGGTCTGAGAGGCCGATCGGCAATCTGCTACCCCCTCCCAAAACAGTATGAACAATATACAAGTCACTTAAGACGTCTCCTTCTTGTCCAAAACCCACTGCAATAGGTCTATGGGAGAGGGATTTAAAGCGGACCTTCTCGTTTTCTAAAACAGCAAAAAACCGCAGCACATAAGATCTCTAGATGCATCCGCATCCAAGAAAACAGTTACACAATTCTACTCCGCTGGTACAGGACCCCAGACAAGACCTGTCTTTATAGACCAGGATCTCCAGATGTTTGTTGGAGATGCCTCAAAGAAAAGGCTACCTACTTCCACATCTGGTGGTCTTGCGAACCTATCAAGGCCTGGTGGTCTGAAATAGGAAAAGCTAGCAATCAGATTTGCCCTGACCTCTTTCCCCTGCACCCCGGACCTGGTCCTGCTTACTCTGGGGGTAGGAGGAATAAGCTCACATAAGGTTCCTCTCTTCTCTCTACTACTGGCAGCAGCCAGATTGCTTTTGCCCTCCCACTGGCTCTCCTCTAAAACCCCTAAGATAGATCACTGGGTAAATAAGGTCGACCAGATCTCCAGATATGAGGAAATCTCTCACTGGGAATTAGGGACTAGGTCTCCCTTCCTCCAGATATGGTCACCCTGGAGAAGATATAGAAACTTCTCATGACCCCCCTCTCTACTCCATTCTGCCTCACCTGTGCTGCAGGAACCATGCTTTCACATAGGTCGTACTCTCACTGAAGCAATCCCTCCGAAGATTCCCATGTCTAACTCTTGTTATGGTTGTATTACTGTCTATATGCACTATTTTCCCCACGCACTCCGGTTTACACTGATCATGTTACATATCTATTGCCTTCATGTGTAACTATTATTTGTATGATTTCACATGATATCACTCAATGTATGGCTATCTTTAACTACTTGATAAAACAATAAAAATTGTTAATTAAAAATAAAAAAACGTACCCAGCTTCATGTCCAACTAAGCTAGGCGGCGCAGGACAACACTGTCCAAGTCAGACCAGTGCCAACAGTTGGTCGGTTGGCTTGCTGAAGATAATGCTTCCAGTCGTTAAGCATCACCCTCTCTTCCACCAAGTCCAGTCTCTGTAGCCAAGAGTCTGGTCAGCCAACTCCTCGCTCAGATCATCCTTCCTCCCACCATGGAGAGGCCTGCCAAACCAGTGACCCCACACTCGGATATTCCCAGGAGCTCTTTTCAGCTCCACTATTAGAGTGGACTACTATGTGGGGGCAAATTACTAGATGGGGGCAGTGTGGGGGAAACTATTGTGTGGGCGCAGTGTGGGGGTAATTGCTATGTGGGGACAGTGTTGGGAAATTACTATGTGGGGGCAGTGTGGGGAAATTGCTATGTGGGGGCAAATTACTAGATGGGGGCAGTGTGGGGGAAACTATTGTGTGGGGGCAAATTACTATGGGGGGATTACTATGTGGGGGCAGTGTGGGGAAATTACTGTGTGGGGGCAAATTACTATGGGGGGATTACTATGTGGGGGCAGTGTGGGGAAATTACTGTGTGGGGGCAAATTACTATGGAGGGATTACTATGTGGGGGGCAGTGTGGTGGAAATTACTATATGGGGGTGTTGCTATTGGGGGGCACTGTATGGGCAATTCTATTATTTCTGGGGACACTATACAGGGATTATTACCTGGAGCACAATATAGGGTGGTATTATTACTGGGGGTCTCTAGGGGACATTATAGCTGCTGTGGACACTATAGGGACATTTGGGGTAATTTATCAGACTGGTGTAAAGCAGAACTGGCTCAGTCGCCCATAGCAGCCAATCAGATTCCACCTTTCATATTTGACAGCTCTTTTGGAAATCCAGTTCTACTTTACACCAGTTTGATAAATTACCCCAATTATGTCTATTAGGGTCACTATTTTTCAGCAGTATAGTACCTGGGGCATTGGGGGTACAACGGGCACAGTATTGGGGGTGGCAGCAGGATGACGCTGTGGGGACACCAGGATGAGGAGGTTGATGGAAAAATGTTAATAAAAGGTAGAGACGAGATGCGGCTGAAAGAATTTGCCATGGTGGTCTGGGTCAGATGGAGGAGAAGAGGAAAGAGAAGGTCTACATGACAGGAAATGTCCCTGGATGTAGGAGGTATGTGGTGCTGTATTCTCCTACATGTCTTTTTTATTATAATTATATGTAGTTTAAATTTGGCGACCACATTTTTCCGTTTAGGACCCAATTTGGCGTATTTTTTTTTAGTCTGAAGATGTCATATAATCTAAGAAGAGACTGTGGCGCTCATGAAGCACCGCAGCCTCTTCATACAAAAAAAAACTAAACTAAAATAGAGGGGGGGGGGGCAAGTTGGGTAGACGGCCCCGGGCCTATCATGCACTTAATCCGCCCCTGGGCAGCATAGGCGTGCGCACGGGGTGTGCCGGACCCTAATCACACCCCTGTGCTCCGCGCCTGCCAGCCCCGCACTAGTGTAATTTGAGAAAGCTGAACCCCCCCCCAGGAAAAAAAATTATCTACGACCCTGGGCACAGTGGAAGCACAAGGCGAAGGCAGAGGAGGAGGAAGAGGTCGCCAACGCAGCTGGGGCACCACCAGCACCTCAGAAGGCAGGGTTAGCATGGCCGACATGTGGAAAAGCTTTGCCAGCCTTGGAGGTGCTAAAAATAAAAAATAACACAAATCAGTGTTGGCTACCTATTCCTCCTTCACCGCCGCTTCCACCTACACCGCCACGTCAACCTACACCGCCACATGCACCGCCTCCTCAACCTCCTACTCCTAGATCCAGATTGTTATTTTTATTTTTTCAGTATTTTATGTTATTTTCAGTCATTTCCCTATCCACATTTGTTTGCTGAGCACTTGCCATGCTCTTAAGCACATTTTGATGCCTTTTGCAGCCCTCTAGCCCTTTTCAGGACTATTTTAGAGCCATTTTAGTGGCCAAAAGTTTGGGTCCCCATTGACTTCAATGGGGTTCGGGTTCGGGGTCAAGTTCGGGACCCTAACCCGAACTCTTTTTTTCAAGTTCGGCCGAACCCGAACATCCAGGTCTGCTCAACTCTAGTCATTAAGAAAATGGGTCGTTGGAAGTCCTCCTGTTTTTCCCGGTACATTCCTAATCCTCATGCTGACATATCAAAAGCATTTTGTCATCTGGCCCTTTGAGCTTGCATGCTCTCTGAATTACAATTAAAAAAAATATATATATTTTTTTTCCCACGTTTGTTTTTTTGCCCCCTTATAGGCCTACCCGCGCTCATGGCTAAGGGCACACCACCAGCCATCAGTTAGTTTCCCTTACTAAGCTTCTTCCCCCCTCAGCTAGCATATCCTATTTTCCGTAGCCTCGACCACAAACATACTCCGGCCATCTTTCGGCGGACCCAGCTGTGATTGAACGAGAATTTATCGAGTTTTATACCTCACTAAACCAAATCCACTCCACGGAGCAGAACAACCAGACACAAGACAGAATCCCAGCCATTACCAAATGTCTTTCACGCATCACTCTACCCTCTATCCTGGTCGCATCGCACGCTGAGCTGTTAGGACCTTTCTCCATAGATGAGGTCCGGTCCACCATGCTGAACTGCCCGTTGGGTATAGCTCCAGGCCCAGATGGCTTCCCATGCTCCTATTACAGATCCTTCCTCTCAGTTTTTCTCCCACGACTGACAGACACGTTCAGCGCTTATCTGTCTATCGAGTGCATCTCAGAGCTCCCTTTCCTATTCGCCACCCGAGATGTGGGATTGTGATATTTTAGTGCGATGTAAGTTTTAGTGCCCGATGTACCATTGTGATAATATATTCATTGATTTATTGTTCTTCTTCTCTTTATTTCACTTTTAGATTGTGCTACCATATGTAACCTGAGCGGAGGACTATATGCTGCCCCATTTCACATATTCATGTCAAAAATTGTAAAATGTTCACTGCAGAACACTCCAGTGATGCCCGTGATCTGATTTGGGTGCCACCCTGCTGTGAACGGGGATCCTTCTCCTCATCCTCCAGACCTAGACAGTACGCCTGCTACTGCCCACCGCAGCAAGGGACCGAGCACACCAAAGCCAGCGCCAAGGAGTTCCCTGACGTGGCAGTTCTTCAGACAATGTGCTGACGAGAAGACACGAGTGGTTTGCACGCTGTGCAATCGGAGCCTGAAGCGAGGCATTAACGTTCTCCACCTGAGCACAACCTGCATGACCAGGCATCTAAGTGCAAAGCACGAGCTGCAGTGGAGAAGACACCTCAAAAACCAAGAAAGGGGGGCATGGCCGGATGCCGGGAGGAGAGGACGCTTAGAGCTTGAGCTCCGTCCGTGGATCCCCATACAGCGGCCTAAAGCGAACAGAAACAAGCGATTATTTCAAAAACTTACCTGTCTCTGGATGGTCCTTGTCCCCGCAGCTCGGCTGATGATGACGAGAGGGAAGAAGAAGGGAACGCAGCCCCAGAAAATGACTGCGTTCTTCCACCCTGCTCCTGGCTCGCTCCAAAATGGCGCCGACTCCCGCCACACAGAGGGAGAGCTCCGCGTCTCTCCGGCAGCGACACCCGACCAGCGTTCTTCAGGGACTCCCTCCTCAGCAGGCTCCAGTCCTTCAGCTTCACAGGAGCCTAAAAAACAAAAAAGGGTGAGTGAGCAACATACATTTATTCCTCCCCTTGATACTTACCCTGCTTCACCAGGCATAGACCCTGGACTCACTGTCAATGCAATGCAGGACATGCTGGCAGATTTAAAAAGAGACAATCTCGGTCATCCATGCAGATATAGTAGCCATAGGAGAAAGAACAGCGCATTTAGAAGAAAAAATGGAGGAATTTGTTACAGCACACAACTCACTAGTGGACAATCACAACGGGGTTGAGGATGATATAGCAGCCATTAAGCTTAAAATTGCTGATCTGGAAGACCGCTCCAGAAGAAACAACATCAGATTTAGAAATATTCCTGAAAACGTTTCAGATTCTCAGTTGCAAGAATTTATTTCGGATCTTATTATATCATACCTTCCAGATACCCTAGAGTCAGAGCTAATCATTGACCGGGTGCACCGGGTCCCTAAGCCCAAAGCTCTCCCTGCCTCTGTTCCCAGGGACGTCCTTGCTAGGATCCATTTTTACTACCTGAAAGATTCCCTGATGAGGGAAGCTCAAAAAAAGAAGAAAGATATTCCTGATAGATTCAGTAATGTCCTCCTATTCACAGATTTATCCCCAGCGACACTAAGCAGGAGACGGGAATTTCAAATTTACACCAGAGCGCTAAGGGATAACAATATCCCCTACAAATGGGGTTTTCCTGTCAAACTTATTGTGAGGCACCAAAACTCATCACATGTCCTAGCTTCTCCTCAGGAAGCATCAGAAGCTTTTTCCAAATGGAACATCATTCTACCACAAGAGGGCACCAAAGACAAAGCTACGACCGCCTCTCCTAATAAACCACCTGCTCATAAGAGTCATCTCAACTTAACTCCAGAATGGACAAGAGTAGGAAGAACCCCACCATGACTTCATCCCGGGACAGTAAATGTAGCTGCTTTTTCTTTTGACTAAATTGCTATGTTCTACAAGCCTTGCGGGGATCCACACCCTGCTGTTCTACTTCTCAGGACACTTTTTCCATCTAAGTGTTCACTTTCCCTAATCCATTGTTCACTTTACGCCTCTTATACTAAGTGATAGACATCACAAATTATACGGTCACTGTTGGACCCTTACTATGTTATTGTTATTTATTATTTATGTTATGTTTTACATTTTAACTTATTATTTTTTAAGGTTACATATAGGGGGTCTATTCTCATCTCATCACGAATATGAAAACAAAGATATATTTCCATGGTCCCCTCAATCTCCAAATGGTAACATTGGGGTACTTTGCTCTGTATTACCTGTTCTCTTTTTTTTTTTCTGCACTTTTCTCAGGATACTGAATTCAGCAGGATTACCCCATCTGAAGATTCAAGATGGCTAATAATGGCATAAAGATCCTATCAGCAAATGTTAAAGGTTTGAATAGCCCCTTTAAGCGCTCCACATACTGGAATGAAGTGGGAAGACAGAGGGCTGACATCATTTGTATTCAGGAATCTCACCTTAATGAGGAGGATTCCCGCAGATTCTGTCACCCCTCTTTCCCACACATCTTTATGTCTCCAGCTACAAAAAAAAAGAGAGGTGTGATTATATCGCATTTCAGTGTCACAATATCTTAATAGATAAGGAGGGTAGATATATTATAATCATTTGTGACATAAACAACTCCAGATACACGATAGTAAATCTATATGCTCCAAACTCTGATCAGATAAACTTTATCAAGCGCACTATTAGAATGGCTCAAGAATCCAAACAAGGTTCTCTGCTGGTTTGTGGGGACTTTAATATGTGCCCTGACTCTTCAATTGATAGGCTCCCAGCTCATCCCCCCTCCAATAAATCCTCCCATCTACAAGATTTTTTATTTCAAGAAGGTCTACATGATATTTGGAGAGTACACCATGCAAATGAAAAAGACTTCTCGTTTTTTTCACATCATCCACACAATACATACTCTAGAATTGATCTGTTTATCTCAGATAAATGGCTTCTCCAAAAAGTATTGGAAGTATCCATTTCTAATATAACATGGTCAGATCATGCATTTATAACCCTTATACTGGATGATATGTACAACAATAGAGGTTATTCCCCTTGGAGACTCAACAACTCACTACTCCAGAATTCGAGTATTCGTGTGGATGTGGAAAATTCGCTTAAAGAATACTTTAGGACTAATGATAATAACCTGACATCAGATACTACACTTTGGAGTGCACACAAGGCGTTCATAAGAGGGATACTGTTAAAACACGCGGCCATCCAAAAAAGAAATAGAAAGAAAACCTTGGATAAATTATTAACTGATATTAAATCCCTAGAGGATTCATTTAAATCCTCTCTAGACCCGAAAATCCTTAGCAAGTTAAAAACGGCCAGACACCACCTATATCTTCACTTACATGAGAAGCATGAATTCCACTTACGTAAAATCAAAGCAGACCATTACTCACAAGGCAACAAAGCTTCAAAAATCCTAGCAAATAGAATAAAAAAAAGAGAAGTTAAAACTAGAATCCCCTTTTTGTATGACACTCAAGGCAAAAAATGATTCAACCCCAAACAAATAGCAGATGAATTCGCAAACTACTATGCAAATTTATACAACTTAGGAAGCTCAGCAGACATTCTTCAACCCACATCTGAATATATTAACGAGTTCCTTGATGGTGTTTCCCTTCCATCATTATCACCAATTCAAAATCAATCCCTAAATGCTGAAATTACGCATTCAGAAATCTCAGAAGCAATCCATTCCCTCAAAAATAACAAATCCCCTGGACCAGACGGCCTCACAAATGAGTATTATAAGACTCTTTCGCATATTTTAAACCCTTTCCTAAATAGAACCTTTAATTCAATAGCAGCACAAAAGTCAATTCCAAAAGACATGTTAAGTGCACTGATCATAACTTTACCAAAACCTGGTAAACCAGCAGACACTCCAGCTAATTTCAGACCCATATCACTTTTAAATTCTGATATAAAGATTTTTGCGAAAATACTCGCAAAAAGGGTGTCCAATATCTTACCCTCATTAATCTCCAATGACCAGATAGGATTTGTTTCTAATAGGCAATCATCAGATGGTACTAGAAGATTTATAGACTTACTGGATGTGGCACATTATACCCGAACCCCTTCTCTGCTTCTATCTTTGGATGCAGAGAAGACATTTGACAGAATACACTGGGATTATATTTACGCAACATTGAAAAAGTTTGGGTTTGGGGACTTTTACTTATCTGCAGTAATGTCTCTATACTCTAATCCAAGTGCCTCTATATATTCGTCCAGTTTTCTTTCCGCCCCATTTAATATTAACAATGGAACCAGACAGGGAAGCCCTATGTCACCCCTGATATTTGCGCTTGCAATGGAACCTTTCGCAGAACACATTAGATCCTCTTCGCTTATTAAAGGGATAAAAGTAGGGGAAGTAGACCATCGCATAGGTCTTTTTGCAGACGATGTCTTAATTATTACATCAAACCCAACTATAGCTTTACCTGCCATTAATGACATCATCTTTAAGTTTGGTAAAGCTTCCTTCTATAAGGTAAACGTAAATAAATCTCAAATTCTGGACTTGGGTTTACCCCCATCTACTAAGCGTCTAGTCTCCAGATTATATAAATTTCCCTGGGCAAACGAGTCCTTGACATATCTGGGTATTCAACTTGCCTTTCCTACTAACAAACTATTCAAGGTCAATTTTTGGCCCTTATATGATAAAATTAATAGCTCCTTGAACAACTTAAGGATGGAATCCATTTCTTGGCTAGGGAGAATAGCTGCTTTGAAAATGATTATTCTACCCAAAATTATCTACATGTTTCGTAATATCCCTATATCTATTCCCTCTGGATACATAATTAAGCTCCAATCACTAATCAATCGCCACATTTGGGGTAAACTTAGACCCAGAGTGAAAACCCTCATACTTAACAAGCCACTCAAAACAGGAGGTCTTAATGTACCTTCTATTAAGCATTATCATGCCTCATCTATACTTGACCAACTGAGATATTTGCTCAAGGATGACTCCACAAAAAAATGGGTAGCACTAGAAAAAACTATTATGGGTCCCTACAACATAAATCTGCGCCTTTCTGCCGTAGCGGCTTTTGGTATCAAACATAACTCCCCATTATTAACCTTGACAACAATACTAAACACCTGGTATTCTGTTGCTAGAATAGATAAATTAATTAATACCTCAATTTTCGCAATGCCCCTGAAGGTTTGTGAGCTAGCTATCCCAGACATTAGACTAGACAATTGGGTGGGGTTGGGCATTACTGAAGTCAAACAGTTATGGAAGGACGATGTGTTTGTAGAGTTTGCCCAACTACATAAAAACTTTAATATCCCCAATTCAGATTTTTATAAATATCTAAGGTTAAGACACTTACTGAAATCCCCCAAAAACTTTACACATAATACAAACAATCAAGCTTTCTTACAATGGATACACATGGCCCAAAAACTGGATAAAGGCATTACTAAAGGCTATACCTTACTGAAAGAGTCATGTGTTAATCCCTTACAGCATATCCTAAACCTCTGGAATCATGAACTAGGTTCTGCCCTATCGGACACAGAGTGGTCTGAAGCCTTTACCTCTGTATCCAAGCTGTCTAAATGCTCTGATCATCTAGAAGGGGCGAGAAAAATACTCTATAGATGGTATAGAACACCTATATATCTTAATAAAATCTTTCCCGAATCATCTCCAGATTGTTGGAGATGCGGTCAAGTTCCAGGTAGTTTTTTACATATGTGGTGGGATTGCCCGACCGTTAAAGTCTTATGGATCTCAATATTTAAATTTATATCATCATTAGCTTGCTACCCTATTGAACCTTCATCTAAGATGGCCTTGTTGACTGTAGGGCTGATAGACCTTCCTTATCACTTTAGATTCATAGCTAGTCACTTAATATTTATAACTCGTTTGAAAATAGCTGCTTGTTGGAATTCTGGGAACCTTCCCAACGTTAGTAGGATTTGCAGATCCCTAGATAATAGCTGCGTATATGAAGGTTTATGGGCATCTTCTAATAATACGAAAATTACATTTCTGAAGAGATGGGAAGTTTGGTTGAACCACAAAAGATGTAATTTACCTCCTAGTGCCTCCATTAGAATGTAAGGTTTTGACTCATGCTTATTTTCACTACAGCCTTGTCAAGTAGCTACTCTTATTTTTGTCTTCTTTCTTCTCTTGCCTGTATATGTACCCATACAACTTTTCTACCTTTTCAAGCTTAACATTTGCAACCGTATGCTGTGAAAAATAATGTAACTATATATTAGCTACATATCTGCCATAATGTTACCTATTTCAAGATGTACATGTGATCGCTTTTCATTTGCTATGTAACCTATTGCTATAAAACTCTTCAATAAAAATTATTGTTCAAAAAAAAAAAAAATCCTCCTGCTTCCTCTTCTGCTGCAGTCGTGGCCTCTTCATCCACCTCTGGAGTGACAGTGCCACCTGCCACCCCGCAGAGGATCTGCAGGCAACACCACCACCTGGGTCACCAAGCATCTCCACAATGTCCCACGGAAGCGTTCAGCTCTCCATCTCCCAAACGCAGGAGCGGAAGAGGAAGTACCCCCCTACCCACCCGTGATCCCTGGCCCTGAATGCCAGCATTTCTAAATTACTGGCCTTTGAAATGCTGTCATTCCGTCTGGTGGAGACGGAGAGTTTTAAAGGCCTTATGGCGGTGGCTGTCCCACAGTACGTCGTGCCCAGCCGCCACTACTTCTCCAGGAGAGCCATCCCTTCCCTGCACAACCAAGTGGGGGACAAAATCAGGTGTGCACTGCGCAACGCCATCTGTGGCAAGGTGCACCTGACTACGGATCCGTGGACCAGTAAGCACGGTCAGGGCCGCTATATCTCCATAACAGCACACTGGGTAAATGCAGTGGCGGCTGGGCCTGAGGCGGATAGCAGTTTGGCGCATGTCCTTCCACCACCGAGGATTGCAGGGCGCTTCAGTTTGCCTCCTGTTGCTTCCTCCTCCTACTCCGCTTCCTCATCCTCTACCGTCTCCTCATCCTGTCAGCGTAACCCCTTCACCACCAACTTCAGCACAGCCAGGGGGAAACGACAGCCGGCAGTTTTATAACGTATCTGTTTGGGGGACAAACCCCACACCGCGCAGGAGCTGTGGACGGGCCTTGAACAACAGACCGATGAGTGGTTGGTGCCAGTCAGCCTCAAGCCCGGCCTGGTGGTGTGCGATAATGGGCGAAATCTCGTAGCAGCTCTGGGACTAGCCGGTTTGACGCACATCCCTTGCCTGGCGCATGTGCTGAATTTAGTGGTGCAGAGATTCCTTAAAAATTACCTCGATATGTCAGAGCTGCTGCATAAAGTGCGGGCCGTCTGTGCGCGCTTCCGGCGTTCTCACCCTTCTGCTGCTCGCCTGTCTGCGCTACAGCGTAACTTCGGCCTTCCCGCTCACCGCCTCATATGCAACGTGCCCACCAGGTGGAACTCCACCTTGCACATGCTGGACAGACTGTGCGAGCAGCAGCAGGCCATAGTGGAGTTTCAGCTGCAGCACGCACGGGTCAGTCGCTCTGCGGAACAGCACCACTTCACCACCAATGACTGGGCCTCCATGCGAGACCTGTGTTCCTCGTTGCGCTGTTTCGAGTACTCCACCAACATGGCCAGTGCCGATAACGCCGTTCTCAGCGTTACTATCCCACTTCTATGTCTCCTTGAAAAAACGCTGCTGGCGATGATGGAAGAGGAGGTGGTACAGGAGGAGGAGGAGGAGGAAGAGGGATCATTTTATAGGGTTTCCGGCCAGTCATTCCCAAGTGGCTCCGAGGGTGGGTTCCTGCACCCACAAACCCAAGGTACACAATTGTCCAGCCAGGGCACAGTTCTGGAGGATGAGGAGGTGGAGGAGGAGGAGATGGAGGATGAGGATGAGGAGATGGAGGAGGAACCATGTTCACAGCAGGGTGGCACCCAGACCAGCTCATGGCCATCACTGGTGCGTGGCTGGGGGGATACAGAGGACACAGACGATACACCTCCCACAGAGGACAGCTTGTCGTTGCCTCTGGGCAGCCTGGCACACATGAGCGATTACATGCTGCAGTGTCTCCGCAACGACCGCCGAGTTGCCCACATTCTAACTTGTGCTGATTCCTGGGTGGCCGCGCTGCTGGATCCACGTTACACGGACAACGTACCGTCCTTAATTCCCTCACTGGAGCGTGATCGTAAGATGCGCGAGTACAAGCGCACGCTGGTAGACGCGCTGCTGGTGGCATTCATTGTCCCCATTGACTTCAATGGGGTTTGGGTTCGGGGTCAAGTTCGGGTCCCGAACTCGAACTTTTTTGTGAAGTTCGGCCGAACTCGAACATCCAGGTGTCCGCTCAACTCTATTTGTCACTAAACATTTTGGAAGGAAAGGCGAGTTCTCTCAGGGGTATCTGTGCCCCCCGCCGCACCGAGCACCCGCTCTGGCCGGGCAGGAAAGCATGTCCATGTAAAACTCGCCCAGTTGGGGCCACACATGAAGTTTGCATGCCCTGAAGTCCAGGAGATCTTGGATCATGGGTTACAGGGTGCAGTCCAAGTATGTCACCGCCTGCTGGTTCAGGTTCTGCTGGATGCCCTGCTGCTGGAGCTGGGTGGTTTCTTCAGAGGGCGGTTGAAGAAAGCTGCTCATTATAGACGGAAGTTGATGCATATGATGCTGGTGATGCTTCTATCCCCCCCCCCTCCCATCCCCCCACACACACAACAGCCCCCCCAGTAAGACCTTAATGAGAACCGCCTGGTAATATGGAGGCTGTACTATAGTGTGAAGGCTGAAATCTGTAGACTGTAATATCATGTGGAGGCTGTAATATCATGTGGAGACTGTTAATATGGAGGCTGTAATGTGGAGGCTGTAATATAATGTGGAGGCTATAATGTAATGTGAAGGCTATAATATGGAGGCTGTAATATCATGTGGAGACTGGTAATATGGAGGTTGTAATTTTATGTGGAGGCTGTAATATAATGTGGAGCCTGGTAGTATGGAGGCTGTAATAAAATGTGGAGCCTGGTAATATGGAGGCTGTAACATAATGTGGAGCCTGGTAATATGGAGGCTGTAATATAATGTGGAGGCTATAAAATAATATGAAGGCTATAATGTAATGTGGAGGCTGTAATATAATATGGAGGCTATAATGTGGAGCCTGGTAATATGGAGGCTGTAATATAATGTGGAGCCTGGTAATATGAAGGCTGTAATATAATGTGGAACCTGGTAATATGGAGGCTGTAATATAATGTGGAGCCTGGTAATATGAAGGCTGTAATATAATATGGAGGCCGGTAATGTAACATGGAGACTGTAATGTAGAGGCCGGTAATATGGAGGCTGTAATATAATGTGGAGGCTGGTAATGTAACATGGAGGCTGGTAATATTTAGGCTGTAATATAATGTGGAGGCTATAATGTAATGTAGAGGCTGTAATATGTTGTTGAGGTTGATAATATAATATGGAGGCTGTGATGTAATGTGGAGGCCATTAATATGGAGGCTGTAATATAATGTAGATGCTGTAAATATGGAGACTAATATAATGTTGAGGATGATAATATAGAGGCTGTGATGTAATGTGGAGCTGTGCTCGGAGACTGAGGGGTTAATCCGTCCCGCCAATGAGCGGCGCTGGTACAGGTCACATGACCGGCTCCACCTGTAATTCAGCAGCTCAACTATAGGCGGGAAATTCAAATGAGGGACGAGATGCTGAGCTCTCCCAGCCAATAGCAGAGCTCTGGACCCCGCAGCCGTTATGTGCCCGTAGGAGCCTCGTCCTCCTGTCCTGCACTGAGCGGCCGCACAGCCTCTCTCCAGGGAGCGCCACACTGAGGAGGATGATGGGAGTAGTGATCGGGCATGGAGGAGGAGGATGAGGGGAGCTTGTATTGTAACTTCCGATAGCGTTACCGCATCTCATCTAGCTGACAGGGAGGAAAACCGCAGCCATTGTGAGAACAACGGGGAGACCCGGGAGCAGCTCCGCTGGAGACAGGGTGGGGGCTCTGAGAAGAGCCTTTGGGTCCGGAGAGCGGGGGGCGGCGCTCACTTGGCGCTGGTGTACTTGGTGACGGCCTTGGTGCCCTCGGAGACGGCGTGCTTGGCCAGCTCTCCGGGCAGCAGCAGGCGCACGGCGGTCTGGATCTCCCGGGAGGTGATGGTGGAGCGCTTGTTGTAGTGAGCCAGGCGGGAGGCTTCCCCTGCGATGCGCTCGAAGATGTCGTTGACGAAGGAGTTCATGATGCCCATGGCCTTGGAGGAGATGCCGGTGTCGGGGTGGACCTGCTTCAGCACCTTGTAGACGTAGATGGCATAGCTCTCCTTCCTGCTCTTCCTCCGCTTCTTGCCGTCCTTCTTCTGGACCTTGGTGACGGCTTTCTTGGAGCCCTTCTTGGGCGCTGGGGCGGACTTGGCGGGATCGGGCATTCTGACTGAGGACAAAATCTCGTCTGTTCTCCTACTGCCACCGCGGCGGTATTTATAGACGGGCCATGCAAATGAGCTGCTGCTGACTGCGCGCCGATCTACTGGAGGAGAGGGTCACGTGGTGTCTCCACTGCTCCTAATTGGCAGCCTCACATCCATTCAGCTGAGCCGGGGGCGGAGCAAATAGAGGGGCGGGGCTCACATACATCCATTCAGCGGAGCAACAGGAGAGGCGTGGCTCACATCCATCTATTCAGCAGAGCCGGGGGCGGAGCAAATAGAGAGGCGGGGCTCACATCCATCCAGCTGAGCCGGGGGCGGAGCAACAGGAGAGGCGTGGCTCACATACATCTATTCAGCAGAGCCGGGGGGCGGAGCAGCAAGAAGGGAGGGGCTCACAATAATTCAGCTGAGCAGGAGGGCGGAGCAGCAGGAGGGGTGGTGCTCACAGCCATCCATTCTGCTAAATCGGGGGGCGGAGCAGCAGGAGGAGCGGAAATCACATCCATCCATTCAGACGAGCCGGGGGCGGAGCAGCAGGAGGGGCAGAGCTCACATCCATCTATTCAGCTGAGCCGGGGGCGGGGCTAGCATCTCTCTTCCGTCTATCAGGGCCTCGCTGCTCGGCTGATAACCGCCCCGCCCCTCACTGCGCCCCGCCCCCTGCTGGTAGTGATGCCGCCGCTGAGTGTACTGTGCCCGCAGGGAGGTCGTGCGCTCTATCCCTGGACACCAGCGCAGCGATGGAGCCGCTCTTCTCCGCACAGTGAATACGGGACTGTTCTCCCCTTCTCCGGTGGGGGGCGGGAGAAGGCGGCCACTGACGGGTTAATACTGAGCAGGCTATGGGGGCGGGGCTATAGAACTAGTACCATGGCTTTTGAAATTACTGTCCGGTAAGAAATCAGCGGCCGTGGACTAGCTCCGCCCTCGGCTCATCTGGATGGTGACTGGAGAAGGGGCGGAGCTATAGAACAAGTGCTTTACAGTGATTGGCTGATATCTGGCTTTTGAAATTCCCGCTCAATTACAGTCCGGTCAGAATTCAGCAGCCGTGGAGGAGCAGTCCATTACACACAGGGGCACTTGCCGCTCCTGACCTGCTGCGAGAACGGGCAGACATTGCTTCTGTAGAGGGTTCGTCCCCTGTGTGTAATGGACTGCTCCTCCACGGCCGCTGAACGGGAATTGAGCGGCAATTTCAAAAGCCAGAGATCAGCCAATCACTGTAACATACTTATTCTGTAGCTCCACCTCTTCTTCCGCTTGGGCTCCGCCTCTTGTGAACGATGATTGGTAACGGAAGTTTTGGCGGGCACATCATTGTACGAATAAACCAATAGGGATGTAGGGGTGTGGTTTACACGAGCCAATGAGGACGAGGCCGGGAGTATAAATGATCTGCACGGTCCGTTCCTCACCTCACTCTCTTGCTGTGTACAGATCTCTGCAGAGCCATGGCCAGAACCAAGCAGACAGCCCGTAAGTCCACCGGCGGGAAAGCTCCCCGCAAGCAGCTGGCCACTAAGGCCGCCAGGAAGAGCGCCCCCGCCACTGGCGGAGTCAAGAAGCCTCACCGCTACCGGCCCGGGACCGTCGCTCTCCGGGAGATCCGGCGCTACCAGAAGTCCACCGAGCTGCTCATCCGGAAGCTGCCCTTCCAGCGCCTGGTGAGAGAGATCGCCCAGGACTTCAAGACCGACCTTCGCTTCCAGAGCTCGGCCGTCATGGCCCTGCAGGAGGCCAGCGAGGCTTACCTGGTCGGGCTCTTCGAGGACACCAACCTCTGCGCCATCCACGCCAAGCGGGTCACCATCATGCCCAAGGATATCCAGCTGGCCCGCAGGATCCGAGGGGAGAGGGCTTAGATCTGCGCCCCGCACCCAACAAAGGCTCTTCTCAGAGCCACCACCTCCTCCAGAGACGAGCTCCACTCCGCCCTTCATCCTCCACCTCTGCTCACAGGAGGCGGGTTAACCCTTTCAGCGCTCTAATTGGTAAGAGCAGTTCCTTTATTCTAAAAGCACTCTCTGTATCTCCCCCCGTCTATCAGGGACTCGCTGAACGTGACCGATAACCGCCTCCATCCTCCCTGCCCCCCGCCATCTCCACTCAGCGCTGCTGGGGGCGGGGCTATAGGACAAGTGCTTTACAGTGATGTCTGCCCGGACTCCCTGCTCTTCCCTTCCGTCTCTTCGTCACAGACGTCCCCGCATTCTCCGCCATGTCCTGAGCTGGGGGCCCCGGGCTCCAATCCTATCCCCGCCCCCATAGCACCGGTGTATCCCCGAGTGCCCGGCTCTGTGGACCCATCCAGCCGCTCGTCCTTCACTACCTCCTCCTCCTCAAGTGTCCAATCACTACTCCCCCCCCCCCCCATCCTCAGTGTCCAATCACTACTCCCCCCATCCTCCTCAAGTGTCCAATGACTACTCCCCTCATCCTCCTCAAGTGTCCAATCACTACTCCCCCCATCCTTCTCTCTGGCCGATCACTACTCCCCCCATCCTTCTCTCTGGCCGATCACTACTCCCCTCATCCTCCTCAAGTGTCCAATCACTACTCCCCTCATCCTCCTCAAGTGTCCAATCACTACTCCCCCCATCCTTCTCTCTGGCCGATCACTACTCCCCCCTCCCATCCTCCTCACTGGCCGATCACTACTCCCCCCATCCTTCTCTCTGGCCGATCACTACTCCCCTCATCCTCCCGATCAGTGGTCTATAATGAGGGAATAATCCGCCTCGGACATGAGGCTTCCATGTATTCACACAATGCGGCAGCTCCGTCCTAGAGAAGGGGGGGGGGGGGCTCTGAGAAGAGCGGGGGGCGGAGCAGGAGGAGGGGCGGGGCTCACATACATCCATTCAGATGAGCCGGGGGCGGAGCTTCTCCACGGCTGCTGAATTCTTACCGGACGGTAATTGAGCGGGAATTTCAAAAGCCATGGTACTAGTTCTATAGCCCCGCCCCCATAGCCTGCTCAGTATTAACCCGTCAGTGGCCGCCTTCTCCCGCTCCCGCACCGGAGAAGGGGAGAACAGTCCCGTAGTCACTGTGCGGAGAAGAGCGGCTCCATCGCTGCGCTGATGTCCAGGGATAGAGCGCACGACCCCCCTGCAGGCACAGTACACTCAGCGGCGGCATCACTACCAGCAGGGAACGGGGCGCAGTGAGGGGCGGTTATCAGCAGAGCAGCGAGGCCCTGATAGACGGAAGAGAGCGGCGCTGACAGGGTTAACCCGCCCCCTATTCCTGCCCGCAGAGGAGCTGGAGCCCCCGCCCGCTGTGAGCGGAGAACGAGGGCAGAAGGGCGGAGTGGAGCTCGTCTGAGGAGGAGGTGGTGGCTCTGAGAAGAGCCTTTGGAGGAGAAGTGCGGGCGGCGCCGGTTACTTCTTGGCCGCGCTCTTCTTGGCTTTCGCCGCTTTCTTAGCCGGACTCTTGGCAGCCTTGGGTTTGGCCGCCTTCTTAGCCGGACTCTTGGCATCCTTGGGTTTGGCCGCCTTCTTAGCCGGACTCTTGGCCAGCTTCTTGGGGGCAGCCTTCGGCTTCTTGGCTGCTTTCTTGGCCGCGGCTGGTTTCTTAGCCTTTTTCGGGCTCTTGGCCGGAGCCTTCTTGGGCTTCTTCGGGGATTTAGCGGGTTTCTTGGCCGCAGTAGCTGCAGGTTTCTTGGCCGCCGCCGGCTTCTTCTTCTTGGCCGCCGCCTTGTCCTTGCTCTCCTGCTGCTTCTTGTTGAGCTTGAAGGAGCCGGAGGCGCCGCTGCCCTTCACCTGGGTGAGGGTCCCCTTGGTGACCAGAGCCCTGATGGCCACCTTGATGCGGCTATTGTTCTTCTCTACATCGCATCCTCCGGCAGCCAGAGCCTTCTTCAGGGCGGCCAGAGACACCCCGCTGCGCTCCTTGGAGGCGGACACGGCTGTGACCAGGAGCTCGGACACGCTGGGACCGGACGGCTTCTTGCTTTTCTTGGCGCCCCCTGCTGCCGCGGCGGATTTCCTCGGCTGCTTCTTGGACTTGGCGGCCGCTTCGGCGGGAGGAGCGGCGGCTGCTGGCGCGGTCTCTGCCATCGTGTGAGACGTGGGGAGAAAACACAAAGACTTCTCCTGGAGAAAACACTGAGGCCGGAGCCGGGGCCGCCTCTTATATGTGCAGCGCTGCGCAGTGATTGGCTGCCGAGCTCCGCCCTCCTGCGCGTCTATTGGCTGACACTGGACACAGGCCCCGCCTTCACCCCTCTCAGCCCGGCGGCAGCTCCGCTCTCCCCTTGTGCTTCCCTGCCCGGGAGAAGAGCCCTTTAGCGGCTAGAACCGGACAGGAGAGGCCGCCTTCTCCGCGCCTTCCTCCTCCCGGACATCCCCCCTCACCGTGTGTCGCCGTCTGTGGCGGAGGAGGCCGGAGCAGGCCCCGGGATCTCCGCCACAGTCCTCCCGCTCTGCCTGCCGTTCTGCACATCCGGCTGGATCCGGCCCGATGGCTCCGCTGCGGGGGCTCGTTCCCTCTCTTCCCGGCCCTCGTCCCCATCCCAGGGCTCTTTCCCACAAGGTGGGGCCGCAGGAAGCTGCTTGGACGCTGCGGGGAGGAGCTGGAGCCGCGGAGAGCCCGGGAGGGTAACACATGTGGCGGCCTCCGCTCCCTGCCGGCTCCAGTGCTCCGTGTCCCCGCACATTCCCCGCCGCAGTGATGCCGCCTCATGTGTGTACAGGGCTCTCAGGGGGCAGAGATGCGTCTTGTGGTCAGGGCTCCGCAGGTGACAGAGGACTTCTCTCCTGGGCTCCTGGCTGCAGCAGAGGGGGTGCCGGTACAATGGGGCAGAGTATGGCCCCGCCCCCCAGAAGTGTGGACCCCGCTTTACTGACCCCCGGAAACATTCTAGGGAGTAAGAAAAGTAGAGAAAACTGCCCCTATAATCCCCCTCATTGCACCTCCGTAATCTCAGTACAATACGGCAAAGTATAGTACAGTACAGTACAGTACAGTAAAGTATATTATAATACAGTATAGTATAGTGCAGTATATTATAGTACAGTATAGTACAGTATAGTATAGTTCAGCATAGTATATTATAGTTCAGCATAGTATATTATAGTACAGTATAGTTTAGCATATTATAGTATAGTACAGTATATTATAGTTCAGCATAGTATAGTACAGCACAGTATATTATAGTACAGTATAGTACAGTATATTATAGTATAGTACAGTATATTATAGTATAGCACAGTATATTATAGTTCAGCATAGTATAGTACAGTACAGCACAGTATAGTACAGCACAGTATATTATAGTACAGTATATTATAGTATAGTACAGTATATTATAGTATAGCACAGTATAGTACAGTATATTTTAGTTCAGCATAGTATAGTACAGTATATTATAGTTCAGTATAGTACAGTATAGCATAGTATAGTACAGCACAGTATATTATAGTACAGTATAGTATAGTTCAGTATAGTATAGTACAGTATATTATAGTATAGTACAGTATATTATAGTTCAACATAGTATAGTATAGTACAGCACAGCATAGTATAGCACAGTATAGTATAGTATAGTGCAGCATAGTATAGTACAGCACAGTATAGTATAGTACAGCACAGTACAGTATAGTACAGCATAGTATAGTACAGCACAGAATAGTATAGTACAGTATAGTATAGTACAGTATAGTACAGCACAGTATAGTACAGCACAGTATAGTACAGCACAGTATAGTACAGCACAGCATAGTATAGCACAGTATAGTACAGCACAGTATAGTACAGCACAGTATAGTACAGTACAGAATAGTACAGTATAGTACAGCACGGTATAGTACAGGACAGTATAGTACAGTATATTATAGCACAGTATAGTACAGTATATTATAGCACAGTATAGTACAGCAAAGTATAGTACAGCACAGTATAGTACAGTATATTATAGTATAGTACAGTATAGTACAGCACAGTATAGTACAGCACAGTATAGTACAGCACAGTATAGTATAGTACAGTACAGTATAGTACAGCACAGCATAGTACAGCACAGTATAGTATAGCACAGCATAGTATAGCACAGTATAGTATAGCACAGTATAGTACAGCACAGTATAGTACAGCACAGCATAGTACAGCACGGTATAGTACAGCACAGTATAGTACAGCACAGTATAGTACAGCACAGTATATTATAGTACAGCACAGTATAGTACAGTATATTATAGTACAGTATAGTACAGCACAGTATAGTACAGCACGGTATAGTACAGCACAGTATATTATAGTACAGCACAGTATAGTACAGTATATTATAGTACAGTATAGTACAGCACAGTATAGTACAGCACAGTATAGTACAGCACAGTATATTATAGTACAGCACAGTATAGTACAGTATATTATAGTACAGTATAGTACAGCACAGTATAGTACAGCACGGTATAGTACAGCACGGTATAGTACAGCACAGAATAGTATAGTGCAGCATAGTATAGTACAGCACAGTATAGTACAGTATAGTACAGCATAGTATAGTACAGTATAGCACAGCATAGTATAGTACAGCACAGTATAGTACAGCACAACATAGTATAGTACAGCACAGTATAGTACAGCACAGTATAGTACAGCACAGTATAGCACAGTATAGTACAGCATAGTATCGTACAGCACAGTACAGTACAGTACAGCACAGTATAGTTCAGTATAGTACAGCACAGTATAGTACAGCACAGCATAGTATAGTACAGCACAGTATAGTACAGCATAGTATAGTACAGCACAGTACAGTACAGTATAGTATAGTACAGTACAGTATAGTACAGCACAGTATAGTACAGTATCGTACAGCATAGTATAGTATGGTATAGTACAGCACAGTATAGTATAGTACAGTATAGTACAGCACAGTATAGTACAGCACAGCATAGTATAGTACAGCACAGTATAGTACAGTATAGCACAGTATAGTACAGTATAGTACAGCTCAGTATAGCACAGCACAGTATAGTACAGTATAGTATTGTGCAGCATAGTATAGTACAGTACAGTATAGTACAGTATAGTACAGCACAGTATAGTACAGCACAGTATAGTATAGCACAGCACAGTATAGTACAGCACAGCATAGTATAGTACAGTATAGTATAGTACAGCACAGTATAGTACAGCATAGTATAGTACAGCACAGTACAGTACAGCATAGTATAGTACAGAATAGTATTGTAGCGGATCTCCTAGCACCCCGACTGGGTACCTCCGTTGATGGATGCTCCTGGTGCTTCCCGGGGGCTCCACATAATAAATGGAATAGGACAGCACCACTTCCTGGAACACATAGTCCGTGGTATGGCGGCGCTGCTCGTGGCGTCAGCTCCCGGCCTCAGGGACCCCTCAAACGTAGAAAAAACTTCAGAAAAGTCGCGGCCCTCTTGTTCTTGAATCAAAGCTTAGCGTTTAATCACACTGAAAGGACACAGCAACGTCTGGACACCCAGGTCTTTCTCAGCTACATGTGGTTTACAAGTGAAGCTCAATACTTATATAGGTGTAACATTCAATCCGGATTGGTTGAGGGGTTGTCCCCCAGAAAGGTCACATCCCCCCCTTACATATTCACCCAATCGTGTTCTAAAGTGATAATAACATTCAGTAATAAAACTGCATAACCATCTCAGCTGTGTATATAAAATCGTTAATTTCTAACGATAATACTATAACGAGTACAGTATATTATAGTACAGTATAGTACAGCACAGTATAGTACAGTTTATTATAGTATAGTACAGCACAGTATAGTACAGTACAGTATATTATAGTATAGTACAGCATAGTATAGTATAGTACAGTATATTACAACACTGTACAGTATAGCACAGTTTATTATAGTAGAGTACAGTATATTATATTATAGTACAGTATTATACAGCATAGTACAGTATTATAGTACAGCACAGTATAGTACAGTATATTATAGTACAGCACAGTATAGTACAGCACAGTATAGTACAGCACAGTATAGTACAGTATAGTATAGTACAGTATATAATAGTACAGCACAGTATAGTACAGTATATAATAGTACAGCACAGTATAGTACAGCACAGTAAAGTACAGTATATTATAGTACAGCACAGTATAGTACAGTATATAATAGTACAGCACAGTATAGTACAGCATAGTATAGTACAGTATATTATAGTACAGCACAGCATAGTATAGTACAGCACAGTATAGTATAGTACAGCACAGTATAGTACAGCACAGTATAGTATAGTACAGCACAGTATAGTACAGCACAGTATAGTACAGCACAGTATAGTACAGCACAGTATAGTGCAGCATAGTATAGTACAGCACAGTATAGTACAGTATAGTACAGCACAGTATAGTACAGCACAGTATAGTGCAGCATAGTATAGTACAGCACAGTATAGTACAGTATAGTACAGCACAGTATAGTACAGTATAGTATAGTACAGCACAGCATAGTATAGTACAGCACAGTACAGTACAGCACAGTACAGCATAGTATAATACAGCACAGTACAGTATAGTATAGTACAGCACAGTATAGTACAGCACAGTATAGTACAGCACAGTATAGTACAGCACAGTATAGTACAGCACAGCACAGTACAGCATAGTATAGTACAGCACAGTATAGTACAGTATAGTATAGTACTATAGTACTATATATTACAACACTGTACAGTATAGCACAGTTTATTATAGTAGAGTACAGTATATTATATTATAGTACAGTATTATACAGCATAGTACAGTATTATAGTACAGCACAGTATAGTACAGTATATTATAGTACAGCACAGTATAGTACAGCACAGTATAGTACAGCACAGTATAGTACAGTATAGTATAGTACAGTATATAATAGTACAGCACAGTATAGTACAGTATATAATAGTACAGCACAGTATAGTACAGTATATTATAGTACAGCACAGTATAGTACAGTATATAATAGTACAGCACAGTATAGTACAGCATAGTATAGTACAGTATATTATAGTACAGCACAGCATAGTATAGTACAGCACAGTATAGTACAGCACAGTATAGTACAGCACAGTATAGTGCAGCATAGTATAGTACAGCACAGTATAGTACAGTATAGTACAGCACAGTATAGTACAGTATAGTATAGTACAGCACAGCATAGTATAGTACAGCACAGTACAGTACAGCACAGTACAGCATAGTATAGTACAGCACAGTACAGTATAGTATAGTACAGCACAGTATAGTACAGCACAGTATAGTACAGCACAGTACAGTACAGTACAGCACAGTACAGCATAGTATAGTACAGCACAGTATAGTACAGTATAGTATAGTACAGCACAGCATAGTATAGTGCAGTATAGTACAGCACAGTATATTATAGTACAGTATAGTACAGTACAGTATATTATAGTACAGCACAGTATATTATAGTATAAGACAGTATATTATAGTACAGTATAGTACAGCACAGTATAGTACAGCACAGTATAGTACAGCACAGTACAGTACAGCACAGTATAGTACAGTATAGTATAGTACAGCACAGCATAGTATAGTGCAGTATAGTACAGCACAGTATAGTACAGTATATTATAGTACAGTATAGTACAGTACAGTATATTATAGTACAGCACAGTATATTATAGTATAAGACAGTATATTATAGTACAGTATAGTACAGTACAGTACAGCACAGTACAGCACAGTATAGTACAGTATAGTACAGCACAGTATAGTACAGCATAGTATAGTACAGTATAGTACAGTACAGCACAGCATAGTACAGCACAGTATAGTACAGAATAGTATTGTAACGGATCTCCTAGCACCCCGACTGGGTACCTCCGTTGATGGATGCTCCTAGTGCTTCCCGAGGGCTCCACATAATAAATGGAATAGGACAGCACCACTTCCTGGAACACATAGTCCGTGGTATGGCGGCGCTGCTCGTGGCGTCAGCTCCCGACCTCAGGGACCCCTCAAACGTAGAAAAAACTTCAGAAAAGTCGCGGCCCTCTTGTTCTTGAATCAAAGCTTAGCGTTTAATCACACTGAAAGGATACAGCAACGTCTGGACACCCAGGTCTTTCTCAGCTACATGTGGTTTACAAGTGAAGCTCAATACTTATATAGGTGTAACATTCAATCCGGATTGGTTGAGGGGTTGTCCCCCAGAAAGGTCACATCCCCCCCCTTACATATTCACCCAATCGTGTTCTAAAGTGATAATAACATTCAGTAATAAAACAGCATAACCATCTCAGCTGTGTATATAAAACCGCTAATTTCTAACGATAATACTATAACGAGTACAGTATATTATAGTACAGTATAGTACAGCATAGTATAGTACAGTACAGTATATTATAGTATAGTACAGCATAGTATAGTATAGTACAGTATACTACAACACTGTACAGTATAGCACAGTTTATTATAGTAGAGTCCAGTATAGTACAGTATATTATATTATAGTACAGCATAGTACAGTATTATAGTACAGCACAGTATAGTACAGTATATTATAGTACAGCACAGTATAGTACAGCACAGTATAGTACAGCACAGTATAGTACAGTATATTATAGTACAGCACAGTATAGTACAGTATATAATAGTACAGCATAGTATAGTACAGCACAGTATAGTACAGTATATTATAGTACAGCACAGTATATTATAGTATAAGACAGTATATTATAGTACAGTATAGTACAGTACAGTACAGCACAGTACAGCACAGTATAGTACAGCATAGTACAGTATAGTACAGCACAGTATAGTACAGCATAGTATAGTACAGTATAGTACAGTACAGCACAGCATAGTACAGCACAGTATAGTACAGAATAGTATTGTAACGGGTCTCCTAGCACCCCGACTGGGTACCTCCGTTGATGGATGCTCCTAGTGCTTCCCGAGGGCTCCACATAATAAATGGAATAGGACAGCACCACTTCCTGGAACACATAGTCCGTGGTATGGCGGCGCTGCTCGTGGCGTCAGCTCCCGGCCTCAGGGACCCCTCAAACGTAGAAAAAACTTCAGAAAAGTCGCGGCCCTCTTGTTCATGAATCGAAGCTTAGCGTTTAATCACACTGAAAGGATACAGCAACGTCTGGACACCCAGGTCTTTCTCAGCTACATGTGGTTTACAAGTGAAGCTCAATACTTATATAGGTGTAACATTCAATCCGGATTGGTTGAGGGGTTGTCCCCCAGAAAGGTCACATCCCCCCCCTTACATATTCACCCAATCGTGTTCTAAAGTGATAATAACATTCAGTAATAAAACTGCATAACCATCTCAGCTGTGTATATAAAACCGCTAATTTCTAACGATAATACTATAACGAGTACAGTATATTATAGTACAGTATAGTACAGCATAGTATAGTACAGTACAGTATATTATAGTATAGTACAGCATAGTATAGTATAGTACAGTATACTACAACACTGTACAGTATAGCACAGTTTATTATAGTAGAGTCCAGTATAGTACAGTATATTATATTATAGTACAGCATAGTACAGTATTATAGTACAGCACAGTATAGTACAGTATATTATAGTACAGCACAGTATAGTACAGCACAGTATAGTACAGCACAGTATAGTACAGTATATTATAGTACAGCACAGTATAGTACAGTATATAATAGTACAGCACAGTATAGTACAGCACAGTATAGTACAGTATATTATAGTACAGCACAGTATAGTACAGTATATAATAGTACAGCACAGTATAGTACAGTATAGTACAGCACAGTATAGTACAGTATATAATAGTACAGCACAGTATAGTACAGTATAGTACAGCACAGTATAGTACAGTATAGTATAGTACAGCACAGCATAGTATAGTGCAGTATAGTACAGTACAGCACAGCATGGTATAGTGCAGTATAGTATAGTACAGCACAGTACAGTACAGCATAGTATAGTACAGCACAGTATAGTACAGCACAGCATAGTATAGTACAGTATAGTATAGTACAGCACAGTATAGTACAGCACAGCATAGTATAGTACAGCACAGTATAGTACAGCACAGCATAGTATAGTACAGCACAGTATAGTACAGTATATTATAGTACAGTATAGTATAGTGCAGCACTGTATAGTACAGCACAGTATAGTACAGTATAGTATAGTACAGCACAGTATATTATAGTATAGGACAGTATATTATAGTACAGTATAGTACAGCACAGTATAGTATAGTATAGTATAGTATAGTACAGCACAGCATAGTATAGTACAGCACAGTATAGTACAGTATAGTACAGCACAGCATAGTATAGTACAGTATATTATAGTACAGTATATTATAGCATAGTATAGTACAGTATCGTATAGTACAGCACAGTATAGTACAGCATAGTATAGTACAGCACAGTACAGTACAGCATAGTATAGTACAGAATAGTATTGTAACGGATCTCCTAGCACCCCGACCGGGTACCTCCATTGATGGATGCTCCTAGTGCTTCCCGAGGGCTCCACATAATAAATGGAATAGGACAGCACCACTTCCTGGAACACATAGTCCGTGGTATGGCGGCGCTGCTCGTGGCGTCAGCTCCCGGCCTCAGGGACCCCTCAAACGTAGAAAAAACTTCAGAAAAGTCGCGGCCCTCTTGTTCTTGAATCAAAGCTTAGCGTTTAATCACACTGAAAGGATACAGCAACGTCTGGACACCCAGGTCTTTCTCAGCTACATGTGGTTTACAAGTGAAGCTCAATACTTATATAGGTGTAACATTCAATCCGGATTGGTTGAGGGGTTGTCCCCCAGAAAGGTCACATCTCCCCCCCTTACATATTCACCCAATCGTGTTCTAAAGTGATAATAACATTCAGTAATAAAACAGCATAACCATCTCAGCTGTGTATATAAAACCGCTAATTTCTAACGATAATACTATAACGAGTACATTATATTATAGTACAGTATAGTACAGCATAGTATAGTACAGTACAGTATATTATAGTATAGTACAGTTTATTATAGTAGAGTCCAGTATAGTACAGTATATTATATTATAGTACAGTATAGTACAGCATAGTATAGTACAGTACAGTATATTATAGTATAGCACAGTTTATTATAGTAGAGTCCAGTATAGTACAGTATATTATATTATAGTACAGTATTATACAGCATAGTACAGTATTATAGTACAGCACAGTATAGTACAGTATATTATAGTACAGCACAGTATAGTACAGCACAGTATAGTACAGCACAGTATAGTACAGCACAGTATAGTACAGTATATAATAGTACAGCACAGTATAGTACAGCACAGTATAGTACAGTATATTATAGTACAGCACAGTATAGTACAGTATATAATAGTACAGCACAGTATAGTACAGTATAGTACAGCACAGTATAGTACAGTATAGTATAGTACAGCACAGCATAGTATAGTGCAGTATAGTACAGTACAGCACAGTACAGTACAGCATAGTATAGTACAGCACAGCATAGTACAGCACAGCATAGTATAGTGCAGTATAGTACAGCACAGTATAGTACAGTATATTATAGTACAGTATAGTACAGTACAGTATATTATAGTACAGCACAGTATATTATAGTATAGGACAGTATATTATAGTACAGTATAGTACAGCACAGTATAGTATAGTATAGTACATCACAGCATAGTATAGTACAGCACAGTATAGTACAGCACAGTATAGTACAGTATAGTACAGCACAGCATAGTATAGTACAGTATATTATAGTACAGTATATTATAGCACAGCATAGTATAGTACAGTATCGTATAGTACAGCACAGTATAGTACAGCATAGTATAGTACAGCACAGTACAGTACAGCATAGTATAGTACAGAATAGTATTGTAACGGATCTCCTAGCACCCCGACCGGGTACCTCCGTTGATGTATGCTCCTAGTGCTTCCCGAGGGCTCCACATAATAAATGGAATAGGACAGCACCACTTCCTGGAACACATAGTCCGTGGTATGGCGGCGCTGCTCGTGGCGTCAGCTCCCGGCCTCAGGGACCCCTCAAACGTAGAAAAAACTTCAGAAAAGTTGCGTCCCTCTTGTTCTTGAATCAAAGCTTATCGTTTAATCAGACTGAAAGGATACAGCAACGTCTGGACACCCAGGTCTTTCTCAGCTACATGTGGTTTACAAGTGAAGCTCAATACTTATATAGGTGTAACATTCAATCCGGATTGGTTGAGGGGTTGTCCCCCAGAAAGGTCACATCTCCCCCCCTTACATATTCACCCAATCGTGTTCTAAAGTGATAATAACATTCAGTAATAAAACTGCATAACCATCTCAGCTGTGTATATAAAACCGCTAATTTCTAACGATAATTTGTTTTCCCTTAGTCCTAACCAGTGGCACAGATGGGGTATTCTGCCCCTGTGGACTGGTTAGGACAGCTGGAAGTTTTAATGAAATAATAAAAAACTGACATATACACGCCCTCCCTGCCCCCAATAAAGAGGGGAGTGACCCTCCGGACATCGTGTAATTACAAGTAGACAAAAATAACCACAATTACTAAAAAGTGGGGGGGGGGGGAATTTCTGTGCCACTGTTAGGACTAAGGGAAAACAAATTATCGTTAGAAATGAACTATTCCCTTACGTCCTAACTAGGGATGAGCGAACCCGAACTGACACGGACCCGAACATTTTCGTAAAAGTTCGGGTTCGGTGTTCGGCGCTTTCTTGGTGCTTTTTGAAAGGTTGCACAGCAGCCAATCAACAAGCGTCATCCTACTTGCCCCAAGAGGCCATCACAGCCATGACTACTATTGGCATGGCTGTGATTGGCCAGTGCAGCATGTGACCCAGCCTCTATATAAGCTTGGGTCACGTAGCGCCGCCCGTCACTCTGCTCTGATCAGTGTAGGGATAGGATGCAGCTGCTGCTGTTAGGGCGAGATTAGGCAGGGATTTACTTACTGAAGTAATCGATATACAGCTGTGTATCATACAACCTCTGCTATTCAATTGCTCACTGTTTTTCGGCTGCCCAGAGCGTTTTTCAGTCACTTTTTTCTGGGGTGATCGGCGGCCATTTTGGGGCTTGTGGTGCGCCAGCACAAGCTGCCACCAAGTCCATTTTTAACCATCAATAGTGTGTTATATCCTACATCAGGGGCTTGGCTGTGCTTGCTATTTTATTGAGGGGTAAAATACAATTGCCAAAATAGCAGTACCCTAAATCTGGTGTTTCAGCTGTGGCTAGCCAATTGTAATACTGTCTGCTGTCTGCCGAAGCACAGTTTTTGTTTTGGGTTGAATACAATTCCCAATTTAGCAATTCCCTAAATAATTGTTTTCTGCTCTATCAGGCCAAGGTTAAATCTATCCATAAAAGGGTAGATTAGATTGAAGGTGCGGATAGGGTCATCCCAGGGCCGGTGCAAGGATTTTTGCACACACAAGCGAAGCTACATTTTGGCGCCCCCCCCCCCTCCCCCCATATCCCACAACTCGGTGGGGGTGAGGTAAAAAGGAGGGCGTGATGTGACATGGAGGGGGGATGAGAAATGTGTCATGGAGGGGCATGAGAAATGTGACATGGAGGGGGATGAGAAATGTGACATGGAGGGGGAGAAATGTGACATGGAGGGGGATGAGAAATGTGACATGGAGGGGGATGAGAAATGTGACATGGAGGGGGTTGAAATGTGACATGGACGGGGGATGAGAAATGTGACATGGCGGGGGATGAGAAATGTGACATGGAGGGGGAGAAATGTGACATTTCTCCCCTTCCATGGCACATTTCTCCCCCCATGTCACATCACCCCCCATGTCACTTTACCCCCCCTCCCCTCCATGGCACATTTCCCCCCTCTATTAATGTTGTGTAAAAATAAACATTATGCTCCTCACCTGGGCCTGTTCCCATCTGCAGCAGCTCCCCTTCTCCTCTGTGTGGTCCTGGTATCTTCTGTCTGCTCTCCCGACAAGACTTTGAGGACCTTTCCCACTCAGCGGGAAATCACTGCCCTGACACGTGACACAGCTGCGGCCACTGACTGGCAGAGTGGAAAAGGTCCTCAAACAACTTGTCAGTACTCGGGAGCCCAGAGAGAAGATATGAGGACCACCACACAGAGGAGAACAGCCGCAGGAGGCCGGCGGCATGCAAGTGATTAATGGAAAAAAAAAAGTTTAATTTTTCCACCCCCCCCCCCTTCTCAGCGCCCTAAGGCGGCCGCTTGGTCTGCCTTATTATAGCACCGGGCCTGGGTCATCCTCAATAACTTCACACGCTACCGTGCAGATCCAAGTCTAATTCTGTCCGTAAACGTATACCTGTCACCCAGCGCCTAAATACTAGGCCTACAATTTATATTCAGCTAAATCTGTCATTACTGCTGTGCCTGTATTAGGGTAATACGGTACCTAAATAGATAGCCAGATAGTGTTAGGTGTCTGTAAAAAAAGGCCTGAATTTGAATTCAATACATTGGGCCAAATAATATTTTTCTTATTGTGGTGAACGGTAACAATGAGGAAAACAACTAGTAAGGGACGCGGACGTGGACATGGTCGTGGTGGTGTTAGTGGACCCTCTGGTGCTGGGAGAGGACGTGGCCGTTCTGCCACAGCCACACGTCCTAGTGAACCAACTACCTCAGGTCCCAGTAGCCAGCAGAATTTACAGGGATATTTGGTGGGGCCCAATGCCGTTCTAAGGATGGTAAGGCCTGAGCAGGTACAGGCATTAGTCAATTGGGTGGCCGACAGTGGATCCAGCACGTTCACATTATCTCCCACCCAGTCTTCTGCAGAAAGCGCACAGGTGGCGCCTGAAAACCAAGCCCATCAGTCTGTCACATCACCCCCATGCATATCAGGGAAACTGTCTGAGCCTCAAGTTATGCAGCAGTCTCTTATGCTGTTTGAAGACTCTGCTGCCAGGGTTTCCCAAGGGCATCCACCTAGCCCTTCCCCAGGGGTGGAAGACATAGAATGCACTGACGCACAACCACTTATGTTTCCTGATGATGAGGACATGGGAATACCACCTCAGCACGTCTCTGATGATGACGAAACACAGGTGCCAACTGCTGCGTCTTTCTGCAGTGTGCAGACTGAACAGGAGGTCAGGGATCAAGACTGGGTGGAAGACGATGCAGGGGACGATGAGGTCCTAGACCCCACATGGAATGAAGGTCGTGCCACTGACTTTCACAGTTCGGAGGAAGAGGCAGTGGTGAGACCGAGCCAACAGCGTAGCAAAAGAGGGAGCAGTGGGCAAAAGCAGAACACCCGCCGCCAAGAGACTCCGCCTGCTACTGACCGCCGCCATCTGGGACCGAGCACCCCAAAGGCAGCTTCAAGGAGTTCCCTGGCATGGCACTTCTTCAAACAATGTGCTGACGACAAGACCCGAGTGGTTTGCACGCTGTGCCATCAGAGCCTGAAGCGAGGCATTAACGTTCTGAACCTTAGCACAACCTGCATGACCAGGCACCTGCATGCAAAGCATGAACTGCAGTGGAGTACACACCTTAAAAACAAGGAAGTCACTCAGGCTTCCCCTGCTACCTCTTCTGCTGCTGCCGCCTCGGCCTCTTCTGCTGCTGCCGCCGCCTCGGCCTCTTCTGCTGCTGCCGCCGCCTCGGCCTCTTCTGCTGCTGCCGCCTCGGACTCTTCTGCTGCTGCTGCCGCCGCCTCGGCCTCTTCCTCTGCCTCTGGAGGAACGTTGGCACCTGCCGCCCAGCAAACATGGGATGTACCACCAACACCACCACCTGCGTCACCAAGCATCTCAACCATGTCACACGGCAGCGTTCAGCTCTCCATCTCACAAACATTTGAGAGAAAGCGTAAATTCCCACCTAGCCACCCTCGATCCCTGGCCCTGAATGCCAGCATTTCTAAACTACTGGCCTATGAAATGCTGTCATTCAGGCTGGTGGACACAGACAGCTTCAAACAGCTCATGTCACTTGCTGTCCCACAGTATGTTGTTCCCAGCCGCCACTACTTCTCCAGGAGAGCCGTGCCTTCCCTGCACAAACAAGTGTCCGATAAAATCAATGCACTGCGCAACGCCATCTGTGGCAAGGTCCACCAAACCACAGATACGTGGACCAGTAAGCACGGCCAGGGACGCTATATCTCCCTAACTGCACACTGGGTAAATGTAGTGGCGGCTGGGCCCCAGGCGGAGAGCTGTTTGGCGCACGTCCTTCTGCCGCCAAGGATCGCAGGGCAACATTCTTTGCCTCCTGTCTCCTCCTCCTCCTACTCAGCTTCCTCCTACTCAGCTTCCTCCTCCTCTTCTTCCACCTGCTCATCCAGTCAGCCACACACCTTCACCACCAACTTCAGCACAGCACGGGGTAAACGTCAGCAGGCCGTTCTGAAACTCATATGTTTGGGGGACAGGCCCCACACCGCACAGGAGTTGTGGCGGGGTATAGAACAACAGACCGACGAGTGGTTGCTGCCGGCGAGCCTCAAGCCCGGCCTGGTGGTGTGCGATAATGGGCGAAATCTCGTTGCAGCTCTGGGACTAGCCGGTTTGACGCACATCCCTTGCCTGGCGCATGTGCTGAATTTGGTGGTGCAGAAGTTCATTCACAACTACCCCGACATGTCAGAGCTGCTGCATAAAGTGCGGGCCGTCTGTGCGCGCTTCCGGCGTTCTCACCCTGCTGCTGCTCGCCAGTCAGCGCTGCAGCGTAACTTCGGCCTTCCCGCTCACCGCCTCATATGCGACGTGCACACCAGGTGGAACTCCACCTTGCACATGCTGGACAGACTGTGCGAGCAGCAGCAGGCCATAGTGGAGTTTCAGCTGCAGCACGCACGGGTCAGTCGCTCTGCGGAACAGCAACACTTCACCACCAATGACTGGGCCTCCATGCGAGACCTGTGTGCCCTGTTGCGCTGTTTCGAGTACTCCACCAACATGGCCAGTGGCGATGACGCCGTTCTCAGCGTTACTATCCCACTTCTATGTCTCCTTGAGAAAACACTTAGGGCGATGATGGAAGAGGAGGTGGCCCAGGAGGAAGAGGAGGAAGAGGGGTCATTTCGTAGGGTTTCCAGCTAGTCATTCCCAAGTGGCTCCGAGGGTGGGTTCCTGCACCCACAAACCCAAGGTACTCAATTGTCCAGCCAGGGCACAGTTCTGGAGGATGAGGAGGTGGAGGATGAAGAGGAGGAGGAGGAACCATGTTCACAGCAGGGTGGCACCCAGACCAGCTCATGGCCATCACTGGTGCGTGGCTGGGGGGGATACAGAGGACACAGACGATACACCTCCCACAGAGGACAGCTTGTCGTTGCCTCTGGGCAGCCTGGCACACATGAGCGATTACATGCTGCAGTGTCTCCGCAACGACCGCCGAGTTGCCCACATTCTAACTTGTGCTGATTCCTGGGTGGCCGCGCTGCTGGATCCCCGTTACACGGACAACGTACCGCCCTTAATTCCCTCATTGGAGCGTGATCGTAAGATGCGCGAGTACAAGCGCACGCTGGTAGACGCGCTGCTGGTGGCATTCATTGTCCCCATTGACTTCAATGGGGTTTGGGTTCGGGGTCAAGTTCGGGTCCCGAACTCAAGCTTTTTTGTGAAGTTCGGCCGAACTCGAACATCCAGGTGTCCGCTCAACTCTATTTGTCACTAAACATTTTGGAAGGAAAGGCGAGTTCTCTCAGGGGTATCTGTGCCCCCCGCCGCACCGAGCACCCGCTCTGGAAAACTCGCCCAGTTGGGGCCACACATGAAGTTTGCATGCCCAGAAGTCCAGGAGATCTTGGATCATGGGTTACAGGGTGCAGTCCAAGTATGTCACCGCCTGCTGGTTCAGGTTCTGCTGGATGTCCTGCTGCTGGAGCTGGGCGGTTTCTTCAGAGGGCGGTTGAAGAAAGCTGCTCATTATAGACGGAAGTTGATGCATATGATGCTGGTGATGCTTCTATTCCCCCCCATCCCCCCACACACACAACAGCCCCCCCCAGTAAGACCTTAATGAGGACCGCCTGGTAATATGGAGGCTGTACTATAGTGTGAAGGCTGAAATCTGTAGACTGTAATATCATGTGGAGGCTGTAATATCATGTGGAGACTGGTAATGTGGAGGCTGTAATATAATGTGGAGGCTATAATGTAATGTGAAGGCTATAATATAATATGGAGGCTGTAATATCATGTGGAGGCTGCAATATCATGTGGAGACTGGTAATATGGAGGTTGTAATTTTATGTGGAGGCTGTAATATAATGTGGAGCCTGGTAATAAGGAGGCTGTAATATAATGTGAAGCCTGGTAATATGAAGGCTGTAATATGATGTGGAAGCTGTAATATAATATGGAGGTTGTAATTTAATGTGGAGGCTGTAATATAATGTGTAGCCTGGTAGTATGGAGGCTGTAATATAATGTGGAAGCTGTAATATAATATGGAGGCTGTAATATAATATGGAGGCTATAATGTAAAGTGGAGGCTGTAATATAATGTGGAGGCTATTAAATAATATGAAGGCTATAATGTAATGTGGAGGCTGTAATATAATGTGGAGCCTGGTAATAAGGAGGCTGTAATATAATGTGGAGCCTGGTTATATGGAGGGTGTAATATAATGTGGAGCCTGGTAATATGGAGGCTGTAATATAATATGGAGGCTATAATGTAATGTGGAGCCTCGTAATAGGGAGGCTGTAATATCTTGTGAAGCCTGGTAATTCGGAGGCTGTAATATCTTGTGGAGGCTGTAATATCATGTGGAGCCTGAAAATATGGAGGCTGTAATATGTTGTGGAGGCTGGTAATGTGGAGGCTTTGATATATTGTGGGGCCTGGTAATATGGAGTCTGTAATATTATGTGGAGGCTGTAATATAATATAGAGGCTGTAATGTAATATGAATGCTGTAATATAATATTGAGGCTGTAATTATAATGTGGAGGCTGTAATGTGAAGGCTGTTATTTAATGTGGACGCTTGTAATGTAATGTGGAGGTTGTAATATAATGTGGAGGCCGGTAATATGGAGCCTGGTAATATGGAGGCTGTAATGTAATGTGGTGCCTAGTAATATGGAGGCTGTAATATAATGTGGAAGCTGTAATATAATATGAAGGTTGTAATTTAATGTGGAGGCTGTAATATAATGTGGAGCCTGGTAGTATGGAGGCTGTAATAAAATATGGAGCCTGGTAATATGGATGCTGTAATATAATGTGGAGGCTATAATGTAAAGTGGAGGCTGTAATATAAGGTGGAGGCTATAATGTAATGCAGAGGCTGTAATAGAATGTGGAGGCTGTAATATAATATGGAGGCTATAATGTAATGTGGAGGCTGCAATATCTTGTGAAGCCTGGTAAAATGGAGGCTGTAATATCTTGTGGAGACTGTAATATCATGTGGAGCTTGATAATATGGAGGCTGTAATATGTTGTGGAGGCTGTAATAATGTGGAGGCTGGTAATGTGAAGGCTTTAATATATTGTGGGGCCTGGTAATATGGAGTCTGTAATATTATGTGGAGGCTGTAATATAATATAGAGGCTGTAATGTAATATGAAGGCTGTAATATAATATTGAGGCTGTAATGTGAAGGCTGTTATATAATGTGGACGCTTGTAATGTAATGTGGAGGTTGTAATATAATGTGGAGGCCGGTAATATGGAGGCTGTTATATAATGTGGAGTCTGTAAGATGAATGCTGCTGTAATATCATGTGGAGGCTGGTAATATGGAGGCTGCAATATTATGTGGAGGTTGTAATATAGTATGAAGTCTGTAATATCATGTGGAGGCTATAATGTAATGTGGAGGCTGTAAATAAGGAGGCTGTAATATAATGTTGAGGTTAATAATATAATATAATATAGAGGCGTTAATATAATGCAGAGGATATAATGTAATTTACAGGCTGGTAATATGGAGGTTGTCATTTAATGTGGAGGCTGAAAATATGGAGGCTGTAAGATAATGTTTAAGCTGTGATGTAGATGCCGGTAATACAGAGGCTGTATTATAATGTGGAGGCCAGTAATGTAATATAATACGGAGACTGTAATGTAGAGGCCGGTAATATGGAAGCTGTAATATAATGTGTAGGCCAGTAATGAAATATAGAGGCTGTAATGTAATGTGTAAGCTGGTAGTATGGAGGCTGTAATGTAATGTAGAGGCTAGTTATATGGAGGCTGTGATGTAATCTGGAGGCTGAATATATGGAGGCTGTAACATAATGTTTAGGCTGTGATGTAATGTAGAGGACGGTAATATATAGAGTCTGCAATATAATGTGGAGGCTGTAATATAATTTGGAGTCTGTAATGTAATGCAGAGGCTGGTAATATTAAGGCTGTGATGTAATGTGGAGGCTGGTAGTATGGAGGCTGTAATGTAATGTGGAGGCCGTGATGTAATGTTTAGGCCGTTATGTAATGTGGAGGCTGGTAGTATGGAGGCTGTCATATAATGTGGAGGCCGTGATGTAATGTTTAGGCCGTTATGTAATGTAGAGGCCGGTAATATGGAGTCTGCAATATAATGTGGAGGCCGGTAATTTAAAGGGAACCTGTCACCGGGATTTTGTGTATAGAGCTGAGGACATGGGTTGCTAGATCACCGCTAGCACATCCGCAATACCCAGTCCCCATAGCTCTGTGTGCTTTTATTGTGTAAAAAAAACGATTTGATATATATGCTAATTACCCTGAGATGAGTCCTGTCCCTGACTCATCTCACATACAGGACTTATCTCAGGTTATTTTGCATATGTATCAAATCGGTTTTTATACACAATAAAAGCACACAGAGCTATGGGGACTGGGTATTGCGGATGTGCTAGCGGCCGTCTAGCAGCCCATGTCCTCAGCTCTATACACAAAATCCCAATGACAGGCTCCCTTTAACATGGAGACTGTAATGTAGAGGCCGTTAATACGGAGGCTGTAATATAACATGGAGGCTGGTAATATTTAGGCTGTAAAATAATGTGGAGGCTATAATCTAATGTAGAGGCTGTAATATAATGTTGAGGTTGATAATATAATATGGAGGCTGTAATATCATGTGGAGGCTGGAATATAATGTGGAAGCTGAAATATTATATGTAGGCTGTAATGTGGAGGCTGTAATATAATGTGGAGCCTGGTAATGTAATGTGGAGGCTGGTAGTATGGAGGCTGTAATAGAAACATAGATTTAAGGTGGAGGCTATAATGTAATGCAGAGGTTGTAATAGAATGTGGAGGCTGTGATATTATGTGGAGCCCGATAATGTAATGTAGAGGCTGGTAGTATGGAGGCTGTAATGTAATGTGGAGGAAGATAATGTAATATGGATGGTGTAATAGAAACATAGATGTAATGTGGAGGCTGTGATGTAATGCAGAGGCTGTAATAGAATGTGGAGGCTGGTAGTATGGAGGCTGTAATATAATGTGGAGGAAGATAATGTAATATGGAGTCTGTAATAGAAACATAGATGTAATGTGGATGCTGTAATATAATATGGAGGCTATAATGTAATGTGAAGGCTATAATATAATATGGAGGCTGTAATATAATGTGGAGGCTGTAATATAATATGGAGGCTGTAATATCATGTGGAGACTGGTAATATGGAGGCTGTAATTTAATGTGGAGGCTGTAATATAATGTGTAGCCTGGTAATATGGAGGCTGTAATATATTGTGGAAGCTGTAATATAATATGGAGGCTGTAATGTAATGTGGAGGCTGTGATATTATGTGGAGGCTGTGATATTATGTGGAGGCTGGTAATGTAATTTGGAGGCTGGTAATGTAATGTGGAGGATGGTAGTATGGAGGCTGTAATGTAATGTAGAGGCTGGTAATATGGAGGCTGTAATATAATGTGGAGGAAGATAATGTAATATGGAGGCTGTAATAGAAACATAGATGTAATGTGGAGACTGTGATGTAATGCGGAGGCTGTAATAGAATGTGGAGGCTGGTAGTATGGAGGCTGTAATATAATGTGGAGGAAGATAATGTAATATGGAGGCTGTAATAGAAACATAGATGTAATGTGGAGGCTGTAATGTAAGGTGGAGGCTATAATGTAATGCAGAGACTATAATGGAATGTGGAGGCTGGTAGTATGGAGGCTGTAATAGAATGTGGGGGCTGGTAGTATGGAGGCTGTAATATAATGTGGAGGTTGATAATATAATATAGAGACTTTATTTTAATGCGAAGGATATGATGTAATTTACAGGCTGGTAACATGGAGGCTGGAAAATGAAAAGCACCAGCACTTCTGAGCTCAGCCAATCAGAGGTGGAGGGCGGGGCCTGGAGTTCAGGAACAGCCCCGCCCCCAGTTCTCTTTCAGGTCCGCCCATGCTCCATATAAAGGAGGGCTCTGGGCTGAGCAGTCACTGCTCTCTGCTCCTCACACCTAGAAGATGTCTGGTCGCGGTAAAGGAGGGAAAGGGCTCGGGAAAGGCGGCGCCAAGCGGCACAGGAAGGTGCTCCGTGATAACATCCAGGGCATCACCAAGCCTGCCATCCGCCGCCTAGCTCGCAGGGGAGGCGTCAAGCGCATCTCCGGCCTCATCTATGAGGAGACTCGCGGGGTGCTGAAAGTCTTCCTGGAGAACGTCATCCGGGACGCCGTCACCTACACCGAGCACGCCAAGAGGAAGACCGTCACCGCCATGGACGTGGTCTACGCGCTCAAGCGCCAGGGCCGCACTCTCTACGGCTTCGGGGGTTAATGCTGCCGCCGCCTCCTCCGTCCTCACAGCACAAAGGCTCTTCTCAGAGCCGCCCACATCTTCCCGGGGAGGAGCTACAACTCCACTGAGGGGTTAACACCGCCCGCCCATCAGGAGATCAGCGGCGCCCTGTGCTCAGTACAGCCGGAGGTCTACATTACAGAAACCCCCCAATAATCTGTAAATCCAGAGCCCCGGGTGTTCTCCACCGCAGCTACGAGCCGAGCTGTGCTCGGAGACTGAGGGGTTAATCCGTCCAGCCAATGAGCGGCGCTGGTACAGGTCACATGACCGGCTCCTCCTGTAAATCAGCAGCTCAACTATAGGCGTGAAATCCAAATGAGCGACGAGATCCTGAGCTCTCCCAGCCAATAGCAGAGCTCTGGACCCCGCAGCCGTTATGTGCCCGTAGGAGCCTCGTCCTCCTGTCCTGCACTGAGCGGCCGCACAGCCTCTCTCCAGGGAGCGCCACACTGAGGAGGATGATGGGAGTAGTGATCGGGCATGGAGGAGGAGGATGAGGGGAGCTTGTATTGTAACTTCCGATAGCGTTACCGCATCTCATCTAGCTGAGAGGGAGGAAAACCGCAGCCACTGTGAGAACAACGGGGAGACCCGGGAGCAGCTCCGCTGGAGACAGGGTGGGGGCTCTGAGAAGAGCCTTTGGGTCCGGAGAGCGGGGGCGGCGCTCACTTGGCGCTGGTGTACTTGGTGACGGCCTTGGTGCCCTCGGAGACGGCGTGCTTGGCCAGCTCTCCGGGCAGCAGCAGGCGCACGGCGGTCTGGATCTCCCGGGAGGTGATGGTGGAGCGCTTGTTGTAGTGAGCCAGGCGGGAGGCTTCCCCTGCGATGCGCTCGAAGATGTCGTTGACGAAGGAGTTCATGATGCCCATGGCCTTGGAGGAGATGCCGGTGTCGGGGTGGACCTGCTTCAGCACCTTGTAGACGTAGATGGCATAGCTCTCCTTCCTGCTCTTCCTCCGCTTCTTGCCGTCCTTCTTCTGGACCTTGGTGACGGCTTTCTTGGAGCCCTTCTTGGGCGCTGGGGCGGACTTGGCTGGCTCGGGCATTCTGACTGAGGGCAAAATCTCGTCTGTTCTCCTCCTGCCACCGCGGCGGTATTTATACAAGGGCCATGCAAATGAGCTGCTGCTGACTGCGCGCCGATCTACTGGAGGAGAGGGTCACGTGGTGTCTCCGCTTCTCCTAATTGGCAGCCTCACATCCATCCAGCTGAGCCGGGGGTGGAGCAAATAGAGAGGCGTGGCTCACATACATCCATTCAGCTGAGCCGGGGGCGGAGCAAATAGAGGGGCGGGGCTCACATACATCCATTCAGCAGAGCCAGGGCGGAGCAAATAGAGGGGTGGGGCTCTTATCCATCCATTCAGCAGAGCCGGGGGCGGAGCAACAGGAGAGGCGTGGCTCACATACATCCATTCAGCAGAGCCGGGGAACGGAGCAGCAAGAAGGGAGGGGCTCACATCCATTCATAGAGCTGAGTCGGAGGGCGGAGCAGCAGGAGGGGCAGGGCTCATAGCCATCCATTCTGCTAAACCGGGGGGCGGAGCAGAACTCGCATCCGTCTATTCAGATGAGCCGGGGGCGGGGCTAGCAGCTCTCTTCCGTCTATCAGGGCCTCGCTGCTCGGCTGATAACCGCCCCTCACTGCGCGCCGCCCCCTGCTGGTAGTGATGCCGCCGCTGAGTGTACTGTGCCTGCAGGGGGGTCGTGCGCTCTATCCCTGGACACCAGCGCAGCGATGGAGCCGCTCTTCTCCGCACAGTGAATACGGGACTGTTCTCCCCTTCTCCGGTGGGGAGCGGGAGGGAGAAGGCGGCCACTGACGGGTTAATACTGAGCAGGCTCTGGGGGCGGGGCTATAGAACTAGCGCCTTGGCATTTGAAATTCCCGCTCAATTACTGTCCGGTTAGAATTCAGCGGCCGTGGAGAAGCTCCGCCCCCGGCTCATCTGAATGAATAGCTATGAGCCCCGCCCCTCCTGCTGCTCCGCCCCCCGCTCTTCTCAGAGCCCCCCCCTTCTCTAGGACGGAGCTGCCGCATTGTGTGAATACATGGAAGCCTCATGTCCGAGGCGGATTATTCCCTCATTATAGACCACTGATCGGGAGGATGGGGGGAGTAGTGATCGTATACTCGGGAGGATGGGGGGAGTAGTGATCGTATACTCGGGAGGATGAGGGGAGTAGTGATCAGCTATTAATGAGGGCAGTAGTTATATGGTACTGAGGATGATGAGGGGAGTAGTGATCAGACAGTGAGGAGGATGAGGGCAGTAGTGATCTGCTAATGGATGATGTGAGCCCCGCCGTGCGCTCTATCCCCGGACACCAGCGCAGAGAGCAGGAGAAGGGGCGGAGCTATAGGACAAGTGCTTTACAGTGATTGGCTGATCTCTGGCTTTTGAAATTCCCGCCCAATTACAGTCCGGTCAGAATTCAGCGGCCAAACCCTCTACAGCAGCAATGTCTGCCCGGACTCGCAGCAGGTCAGGAGCAGTGATGTCCGATTCATGTCGGAGGAGGAGGGGAGGCCAGCAGCCAATCAGAGCGGAGGCGCACACGGTCCAGGGAGTCGTGCACTGAGTCTAAGAATCCAATGATCCGACTTCTAGAACAATACACGGAGTCTCTGACCGGCTGCAGCAGTATAAAGCCCCCGCAGTGCTGTCCATAGAATAGAGCGCCCCCAGCAGCGCCCCCCACTCAGTATAATGCCCAGATCAGGGCCCCCCACTCAGTATAATGCCCAGATCAGGGCCCCCAGCAGCGCCCCCCACTCAGTATAATGCCCAGATCAGCCCCCCAGCAGCGCCCCCCACTCAGTATAATGCCCAGATCAGGGCCCCCAGCCCCCCACTCAGTATAATGCCCAGATCAGGGCCCCCAGCCCCCCCAGTCAGTATAATGCCCAGATCAGGGCCCCCAGCAGCGCCCCCCACTCAGTATAATGCCCAGATCAGGGTCCCCCACTCAGTATAATGCCCAGATCAGGGCCCCCAGCAGCGCCCCCCACTCAGTATAATGCCCAGATCAGGGCCCCCCACTCAGTATAATGCCCAGATCAGGGCCCCCCACTCAGTATAATGCCCAGATCAGGGCCCCCCACTCAGTATAATGCCCAGATCAGGGCCCCCAGCAGCACCCCCCACTCAGTATAATGCCCAGATCAGGGCCCCCAGCCCCCCCTTCCTAGTCCTCAGTCCGGTCACCACTGATCGGATACTTATTACCTATCCGGCTCCGGATCACTTGTCACCAACTGGAGCCAAAGATCCAAACTCCCCACCTCTAGTCAGGAGCGGTAAGTGCCCCTGTGTGACGCCCGGACGCCTCCACAGCGGAGATCAGCGGCATCGCCAGCTCAGTCGTACAGACCATGTGGGCGGCTCTTAGAAGAGCCTTTGGTTCCGGGGGGCACAGCAGCAGCAGCAGAGCCGGGCTCACTTGCTCTTGGCCGACTTGGTGCTCTCGGTCTTCTTGGGCAGCAGCACGGCCTGGATGTTGGGCAGGACGCCTCCCTGGGCGATGGTGACGCCGCCCAGCAGCTTGTTGAGCTCCTCGTCGTTGCGCACGGCCAGCTGCAGGTGGCGGGGGATGATGCGGGTCTTCTTGTTGTCGCGGGCGGCATTGCCGGCCAGCTCCAGGATCTCGGCGGTGAGATACTCGAGCACAGCGGCCAAGTAGACGGGAGCGCCGGCGCCCACCCTCTGGGCGTAGTTGCCCTTGCGGAGGAGCCTGTGCACTCGGCCGACCGGGAACTGGAGCCCTGCCCGGGAGGAGCGGGTCTTGGCCTTAGCCCGGACTTTGCCTCCTTGTTTGCCGCGTCCAGACATCGTTCTCTACAGCAGAGCACAGAACAGTGAGGAAGACTCTGATGTGTGTGATCCGAAGGAGCCGCCTCCTGCCGCCTTTATAGGCTGCTGCTCCGCCCCCAGCGCCGCTCATTGGGTGGATTAGAAGCCGCCAACGAAGACAAGACTCGTGGAGAAGCCAATGAGCGGCGCTGGGCGTGGCTTATGACGCGGGTACAGCTCACATGACCGGCTCCTCCTGTAGATCAGCAGCTCATTTGCAGTTGGGGACTATAGGCGGGAAATTCAAATGAGCGACGAGATGCTGAGCTCTCCCAGCCAATAGGAGCAGAGCTCTGGACCCCCTCAGCCGTTATGTGCCCGTAGGGGCGGAGCCTCGTCCTCCCGCCCTGCACTGAGCAGCCGCACAGCTCGCTGATCCGCAGCCATTCATAGCGGGAGCAGAGCTCAGCTGAAGTGTATAAGGGGAGCAGTGATCTGCCAGAGAGGAGGATGAGGGGAGTAGTGATCGGGCACTAAGTATGAGGGGAGTAGTGATCGGGCACTAAGGATGAGGGAAGTAGTTATATGCTATTGAGGATGATGAGGGGAGTAGTGATATGGTACTGAGGAGGATGAGGGGAGTAGTGATATGGTCCTGAGGAGGATGAGGGGAGTAGTGATCTGCCAGAGAGGAGGATGAGGGGAGTAGTGATCTGCCAGAGAGGATGATGAGGGGAGTAGTGATCGGGCACTAAGTATGAGTGAAGTAGTTATATGGTATTGAGGATGATTAGGGGAGTAGTGATCGGGCACTAAGTATGAGGGAAGTAGTTATATGCTATTGAGGATGATGAGGGGAGTAGTGATATGGTACTGAGGAGGATGAGGGGAGTAGTGATATGGTCCTGAGGAGGATGAGGGGAGTAGTGATCTGCCAGAGAGGAGGATGAGGGGAGTAGTGATCTGCCAGAGAGGATGATGAGGGGAGTAGTGATCGGGCACTAAGTATGAGTGAAGTAGTTATATGGTATTGAGGATGATTAGGGGAGTAGTGATCGGGCACTAAGTATGAGGGGAGTAGTTATATGCTATTGAGGAGGATGAGGGGAGTAGTGATCTGCCAGAGAGGAGGATGAGGGGAGTAGTGATCGGGCACTAAGTATGAGGGAAGTAGTTATATGCTATTGAGGAGGATGAGGGGAGTAGTGATCTGCCAGAGAGGAGGATGAGGGGAGTAGTGATCGGGCACTAAGTATGAGGGGAGTAGTTATATGCTATTGAGGATGATGAGGGGAGTAGTGATCGGGCACTAAGTATGAGGGGAGTAGTTATATGCTATTGAGGATGATGAGGGGAGTAGTGATCGGGCACTAAGTATGAGGGCAGTAGTTATATGCTATTGAGGATGATGGGGGGAGTAGTGATCGGGCAATAAGGAGAATGAGGGAAGTAGTTATATGGTATTGAGGATGATGGGGGGAGTAGTGATCGGGCAATAAGGAGAATGAGTGAAGTAGTTATATGGTATTGAGGATGATGAGGGGAGTAGTGGTCAGCCAGTGAGAAGAATGAGGGCAGTAGTGATCGGGCACTAAGTATGAGGGAAGTAGTTATATGGTACTGAGGATGATTAGGGGAGTAGTGGTCAGCCAGTGAGGAGAATGAGGGCAGTAGTGATCTGCTATTAATGAGGGGAGTGGTGATTGGGCACTGGGGAGGATAAGGGGAGTAGTGATCTGCCAGAGAGGAGGATGAGGGGAGTAGTGGTAATGTAATGTGGAGGCTATAATGTAATGTGCAAGCTGTAAATATGGAGGCTGTAATATAATGTTGAGGTTGATAATATAATATAGAGGTTTTAATATAATGCGGAGGATATAATGTAATTTACAGGCTGGTAATGTGGAGGCTGAAAATATGGAGGCTGTAACATAATGTTTAAGCTGTGATGTAATGTAGAGGCTGGTAATACGGAGGCTGTAATATAATGTGCAGGCCGGTAATGTAATATAGAGGCTGTAATGTAATGCAGAGGCTGGTAATATGAAGGCTGTAATATAATGTGGAGGCTGGTAGTGTGGAGGCTGTGATGTAATGTAGAGGCCGGTAATATGGAAGCTGTAATATAATATGGAGGCTGTCATATAATGTGGAGGCTGTGATGTAATGTAGAGGCCGGTAATACGGAGGCTGTAATATAATGTGCAGGCCGGTAATGTAATATAGAGGCTGTAATGTAATGCAGAGGCTGGTAATATGAAGGCTGTAATATAATGTGGAGGCTGGTAGTATGGAGGCTGTGATGTAATGTAGAGGCCGGTAATATGGAAGCTGTAATATAATATGGAGGCTGTCATATAATGTGGAGGCTGTGATGTAATCTTGATGCTGAAAATATGGAGGCTGTAACATAATGTTTAAAGAGAAATTGGCCGGCACACGCTGAGATGCACGCCGCGCGGGATAGGACTGGTTCCACGTGACTTCAATGCTCGTGGAGTTTTATTCTCATATAACAATATGTCCCATAGTAAAGGACGCGTTTCGGCTAAGCTGCCTTTTTCAACAAGTAGATGTACATAGTAAGGCTACTTTCACACGAGCGTTCGGAGCGGATTCGTCTGATGTTTCATCAGACGGATCCGCTCCGATAATGCAGACGTTTGTATCCGTTCAGAAACTTTACATTGTAAGTCAATGGGGGACGGATCCGCTTGAAGATTGAGCCATATGGTGTCATCTTCAAGCGGATCCGTCCCCATTGACTTCCATTGTAAGTCTGGACGGATCTGCTCGCCTCCGCACGGCCAGGCGGACACCCGAACGCTGCAAGCAGCATTCAGGTGTCCGCTCACTGAGCGGAGCGGAGGCTGAACGCTGGCAGGCGGATGCATTCTCAGCGGATCCGCCTCCACTCAGAATGCATTGGGGCCAGACGGCTGCGTTCGGGACCGCTCGTGAGCCCCTTCAAACGGTGCGCACGAGCGGACACCTGAACGCTAGGGTGAAAGTAGCCTAAGTAGCACATATATATATATATACACATCAATGATTAAGGATAGAAACCTCCCTATGGTGAAGCAGCTGTATAAAAAATTCACGTTCAATAATGGAATAATTGCTCCTTTCCAAAAATGACTTAACAGCCTGTATACCTCCACTGTGTTCGATGGAGGTATACAGGCTGACCACATCAATCGTCACCAGCAAACTGTCTGGCGGAACCGGACCCAATTGTGCAATAGCGCTTAAAAAATGTTGTGTGTCTGCCAAGAAAGATGGAATATCCCTTATCAAGGGTGTAAGAATCTTCTCGAGCACTATTGCCAATGGAGACAAAATGTATCCCACGGAGGCCACTATTGGGCGACCTGGGGGGTCAATTAAGGTTTTATGAACCTTAGGGAGCACGTAGAAAACAGGTGTTATCGGTGTTTGATTAATCAAAAAGGTGTGCATATTGTTATCAAAAACACCTAATGTAGCAAAGTGGTCTAGAATCTTCAGTATTTTTCTTTTTATACAAAAGACCGGATCTGTGGTTAACAGTTCATATGTATTATGATCTGAGAGTTGACGATTCACCTCTGCTACATATTTTGTCCTGTCCATGAGGACAATGGCGCCCCCTTTGTCTGCTGGCTTTAAAACAACTCTCTTATCATCCATTAATGATGGCGTCACATTATGTGTAAACCGCAATTCACCCCTCTTAATCTCGTCTATATGCGTCTTAATGTCCCTGTAGACCAGTTCTATATAAGCCTCAATCGGGTGATAGAATTTGGGGGGCACAAGAAAGGACTGTGATTAAATCATGAATGGATGATAAGAGAGTTGTCCTATACTATGCTATACTATAATATACTGCACTATACTATACTGTCCTATACTGTACTATACTGTCCTATGCTATAATATACTGCACTATACTATACTGTACTATAATATACTGCACTATACTGTACTATAATATACTGTACTTTACTAAACTGTACTATTATATACTATACTGTCCTATACTATGCTATACTATAATATACTGCACTATACTATACTGTCCTATACTGTGCTATACTGTACTATGCTATAATATACTGCACTATACTATACTGTACTATAATATACTGTACTTTACTAAACTGTACTATTATATACTATACTGTCCTATACTATGCTATACTATAATATACTGCACTATACTGTGCTATACTGTCCTATACTGTGCTATACTGTACTATACTGTCCTATGCTATAATATACTGCACTATACTGTACTATAATATACTGTACTTTACTAAACTGTACTATTATATACTATACTGTCCTATACTATGCTATACTATAATATACTGCACTATACTGTGCTATACTGTCCTATACTGTGCTATACTGTACTATACTGTCCTATGCTGTGCTATAATATACTGCACTATACTATACTGTACTATACTGTACTATAATATACTGTACTTTACTAAACTGTACTATTATATACTATACTGTACTATACTATACTGTCCTATGCTGTGCTATAATATACTGCACTATACTGTACTATACTGTACTATAATATACTGTACTTTACTAAACTGTACTATTATATACTATACTGTCCTATACTATGCTATACTATAATATACTGCACTATACTATACTGTGCTATACTGTCCTATACTGTACTATACTGTCCTATGCTATAATATACTGCACTGTACTATACTGTACTATAATATACTGTACTTTACTAAACTGTACTATTATATACTATACTGTCCTATACTATGCTATACTGCTCTATACTATACTGTGCTATACTGTCCTATACTGTGCTATACTGTACTATACTGTCCTATGCTATAATATACTGCACTATACTATACTATACTGTACTATAATATACTGTACTTTACTAAACTGTACTATTATATACTATACTGTCCTATACTATAATATACTGCACTATACTGTGCTATACTGTCCTATACTGTGCTATACTGTCCTATGCTGTGCTATAATATACTGCACTATACTATACTGTACTATAATATACTGTACTTTACTAAACTGTACTATTATATACTATACTGTACTATACTATACTGTCCTATGCTGTGCTATAATATACTGCACTATACTATACTGTACTATACTGTACTATAATATACTGTACTTTACTAAACTGTACTATTATATACTATACTGTCCTATACTATGCTATACTATAATATACTGCACTATACTATACTGTCCTATACTGTGCTATACTGTACTATACTGTCCTATGCTATGCTATAATATACTGCACTATACTATACTGTACTATACTGTACTATAATATACTATACTTTACTAAACTGTACTATTATATACTATACTGTCCTATACTATGCTATACTATAATATACTGCACTATACTATACTGTCTATACTGTCCTATGCTATAATATACTGCACTATACTATACTGTACTATACTGTACTTTACTAAACTGTACTATTATATACTATACTGTCCTATACTATACTATAATATACTGCACTATACTGTGCTGTCCTATACTGTGCTATACTGTACTATACTGTCCTATGCTATAATATACTGCACTATACTGTACTATAATATACTGTACTTTACTAAACTGTACTATTATATACTATACTGTCCTATACTATGCTATACTATAATATACTGCACTATACTATACTGTGCTATACTGTACTATACTGTCCTATGCTATAATATACTGCACTATACTGTACTATACTGTACTATAATATACTGTACTATACTGTACTATAATATACTGTACTTTACTAAACTGTACTATTATATACTATACTGTCCTATACTATGCTATACTATAATATACTGCACTATACTATACTGTGCTATACTGTCCTATACTGTACTATACTGTCCTATGCTATAATATACTGCACTATACTGTACTATAATATACTGTACTTTACTAAACTGTACTATTATATACTATACTGTTCTATACTATACTGTGCTATACTATATTATACTGTACTATACCATACTGTACTATACTGTGCCGTATTATACTGTGCTGTACTATACTGTACTATACTGTGCTATACTGTACTATAATAATCTGTACTATACTATACTGTACTATACTGTAATATTATATACTATACTGTCCTATACTATGCTATACTATAATATACTGCACTATACTATACTGTACTATACTGTGCTGTACTATAATATACTGCACTATACTGTGCTGTACTATACTGTGCTGTACTATACTGTGCTGTACTATAATATACTGTACTATAATATACTGTACTTCACTAAACTGTACTATTATATACTATACTGTGCTATACTATACTGTACTTTACTGTGCTGTACTATACTATATTATACTGTACTATACTGTGCTGTACTATAATAATCTGTACTATACTATAATATACTGTACTATACTAAACTGTACTATTATATACTATACTGTTCTATACTATATTATACTGTACTATACCATACTGTACCGTGCTGTATTATACTGTGCTGTACTATACTATACTGTGCTGTACTATAATAATCTGTACTATACTATAATATACTGTACTATTATATACTATACTGTCCTATACTATAATATACTGCACTATACTGTACTATACTGTCCTATACTGTACTATAATATACTGTACTATACTATAATATACTGTACTTTACTAAACTGTACTATTATATACTATACTGTTCTATACTATACTGTGCTATACTATATTATACTGTACTATACTGTGCTGTACTGTGCTGTACTATACTGTGCTGTGCTATACTGTGCTGTGCTATACTGTGCTGTACTATACTGTGCTGTACTATACTGTGCTGTACTGTACTTCACTAAACTGTACTATTATATACTATACTGTCCTATACTATATTATACTGTACTATACCATACTATACTGTGCTGTATTATACAGTGCTATACTATACTGTGCTATACTATAATATACTATACTGTGCTATACTATAATATACTATACTGCACTATACTGTGCTGTACTATACAGTCCTGTACTACACTGTACTATACTATCCTGTACTATAATATACTGTACTATACTGTGCTGTACTATACTCTACTATACTATAATATACTAAACTGTACTATTATATACTATACTGCCCTATACTATACTATCCTGTACTATAATATACTGTACTATACTGTGTTATACTATAATATACTATACTGTGCTATACTATACTGTACTATAATATATTATACTGTGCTATACTATACTATGATATACTGCACTATACTATAATATACTATACTGTGCTATACTATACTATAATATACTATACTGTGCTGTACTATACTGTACTATACTATAATATACTGCACTATACTATAATATACTATACTGTGCTGTACTATAATATATTATACTGTGCTATACTATACTATAATATACTGTACTATACTACTGTACTATAATATACTGTACTATAATATACTGTGCTGTACTATACAGTCCTGTACTATAATATACTGTACTGTACTATACTCTACTATGCTATACTGTACTATAATATATTATACTGTGCTATACTGTGCTGTACTATACTACTGTACTATATACTGTACTATACTATAATATACTATACTGTACTATACAGTCCTGTACTATACTGTGCTGTACTACACTATCCTGTACTATAATATACTGTACTATACTGTGCTGTACTATACTGTACTATACTATCCTGTACTATAATATACTGTACTATACTGTGCTGTACTATACTCTACTATACTATAATATACTAAACTGTACTATTATATACTATACTGCCCTATACTATACTATCCTGTACTATAATATACTGTACTATACTGTGTTATACTATAATATACTATACTGTGCTATACTATACTGTACTATAATATATTATACTGTGCTATACTATACTATGATATACTGCACTATACTATAATATACTATACTGTGCTATACTATACTATAATATACTATACTGTGCTGTACTATACTGTACTATACTATAATATACTGCACTATACTATAATATACTATACTGTGCTGTACTATAATATATTATACTGTGCTATACTATACTATAATATACTGTACTATACTACTGTACTATAATATACTGTACTATAATATACTGTGCTGTACTATACAGTCCTGTACTATAATATACTGTACTGTACTATACTCTACTATGCTATACTGTACTATAATATATTATACTGTGCTATACTGTGCTGTACTATACTACTGTACTATATACTGTACTATACTATAATATACTATACTGTACTATACAGTCCTGTACTATACTGTGCTGTACTACACTATCCTGTACTATAATATACTGTACTATACTGGGCTGTACTATACTGTCCTATACTATACTCTACTATACTATAATATACTGTACTATACTAAACTGTACTATGATATACTATACTCTCCTATACTATCCTATACTATAATATACTGTACTATACTGTGTTATACTATAATATACTATACTGTGCTATACTATACTATATTATACTGTGCTATACTATGATATACTGCACTATACTATAATATACTATGCTATACTATAATATATTATACTGTGCTGTACTATACTGTACTATAATATACTGCACTATACTATAATATACTATACTGTGCTAGACTATACTGTGCTGTACTATACTATAATATACTATACTGTGCTGTACTATAATATATTATACTGTACTGTACTGCGCTGTACTATACTACTGTACTATAATATACTGTACTATACTATACAGTCCTGTACTATAATATACTGTACTATACTAAACTGTACTATTATATACTATACTGTCCTATTATATACTATACTGTGCTGTACTATACTATACTGCACTATACTATACTGTGCTGTACTGTATTATACTATACGGTGCTATACTGTACTATACTATGCTGTACTATAATATACTGTACAATAATATACTGTACTATGCTATAATATACTGTGCTATACTATAATATACTGTACTATACTACACTAATATACTGTACTATACAGTGCTGTACTATACTGTCCTATACTATAATATACTGTACCATACTATGCTGTACTATACTATACTGCACTATACTGTAATATACTATACTATCCTGTACTATACTATAATATACCTTACTATAATATAATATGCTGTACTATACTATAATATACTATACTTTGCCGTATTTTACTGAGATTACGGAGGTGCAATGAGGGGGATTATAGGGGCAGTTTTCTCTACTTTTCTTACTCCCCAGAATGTTTCCGGGGGTCAGTAAAGCGGGGTCCACACTTCTGGGGGGCGGGGCCATACTCTGCCCCATTGTACCGGCACCCCCTCTGCTGCAGCCAGGAGCCCAGGAGAGAAGTCCTCTGTCATCTGCGGAGCCCTGACCACAAGACGCATCTCTGCTCCCTGAGAGCCCTGTACACACATGAGGCGGCATCACTGCGGCGGGGAATGTGCGGGGACACGGAGCACTGGAGCCGGCAGGGAGCGGAGGCCGCCGCCTGTGTTACCCTCCCGGGCTCTCCGCGGCTCCAGCTCCTCCCCGCAGCGTCCAAGCAGCTTCCTGCGGCCCCACCTTGTGGGAAAGAGCCCTGGGATGGGGACGAGGGCCGGGAAGAGAGGGAACGAGCCCCCGCAGCGGAGCCATCGGGCCGGATCCAGCCGGATGTGCAGAACGGCAGGCAGAGCGGGAGGACTGTGGCGGAGATCCCGGGGCCTGCTCCCGCCTCCTCCGCCACAGACGGCGACACACGGTGAGGGGGGATGTCCGGGAGGAGGAAGGCGCGGAGAAGGCTGCCTCTCCTGTCCGGTTCTAGCCGCTAAAGGGCTCTTCTCCCGGGCAGGGAAGCACAAGGGGAGAGCGGAGCTGCAGCCGGGCTGAGAGGGGTGAAGGCGGGGCCTGTGTCCAGTGTCCGCCAATAGACGCGCAGGAGGGCGGAGCTCGGCAGCCAATCGCTGCGCAGCGCTCCACATATAAGAGGCGGTCCCGGCTCCGGCCTCAGTGTTTTCTCCCGGAGAAGTCTTTGTGTTTTCTCCCCACGTCTCACACGATGGCAGAGACCGCGCCAGCAGCCGCCGCTCCTCCTCCTCCCGCCGAAGCGGCCGCCAAGTCCAAGAAGCAGCCGAGGAAATCCGCCGCGGCAGGGGGCGCCAAGAAAAGCAAGAAGCCGTCCGGTCCCAGCGTGTCCGAGCTCCTGGTCACAGCCGTGTCCGCCTCCAAGGAGCGCAGCGGGGTGTCTCTGGCCGCCCTGAAGAAGGCTCTGGCTGCCGGAGGATGCGATGTAGAGAAGAACAATAGCCGCATCAAGGTGGCCATCAGGGCTCTGGTCACCAAGGGGACCCTCACCCAGGTGAAGGGCAGCGGCGCCTCCGGCTCCTTCAAGCTCAACAAGAAGCAGCAGGAGACCAAGGACAAGGCGGCGGCCAAGAAGAAGAAGCCGGCGGCGGCCAAGAAACCTGCAGCTACTGCGGCCAAGAAACCCGCTAAATCCCCGAAGAAGCCCAAGAAGGCTCCGGCCAAGAGCCCGAAAAAGGCTAAGAAACCAGCCGCGGCCAAGAAAGCAGCCAAGAGCCCCAAGAAGCCGAAGGCTGCACCCAAGAAGCTGGCCAAGAGTCCGGCTAAGAAGGCGGCCAAACCCAAGGCTGCCAAGAGTCCGGCTAAGAAAGCGGCGAAACCCAAGAAGAGCGCGGCCAAGAAGTAACCGGCGCCGCCCGCACCTCTCCCCCAAAGGCTCTTCTCAGAGCCGCCACCTCCTCCTCAGACGAGCTCCACTCCGCCCTTCTGCCCTCGTTCTCCGCTCACAGCGGGCGGGGGCTCCGGCTCCTCTGCGGGCAGGGATAGGGGGCGGGTTAACCCTGTCAGCGCCGCTCTCTTCCGTCCATCAGGGCCTCGCTGCTCGGCTGATAACCGCCCCTCACTGCGCGCCGCCCCCTGCTGGTAGTGATGCCGCCGCTGAGTGTACTGTGCGTGCAGGGGGGGTCGTGCGCTCTATCCCTGGACACCAGCGCAGCGATGGAGCCGCTCTTCTCCGCACAGTGAATACGGGACTGTTCTCCCCTTCTCCGGTGGGGAGCGGGAGAAGGCGGCCACTGACGGGTTAATACTGAGCAGGCTATGGGGGCGGGGCTATAGAACTAGTACCATGGCTTTTGAAATTCCCGCTCAATTAGAATTCAGCGGCCGTGGAGAAGCTCCGCCCCCGTCTCATCTGAATGGATGGAAACCCCGCCCCCCGCCCTTCTCTAGGACGGAGCTGCCGCATTGTGTGAATACATGGAAGCCTCATGTCCGAGGCGGATTATTCCCTCATTATAGACCAGATCGGGAGGATGAGGGGAGTAGTGATCGTATACTCGGGAGGATGGGGGGAGTAGTGATTGGACACTGAGGATGGGGGGGGGGGGGGGGTAGTGATTGGACACTTGAGGAGGAGGAGGTAGTGAAGGACGAGCGGCTGGATGGGTCCACAGAGCCGGGCACTCGGGGATACACCGGTGCTATGGGGGCGGGGATAGGATTGGAGCCCGGGGCCCCCAGCTCAGGACATGGCGGAGAATGCGGGGACGTCTGTGACGAAGAGACGGAAGGGAAGAGCAGGGAGTCCGGGCAGACATCACTGTAAAGCACTTGTCCTATAGCCCCGCCCCCAGCAGCGCTGAGTGGAGATGGCGGGGGGCAGGGAGGATGGAGGCGGTTATCGGTCAGCGAGTCCCTGATAGACGGGGGGAGATACAGAGAGCGCTTTTAGAATAAAGGAACTGCTCTTACTAATTAGAGCGCTGAAAGGGTTAACCCGCCTCCTGTGAGCAGAGGTGGAGGATGAAGGGCGGAGTGGAGCTCGTCTCTGGAGGAGGTGGTGGCTCTGAGAAGAGCCTTTGTTGGGTGCGGGGCGCAGATCTAAGCCCTCTCCCCTCGGATCCTGCGGGCCAGCTGGATATCCTTGGGCATGATGGTGACCCGCTTGGCGTGGATGGCGCAGAGGTTGGTGTCCTCGAAGAGCCCGACCAGGTAAGCCTCGCTGGCCTCCTGCAGGGCCATGACGGCCGAGCTCTGGAAGCGAAGGTCGGTCTTGAAGTCCTGGGCGATCTCTCTCACCAGGCGCTGGAAGGGCAGCTTCCGGATGAGCAGCTCGGTGGACTTCTGGTAGCGCCGGATCTCCCGGAGAGCGACGGTCCCGGGCCGGTAGCGGTGAGGCTTCTTGACTCCGCCAGTGGCGGGGGCGCTCTTCCTGGCGGCCTTAGTGGCCAGCTGCTTGCGGGGAGCTTTCCCGCCGGTGGACTTACGGGCTGTCTGCTTGGTTCTGGCCATGGCTCTGCAGAGATCTGTACACAGCAAGAGAGTGAGGTGAGGAACGGACCGTGCAGATCATTTATACTCCAGGCCTCGTCCTCATTGGCTCATGTAAACCACACCCCTACATCACTATTGGTTTATTCGTACAATGATGTGCCCGCCAAAACTTCCGTTACCAATCATCGTTCACAAGAGGCGGAGCCCAAGCGGAAGAAGAGGTGGAGCTACAGAATAAGTATGTTATAGTGATTGGCTGATCTCAGGGGACGAACCCTCTACAGAAGCAATGTCTGCCCGTTCTCGCAGCAGGTCAGGAGCGGCAAGAGCCCCTGTGTGTAATGGACTGCTCCTCCACGGCCGCTGAATTCTAACTGGACTGTAATTGAGCGGGAATTTCAAAAGCCAGAGATCAGCCAATCACTGTAAAGCACTTCTTCTATAGCTCCGCCCCCTTCTCCAGCTCTGCGCTGGTGTCCGGGGATAGAGCGCACGGCGGGGCTCACATCATCCATTCAGCTGAGCCGGGGGCGGAGCTTCTCCATGGCCGCTGAATTCTTACATCACATCCTAAACATTACAGCCTCCACATTATATTATCAACTTCAACAACATATTACAGCCTCCATATTAATGGCCTCCACATTACATCACAGCCTCCATATTATATTATCAACTTCAACAACATATTACAGCCTCCATATTTTTTTACAGCCTAAATATTACCAGCCTCCATGTTATATTACAGCCTCCGTATTAATGGCCTCTACATTAGTCTCCACATTATATTACAGACTCCATATTACCGGCCTCTACATTACATCAGGGCCTAAACATTACATTACAGCCTCCATATTACATCACAGCCTCTACATTATATTACAGCCTCCATACTACCAGCCTCCACATTACATTATATTACAGCCTCCATACATACTACCAGCCTCCACATTACAGCCTTAATATTACCAGCCTCTGCTTTACATTACAGACTACAAATTATATTACAGCCTCCACATTACATTACAGCCTCCACATAACATTACAGCCTCCATATTACATTACCAGCCTCCACATTATATTAACACCTACACAGCTCAAAGAGCAACCACACAGAGAGTAATTCTAATTAATAATTCTTTATTAGATATCCAACATGATGGATGGTATATCAATTAAAAAAACATATACAAAAGACAGTACATACTGGGAACAGATCGGTGTTACAATAAATGTATAAAAACAGAGTACGCTCCAAACCAATAAGGGACTAGTATCCCCCCGTATACAGTAGCGCAGTATCAGCTAGATGGGGCGCATGTAGCAATAAAGGCATCCAAAGCATACATACATCAACACTCCAAACAATTAAGGGAGTGTAAGCCTGGATGCCGCCCACAACCAGCGGAGACTGCAAGAGATAAGGGAGGAACAAAACACTAATAAAGTGCAAGTGCAATAAATACCTACTGACCCTGGTCTGAAACAGCCGCCCGACGATCGTTTCGCAAAGTGCTTCCTCTTGGGGCCGATCTGTTCCCAGTATGTACTGTCTTTTGTATATGTTTTTTTAATTGATATACCATCCATCATGTTGGATATCTAATAAAGAATTATTAATTAGAATTACTCTCTGTGTGGTTGCTCTTTGAGCTGTGTAGGTGTTAATACGAATAACTCCATGCGAGATATTTATGATATTGTTGTTTTTTGGTCCTCCACATTATATTGCAGACTCCATATTACCGTCCTCTACATTACATCACAGCCTAAACATTATGTTACAGCCTCCATATATTCAGTCTCCAGATAACATCACAGCCTCCATATAACTAGCCTCTACATTACATTGCAGCCTCCATACTACCAGCCTCCTCCACATTATATTACAGCCTTCATATTACCAGCTTACACATTACATTACAGCCTCTATATTTCATTACTGGCCTACACATTATATTACAGCCTCCATATTACCGGCCTCTACATTACATCAGGGCCTAAACATTACAGCCTCCATATAACATCACAGCCTCCACACTATATGACAGCCTCCATATTACATCACAGCCTCCACATTATATGACAGCCTCCACATTACTAGCCTCTACATTACATTACAGCCTTTACATAACATTATATTACAGCCTCTACATTACAGCCTCCATACTACATTATATTACAGCCTCCATACTACCAGCCTCCACATTACATCACAGCCTTAATATTACCAGCCTCTGCATTACAGCCTCCATATTACATTACCAGACTCCACATTATATTGCAGACTCCATATTACCGCCCTCTACATTACATCACAGCCTAAACATTATGTTACAGCCTCCATATATTCAGTCTCCAGATTACATCACAGCCTCCATATAACTAGCCTCTACATTACAGCCTCCATATTATATTACAGCCTCCATATTAGCGGCCTCTACATTACATCACAGCTTAAACATTGTTACAGCCTCCATATTAATTGACAGCCTCCGTATTACCAGCCTCTACATTACAGCCTCCCTACTACCAGCCTCCATTTTGTATAATCAATCTCAACATTATATTACAGCCTTCATATTTTCAGCCTCTACATTACATTATAGACTCCATATTATATTGCAGCCTTTATATTACCAGCCTCTACATTATATTACAGACTCCATATTACCGTAATCTAAATTACATCACAGCATAAACATTATGTTACAACCTCCATAATTTCAGCCTCTACATTACATTACAGCCTAAACATTATGTTACAGCCTCCATATTTTCAGCATCAAGATTACATCACAGCCTCCACATTATATGACAGCCTCCATACTACCAGCCTCCACATTATATTACAGCCTTCATATTACCAGCCTCTGCATTACATTACAGCCTCTATATTACATTACCGGCCTGCACATTATATTACAACCTCCGTATTACCGGCCTCTACATTACAGTCTCCATATTACATTACCGGCCTCTACATTAGTCTCCACATTATATTACAGCCTCCGTATTACCGGCCTCTACATTACATCACAGCTTAAACATTGTGTTACAGCCTCCACATTACATCACAGCCTCCATATTACCAGCCTGTAAATTACATTATATCCTCCGCATTATATTGAAGCCTCTATAATATATTATCAACCTCCACATTACATTATAGCCTCAATATTATATTACAGCCTCCACATTACATTGCAGCCTCCATATTATATTACCACCACTCCCCTCAGCAGATCACTACTGCCCTCATTCTCCTCACTGGCTGACCACTACTCCCCTCATCATCCTCAATACCATATAACTACTTCACTCATTCTCCTTATTGCCCAATCACTACTCCCCCCATCCTCACTGTCTGATCACTACTCCCCCATCCTCCTCACTGTCTGATCACTACTCCCCTCATCCTCACTGTCTGATCACTACTCCCCCATCCTCCTCACTGTCTGATCACTACTCCCCCCATCCTCACTGTCTGATCACTACTCCCCCCATCCTCACTGTCTGATCACTACTCCCCCCATCCTCACTGTCTGATCACTACTCCCCCATCATCCTCACTGTCTGATCACTACTCCCCCCATCCTCCTCACTGTCTGATCACTACTCCCCTCATCCTCACTGTCTGATCACTACTCCCCCATCATCCTCACTGTCTGATCACTACTCCCCCCATCCTCACTGTCTGATCACTACTCCCCCCATCCTCACTGTCTGATCACTACTCCCCTCATCCTCACTGTCTGATCACTACTCCCCCCATCCTCCTCACTGTCTGATCACTACTCCCCTCATCCTCACTGTCTGATCACTACTCCCCCATCCTCCTCAGTGTCCGATCACTACTCCCCTCATCCTCCCGAGTATACGATCACTACTCCCCCCATCCTCCCGAGTATACGATCACTACTCCCCTCATCCTCCCGAGTATACGATCACTACTCTCCCCATCCTCCGGATCAGTGGTCTATAATGAGGGAATAATCCGCCTCGGACATGAGGCTTCCCATGTATTCACACAATGCGGCAGCTCCATCCTAGAGAAGGGGGGGGCTCTGAGAAGAGCGGGGGGCGGAGACAGCAGGAGGGGCGGGGCTCATAGCTATTCATTCTCTGAGCCGGGGGCGGAGCTAGTCCACGGCCGCTGAATTCTAACCGGACGGTAATTGAGCGGGAATTTCAAAAGCCATGGTACTAGTTCTATAGCCCCGCCCCCATAGCCTGCTCAGTATTAACCCGTCAGTGGCCGCCTTCTCCCGCTCCCCACCGGAGAAGGGGAGAACAGTCCCGTATTCACTGTGCGGAGAAGAGCGGCTCCATCGCTGCGCTGGTGTCCAGGGATAGAGCGCACGACCCCCCTGCACGCACAGTACACTCAGCGGCGGCATCACTACCAGGCCAGCAGGGGGCGGGGCGCAGTGAGGGGCGGGGCGGTTATCAGCCGAGCAGAGAGGCCCTGATAGACGGAAGAGAGATGTTAGCCCCGCCCCCTGCTCAGCTGAATGGATGGATGTTAGCCCCGCCCCCGGCTCTATGAATGGATGTGAGCCCCTCCCTACTTGCGGCTCCGCCCCTGGCTCTGCTGAATGGATGAATGTGAGCCACGCCTCTCCTGTTGCTCCGCTGAATGGATGTATGTAAGCCCCGCCCCTCTATTTGCTCCGCCCCCGGCTCAGCTGGATGGATGTGAGGCTGCCAATTAGGAGAAGCGGAGACACCACGTGACCCTCTCCTCCAGTAGATCGGCGCGCAGTCAGCAGCAGCTCATTTGCATGGCCCGTGTATAAATACCGCCGCGGTGGCAGGAGGAGAACAGACGAGATTTTGTCCTCAGTCAGAATGCCCGATCCCGCCAAGTCCGCCCCAGCGCCCAAGAAGGGCTCCAAGAAAGCCGTCACCAAGGTTCAGAAGAAGGACGGCAAGAAGCGGAGGAAGAGCAGGAAGGAGAGCTATGCCATCTACGTCTACAAGGTGCTGAAGCAGGTCCACCCCGACACCGGCATCTCCTCCAAGGCCATGGGCATCATGAACTCCTTCGTCAACGACATCTTCGAGCGCATCGCAGGGGAAGCCTCCCGCCTGGCTCACTACAACAAGCGCTCCACCATCACCTCCCGGGAGATCCAGACCGCCGTGCGCCTGCTGCTGCCCGGAGAGCTGGCCAAGCACGCCGTCTCCGAGGGCACCAAGGCCGTCACCAAGTACACCAGCGCCAAGTGAGCGCCGCTCTCCGGACCCAAAGGCTCTTCTCAGAGCCCCCACCCTGTCTCCAGCGGAGCTGCTCCCGGGTCTCCCCGTTGTTCTCACAGTGGCTGCGGTTTTCCTCCCTGTCAGCTAGATGAGATGCGGTAACGCTATCGGAAGTTACAATACAAGCTCCCCTCCTCCTCCATGCCCGATCACTACTCCCATCATCCTTCTCCTCAGTGTGGCGCTCCCTGGAGAGAGGCTGTGCGGCCGCTCAGTACAGGACAGGAGGACGAGGCTCCTACGGGCACATAACGGCTGCGGGGTCCAGAGCTCTGCTATTGGCTGGGAGAGCTCAGGATCTCGTCCCTCGTTTGAATTTCCCGCCTATAGTTACTGCTGATTTACAGGAGGAGCCGCTCATTGGCGTCTTTGTCTCTGCAGCTCCGGGACAGATTAACCCCTCAGTCTCCGAGCACAGCTCGTATAGTAGCTGCGGGGGGGGGAGAGGAGCGGTGAACACCCGGGGCTCGGTATAGATTATTGGGGGGTTTCTGTAATGTAGACCTCCGGCTGTACTGAGCACAGGGCGCCGCTGATCTCCTGATGGGCGGGCGGTGTTAACCCCTCAGTGGAATTGTAGCTCCTCCTCCCCGGGAAGATGTGGGCGGCTCTGAGAAGAGCCTTTGTGCTGTGAGGACGGAGGAGGCGGCGGCAGCATTAACCCCCGAAGCCGTAGAGAGTGCGGCCCTGGCGCTTGAGCGCGTAGACCACGTCCATGGCGGTGACGGTCTTCCTCTTGGCGTGCTCGGTGTAGGTGACGGCGTCCCGGATGACGTTCTCCAGGAAGACTTTCAGCACCCCGCGAGTCTCCTCATAGATGAGGCCGGAGATGCGCTTGACGCCTCCCCTGCGAGCTAGGCGGCGGATGGCAGGCTTGGTGATGCCCTGGATGTTATCACGGAGCACCTTCCTGTGCCGCTTGGCGCCGCCTTTCCCGAGCCCTTTCCCTCCTTTACCGCGACCAGACATCTTCTAGGTGTGAGGAGCAGAGAGCAGAGACTGCTCAGCCCAGAGCCCTCCTTTATATGGAGCATGGGCGGACCTGAAAGAGAACTGGGGGCGGGGCTGTTCCTGAACTCCAGGCCCCGCCCTCCAGCTCTGATTGGCTGAGCTCAGAAGTGCTCCACCTCTTGTGAACGATGATTGGTAACCGAAGTTTTGGCGGCACATCATTGTACGAATAAACCAATAGGGATGTAGGGGTGTGGTTTACATGAGCCAATGAGGACGAGGCCGGGAGTATAAATGATCTGCACGGTCCGTTCCTCACCTCATTCTCTTGCTGTGTACAGATCTCTGCAGAGCCATGGCCAGAACCAAGCAGACAGCCCGTAAGTCCACCGGCGGGAAAGCTCCCCGCAAGCAGCTGGCCACTAAGGCCGCCAGGAAGAGCGCCCCCGCCACTGGCGGAGTCAAGAAGCCTCACCGCTACCGGCCCGGGACCGTCGCTCTCCGGGAGATCCGGCGCTACCAGAAGTCCACCGAGCTGCTCATCCGGAAGCTGCCCTTCCAGCGCCTGGTGAGAGAGATCGCCCAGGACTTCAAGACCGACCTTCGCTTCCAGAGCTCGGCCGTCATGGCCCTGCAGGAGGCCAGCGAGGCTTACCTGGTCGGGCTCTTCGAGGACACCAACCTCTGCGCCATCCACGCCAAGCGGGTCACCATCATGCCCAAGGATATCCAGCTGGCCCGCAGGATCCGAGGGGAGAGGGCTTAGATCTGCGCCCCGCACCCAACAAAGGCTCTTCTCAGAGCCACCACCTCCTCCAGAGACGAGCTCCACTCCGCCCTTCATCCTCCACCTCTGCTCACAGGAGGCGGGTTAACCCTTTCAGCGCTCTAATTAGTAAGAGCAGTTCCTTTATTCTAAAAGCGCTCTCTGTATCTCCCCCCGTCTATCAGGGACTCGCAGACCGATAACCGCCCCCATCCTCCCTGCCCCCCGCCATCTCCACTCAGCGCTGCTGGGGGCGGAGCTATAGGACAAGTGCTTTACAGTGATTGGCTGATCTTCTGGCTTTTGAAATTCCCGCCCAATTACAGTCCGGGTAGAATTCAGCGGCCAAACCCTCTACAGCAGCAATGTCTGCCCGGACTCGCAGCAGGTCAGGAGCAGTGAGTCTAAGAATCCAATAATCCGACTCCTTCTATTCTCTGAGTCACTAGAACAATACACGGAGTCTCTGACCGGGCTGCAGCAGTATAAAGCCCTCGCAGTGCCCCCCACTCAGTATAATCCCCAGATCAGTGCCCTCAGTCCGGTCACCACTGATCGAACACTTATTACCTATCCGGCTCCCTAGTCCGCAACTGAAGCCAAAGATTCTATTCCTGTAAAAGATCCAAACTCCCCACCTCTAGTCAGGAGCGGTAAGTGGCCCTGTGTGACGCCTCCTCCACAGCGGAGATCAGCGGCATCGCCAGCTCAGTCGTGCAGACCATGTGGGGGGCTCTTAGAAGAGCCTTTGGTTCCGGGGGGCACAGCAGCAGCAGAGCCGGGCTCACTTGCTCTTGGCCGACTTGGTGCTCTCGGTCTTCTTGGGCAGCAGCACGGCCTGGATGTTGGGCAGGACGCCTCCCTGGGCGATGGTGACGCCGCCCAGCAGCTTGTTGAGCTCCTCGTCGTTGCGCACGGCCAGCTGCAGGTGGCGGGGGATGATGCGGGTCTTCTTGTTGTCGCGGGCGGCATTGCCGGCCAGCTCCAGGATCTCGGCGGTGAGATACTCGAGCACAGCGGCCAAGTAGACGGGAGCGCCGGCGCCCACCCTCTGGCCGTAGTTGCCCTTGCGGAGGAGCCTGTGCACTCGGCCGACCGGGAACTGGAGCCCTGCCCGGGAGGAGCGGGTCTTGGCCTTAGCCCGGACTTTGCCTCCTTGTTTGCCGCGTCCAGACATCGTCCTCTTCTCTGTACAGATGAGACTGACAGCCCCGCTCCGCCCGTCACTTCTTATACCCGGATGGCGCAGGAGAACTCCTCTGTGATTGGCCGAATCCAAACCCGGTTTTCAGCGCCAAATCCTGCAGCCAATGAGGGAGCAGATAACCTGGAAAGGCTTGTGAGGACACGCCCCCTTTTCTCCACCAATTGCCAGCCGCCCCCTTAGCACCGGTGTATCCCCGAGTGCCCGGCTCTGTGGACCCATCCAGCCGCTCGTCCTTCACTACCTCCTCCTCCTCAAGTGTCCGATCACTACTCTCTTTGGCCGATCACTACTCCCCCCATCCTCCGGATCAGTGGTCTATAAGGAGGGAATAATCCGCCTCGGACATGAGGCTTCCATGTATTCACACAATGCGGCAGCTCCGTCCTAGAGAAGGTGGGGGCTCTGAGAAGAGCGGGGGGCGGAGCAGCAGGAGGGGCGGGGCTCACATCATCCATTCAGCGAGGCGGGGGCGGAGCAACAGGAGGGGCGGAGCAACAGGAGGGGCGGAGCAACAGGAGGGGCGGGGCTCACATCTATTCATTCAGAAGAGTCGGGGGCGGAGCTTGTCCACGGCCGCTGAATTCTAACCGGGCGGTAATTGAGCGGGAATTTCAAAAGCCAAGGTACTAGTTCTAGAGCCCCGCCCCCATAGCCTGCTCAGTATTAACCCGTCAGTGGCCGCCTTCTCCCGCCCCCCACCGGAGAAGGGGAGAACAGTCCCGTAGTCACTGTGCGGAGAAGAGCGGCTCCATCGCTGCGCTGGTGTCCAGGGATAGAGCGCACGACCCCCCTGCACGCACAGTACACTGAGCGGCGGCATCACTACCAGCAGGGGGCGGGGCGCAGTGAGGGGCGGGGCGGTTATCAGCCGAGCAGCGAGGCCCTGATAGACGGAAGAGAGCGGCGCTGACAGGGTTAACCCGCCCCCTAAGGAGCCGGAGCCCCGGCCCGCTGTGAGCGGAGAACGAGGGCAGAAGGGCGGAGTGGAGCTCGTCTGAGGAGGAGGTGGCGGCTCTGAGAAGAGCCTTTGGGGGAGAAGTGCGGGCGGCGCCGGTTACTTCTTGGCTTTCGCCGCTTTCTTAGCCGGACTCTTGGCAGCCTTGGGTTTGGCCGCCTTCTTAGCCGGACTCTTGGCAGCCTTGGGTTTGGCCGCCTTCTTAGCCGGACTCTTGGCCAGCTTCTTGGGCTTGGGGGCAGCCTTCGGCTTCTTGGGGCTCTTGGCTGCTTTCTTGGCCGCGGCTGGTTTCTTAGCCTTTTTCGGGCTCTTGGCCGGAGCCTTCTTGGGCTTCTTCGGGGATTTAGCGGGTTTCTTGGCCGCAGTAGCTGCAGGTTTCTTGGCCGCCGCCGGCTTCTTCTTCTTGGCCGCCGCCTTGTCCTTGGTCTCCTGCTGCTTCTTGTTGAGCTTGAAGGAGCCGGAGGCGCCGCTGCCCTTCACCTGGGTGAGGGTCCCCTTGGTGACCAGAGCCCTGATGGCCACCTTGATGCGGCTATTGTTCTTCTCTACATCGCATCCTCCGGCAGCCAGAGCCTTCTTCAGGGCGGCCAGAGACACCCCGCTGCGCTCCTTGGAGGCGGACACGGCTGTGACCAGGAGCTCGGACACGCTGGGACCGGACGGCTTCTTGCTTTTCTTGGCGCCCCCTGCTGCAGCGGCGGATTTCCTCGGCTGCTTCTTGGACTTGGCGGCCGCTTCGGCGGGAGGAGGAGGAGCGGCGGCTGCTGGCGCGGTCTCTGCCATCGTGTGAGACGTGGGGAGAAAACACAAAGACTTCTCCTGGAGAAAACACTGAGGCCGGAGCCGGGGCCGCCTCTTATATGTGGAGCGCTGCGCAGTGATTGGCTGCCGAGCTCCGCCCTCCTGCGCGTCTATTGGCTGACACTGGACACAGGCCCCGCCTTCACCCCTCTCAGCCCGGCTGCAGCTCCGCTCTCCCCTTGTGCTTCCCTGCCCGGGAGAAGAGCCCTTTAGCGGCTAGAACCGGACAGGAGAGGCCGCCTTCTCCGCGCCTTCCTCCTCCCGGACATCCCCCCTCACCGTGTGTCGCCGTCTGTGGCGGAGGAGGCGGGAGCAGGCCCCGGGATCTCCGCCACAGTCCTCCCGCTCTGCCTGCCGTTCTGCACATCCGGCTGGATCCGGCCCGATGGCTCCGCTGCGGGGCTCGTTCCCTCTCTTCCCGGCCCTCGTCCCCATCCCAGGGCTCTTTCCCACAAGGTGGGGCCGCAGGAAGCTGCTTGGACGCTGCGGGGAGGAGCTGGAGCCGCGGAGAGCCCGGGAGGGTAACACAGGCGGCGGCCTCCGCTCCCTGCCGGCTCCAGTGCTCCGTGTCCCCGCACATTCCCCGCCGCAGTGATGCCGCCTCATGTGTGTACAGGGCTCTCAGGGGGCAGAGATGCGTCTTGTGGTCAGGGCTCCGCAGATGACAGAGGACTTCTCTCCTGGGCTCCTGGCTGCAGCAGAGGGGGTGCCGGTACAATGGGGCAGAGTATGGCCCCGCCCCCCAGAAGTGTGGACCCCGCTTTACTGACCCCCGGAAACATCTGGGGAGTAAGAAAAGTAGAGAAAACTGCCCCTATAATCCCCCTCATTGCATCTCCGTAATCTCAGTACAATACGGCAAAGTATAGTATATTATAGTACAGTATATTATAGTATAGCATAGTACAGTATATTATAGTATAGGACAGTATATTATAGTACAGTGTATTATAGTATAGTATAGTACAGCATAGTATAGTACAGTATATTATAGTTCAGTATAGTACAGTACAGTATATTATAGTACAGCACAGTATAGTATAGCACAGTATAGTACAGTATATTATAGTTCAGTATAGTACAGTATAGTATATTATAGTACAGTATATTATAGTACTGCATAGTATAGCACAGTATTCTACAGTACAGTATAGTATAGCACAGTATATTATAGTACTGTACAGTATAGTACAGCACAGTATAGTACAGCACAGTATATTATAGTATAGTACATCATAGTATAGTACAGTATACTACAACACAGTACAGTATAGCACAGTATATTATGGTACAGCACAGTAGAGTCCAGTATATTATAGTACAGTATAGTACAGCACAGTATAGTACAGTATATTATAGTACTGTACAATATATTATAGTAAGGTATTATACAGCATAGTATAGTACAGTATATTATAGTATAGTATAGTACAGTATATTATAGTACACTACAGTATACTAGAGTATATAATAGTACAGTATAGTATAGCACAGTATAGTATAGTACAGTATATTATAGTACAGCACAGTATTGTATAGTACAGTATATTTTAGTACTGCATAGCATAGTACAGTATATTATAGTACAGTATAATATAGTACAGTATATTATAGTACGGCACAGTATAGTACAGCACAGTAGAGTACAGTATATTATAGTTTAGTACAGTATATTATAGTACAGTATATTATAGTACAGTATAATACAGCACAGTATAGTACAGTAGAGTACAGCATATTATAGTACAGCATAGTATAGTACATTACAGTATAGTACAGCACAGTATATTATAGTATAGTACAGCACAGTATAGTACAGCATAATATAGTACAGTATAGTATAGTACAGTATAGTGCAGCACAGTATAGTACAGCACGGTATAGTACAGCACGGTATAGTATAGTATAGCACGGTATAGTGCAGCACAGTATAGTATAGTGCAGTATAGTACAGCACACTATAGTACAGCACGGTATAGTGCAGCACAGTATAGTATAGTGCAGCACAGTATAGTACAGCACAGTATAGTACAGCACGGTATAGTGCAGCACAGTATAGTATAGTGCAGTATAGTACAGCACGGTATAGTATAGTACAGCACGGTATAGTGCAGCACAGTATAGTATAGTACAGTATTGTACAGCACAGTATAGTATAGTACAGCACGGTATAGTGCAGCACAGTATAGTACAGTATAGTACAGCACGGTATAGTATAGTATAGCACGGTATAGTGCAGCACAGTATAGTATAGTGCAGCACAGTATGGTACAGCACGGTATAGTATAGTACAGTATTGTACAGCACACTATAGTACAGCACGGTATAGTATAGTATAGCACGGTATAGTGCAGCACAGTATAGTATAGTGCAGCACAGTATAGTACAGCACAGTATAGTACAGCACGGTATAGTATAGTACAGCACGGTATAGTGCAGCACAGTATAGTATAGTACAGTATTGTACAGCACACTATAGTACAGCATGGTATAGTATAGCACAGTATAGTACAGCACAGTATAGTATAGTACAGCACAGTATAGTGCAGCATAGTACAGTATAGTACAGCACGGTATAGTGCAGCACAGTATAGTATAGTACAGTATTGTACAGCACAGTATAGTACAGCATAGTATAGTGCAGCACAGTATAGTATAGTACAGCACAGTATAGTACAGCACAGTATAGTACAGCATAGTATAGTACAGTATAGTACAGCACGGTATAGTATAGTACAGCACAGTATAGTATAGTACAGCACGGTATAGTGCAGCACAGTATAGTACAGCACGGTATAGTATAGTGCAGCACAGTATAGTACAGCACGGTATAGTATAGTACAGCACAGTATAGTACAGCACGGTATAGTACAGCACAGTATAGTACAGCACAGCATAGTATAGTACAGTATAGTATAGTACAGCACAGTATAGTACAGCACAGTATAATGCAGCACATTATAGTATAGTACAGCACAGTATATTATAGTATAGCACGGTATAATATAGTACAGTATATTATAGTATAGTACAGCACAGTATAGTATAGTACAGCACAGTATAGTATAGCACGGTATAATATAGTACAGTATATTATATTATAGTACAGCACAGTATTGTACAGCACAGTATAGTATAGTATAGTACAGCACAGTATAGTATAGCACGGTATAATATAGTACACTATATTATAGTATAGTACAGCACAGTATAGTACAGTATAGTATAGCACGGTATAATATAGTACACTATATTATAGTATAGTACAGCACAGTATAATACAGCACAGTATAGTACAGTATAGTATAGCACGGTATAATATAGTACAGTATAATATAGCACAGTATAGTACAGCAAAGTATAATACAGTATAGTATAGCACGGTATAGTACAGCACAGTATAGTACAGCACAGTATAGTATAGTACAGCACAGTATAGTACAGTATAATACAGCATAGTATAGTATAGTACAGTATAGTATAGTACAGCACAGTATAGTATAGCACGGTATAATATAGTACAGTATATTATAGTATAGTATAGCACAGGATAGTACAGCAAAGTATAATACAGTATAGTACAGCACAGTATAGTATAGTATAATGCAGCACGGTATAGTATAGCATAGTACAGTATAGTATAGTACAGCACGGTATAGAACAACACGGTATAGTACAGTATAGTATAGTACAGCACGGTAGAGTACAGTATAGTATAGTACAGCACGGTATAGTATAGCACAGAATAGTATAGTACAGTATAGTATAGTACTACACGGTATAGTACAGTATAGTATAGTGCAGCACGGTATAGTATAGTATAGCACCGTATAGTATAGCACAGAATAGTATAGTATAGTACAGCACGGTATAGTACAGTATAGTACAGCACGGTATAGTATAGTGCAGCACGGTATAGTATAGTACAGTATAGTATAGTACAGCACGGTAGAGTACAGTATAGTATAGTGCAGCACGGTATAGTATAGCACAGAATAGTATAGTACAGTATAGTATAGTACAGCACGGTATAGTACAGCACAGTATAGTACAGCACAGTATAGTATAGTACAGCACGGTATAGTACAGCACAGTATAGTATAGTACAGCACGGTATAGTACAGCACGGTATAGTGCAGCACGGTATAGTACAGTATAGTACAGCACGGTATAGTACAGCACAGTATAGTACAGTATAGTATAGTGCAGCACGGTATAGTATAGCACAGAATAGTATAGTACAGTATAGTATAGTGCAGCACGGTATAGTACAGCACGGTATAGTATAGCACAGAATAGTATAGTACAGTACACTCAATTAAAGATTTATTAGTGCCCCCATACTAATACGGTGTTGGACCCCTTTTGCCTTCAGAACGGCCTTAATTCTACGTGGCATTGATTCCACAAGGTGCTGAGAGCATTCTTTAGAAATGTTGGCCCATATTGATAGGATAGCATCTTGCAGTTGATGGAGATTTGAGGGATGCACATCCAGGGCACGAAGCTCCCGTTCCACCACATCCCAGAGATGCTCTATTGGGTTGAGATCTGGTGACCAAATTCGGACTCTACCATTTGAAGGTCTCAACAGAAATCGAGACTCATCAGACCAGGCAACATTTTTCCAGTCTTCAACAGTCCAATTTTGGTGAGCTCGTGAAAATTGTAGCCTCTTTTTCCTATTTGTAGTGGAGATGAGTGGCACCCGGTGGGGTCTTCTGCTGGTGTAGCCCATCCGCCTCAAGGTTGTGCGTGTTGTGGCTTCACAAATGCTTTGCTGCAGACCTCGGTTGTAACGAGTGGTTATTTCAGCCAACGTTGCTCTTCTATCAGCTTGAATCAGTCGGCCCATTCTCCTCTGACCTCCAGCATCCACAAGGCATTTTCGCCCACAGGACGGCCGCATACTGGATGTTTTTCCCTTTTCACACCATTCTTTGTAAACCCTAGAAATGGTTGAGCGTGAAAATCCCAGTAACTGAGCAGATTGTGAAATACTCAGACCGGCCCGTCTGGCACCAACAACCATGCCACGCTCAAAATGGCTTAAATCACCTTTCTTTCCCATTCTGACATTCAGTTTGGAGTGAGGGCCTACAGCTGAGCAGACCGTATGAAACATTGGAGTGAGGGCCTACAGCTAAGCAGACCGTATGAAACATTGGAGTGAGGTACTTCAGCTGAGCAGACCGTATGAAACATTGTAGTGAGGGCCTACAGCTGAGCAGACCGTATGAAACATTGGAGTGAGGTACTACAGCTGAGCAGACCGTATGAAACATTGGAGTGAGGTACTACAGCTGAGCAGACCGTATGAAACATTGGAGTGAGGTACTACAGCTGAGCAGACCGTATGGAACATTGGAGTTAGGGCCTACAGGTGATCACACCCCTACATAAAACATTGTAGTGAGGGCCTTATGGTGAGCGAACCCTGTGAGGGATTGCACCTTCATTTTGTATCCTGGATTCCATTTTACTTTGCTGGTTTATTTTAGGTCAGAATTGAGAATTGCTGAGCTGTGTGTATTTAAGACAAACAAAGTTAATTGCTTATTAGTAGGGTTGAGCGAACCCAAACTGTAAAGTTCGGGTTCGTACCGAACTTTAGGATTTTTGGACCCTGGACCCGAACCCGAACATTTCAGTAAAAGTTCGAGTTCGGCGATTTCTCTGCGCTTTTTGAAGCGTGTAACTGTCTGACCTTAGAAGCCATCACAGCCATGCCTACTATTGGCATGGCTGTGATTGGCCAGAGCAGCATGTGACCCGGGCTCTATATAAGCTGCAGTCACGTAGCGCCGCCCGTCACTCTGCTGTTACTAGTGTAGGGAGAGGATGCTGCTGCTGTGAGGGAGAGAATAGGAGAGAATCTAACTCAGCGATCTACAGACAAATAGTTGTGTGGGTGCAGGGCACAATCAAAAAAAATAACTTTTATCCCTCTTTTAGTTAGGTGGGCGGCGGCCATTTTATGCAAGCTCAGTGCACCAGCACTGCATCAGTGCACCAGCACTGCATCTGAGCTTTTGTGACATTCTAATTCAAGCTTGAAAAACTCCACTAATAATCTGGTTGTGAAAAATCACCCTTTTTTGGCAATATACAACATCTAGTGCATTTGCAGGATTAGTCAGTGTGCAATTTTAACTTGAAATACAGGCATAATTATTTTTTTAAAACACCCTTTTTGTGCAAAATACATTATTTTACATCCCTAGCTGCATCTGGACGTGTGAAATTCAAACGTTATATATTGCTTTCATATTCTGTTAGTAAAAAACCCAACTTTTTTGGCAATCTACAACATTTGGATTAGTCAGTGTGCAATTTAAGCTAGAAATACACCCATCATTTTCTGGGGTTTGAAAAACACACTTTTTGGCCAAAATACACAATTTTACAGCCCTTGCAGCATCAGCATGTGTGAAATTCCAGGGTTATATACTTGTCACAGGGGACAGGATACCAGATAAACAGAAAATAAACAAACAAGTGTCTAGGCGAGAAGCTGGGGATCAAGGTCACCTCCTGACAAATCCCTACCAGCTCTCCCTATACTTCTATGCCCACGTTCAGACCCTGAAGGTGGGAATAACGTGTCCTCGTGCCTGGGCTGAAAATTCCCTAAAATCCCTAAAATGGTGAAAGGGGGATAGAGGCAGCCTGCTCCCTCAGAACCTGGAGGGGGCAGGCATCTCTCTAACAGCCTAGACAGCCAACCACAAGAAAACAAAAACCAACTTATTTTTTCTGAGCAGGAACAGCAAATCCTTCCTTCCTTTCTTTCACAGAGCCAGACAGAAGCTATAACCCGCACAGGACACTGGGAGTGGGTGTAATTTAAACTCAAACCAACGACCCCACCCAGTGCACCTGAAGGGAGGCGGATATAGCTCAACTCCAAAACAAAACAAAAGGCTACACACATGCTGCTAACATGGCAGACCTCCGCACATAGCCTGAGCAGGGCATGACAGTACCCCCTCTTCTACGGGTGACCTCCGGACACCCCAGCCCGACCTTATCCGGGTGGGATCTGTGAAAAGCCCTCACCAGTCGGCTGGCACTAACATCCAGAGCTGGAACCCATATCCTTTCCTCAGGGCCATATCCCCTCCAGTGTACCAGGTACTGAAGGGAACCCCAAAGAACTCTTGAGTCGAGAACCCTGGAGATCTCGAACTCTAAATTTCCATCAACCAGAACAGGGGGAGGAGGCAATGGCGATGTTTCCACCGGTTTCACATATTTCTTCAGTAAAGACTTGTGGAACACATCATGGATCCTCCAAGTCTGCGGAAGATCCAGACAAAACGCTACTGGATTGACCACCGCAGATATTTTGTAAGGTCCAATAAATCTTGGACCCAGTTTCCAAGATAGTACTCTCAGTTTAATATTTTTAGTAGATAACCACACCAGATCACCCACACACAGGTCCGGACCAGTCATACGTCTCTCTTGTCAGCCATTCGCTTATACCTCTCACCCATCTTCTCCAAATTCACTTGAAGACAAGGCAGAAGAAAATCTCTCCTCCTCTGGCATCCCAGAGGAACTAGTCCCAGAAAAGGTACCAAACTGAGGATGAAACCCGTATGCGCCAAAAAATGGTGACTTACCCGTGGACTCCTGCCTACGGTTATTCAAAGCAAACTCTGCTAGGGACAAGAATGAGGACCAGTCCTCCTGATTCTCAGCCACAAAGCACCTCAAGTAGGTCTCCAGGTTTTGATTAGTACTCTCTGTCTGCCCATTCGACTGCGGATGAAAAGCCGAAGAGAGCGAAAGTTGAATGCCAAGCCGAGAGCAGAACGCCCTCCAAAGCCTGGAGACAAACTGCATGCCCCTATCAGAAACCACATCCGAAGGAATGCCATGCAATGTCACGATATTATCAACAAAAATCTGAGCAAGATTTCTTGGCATTGGGCAGACTGGCTAACGATACAAAGTGAGCCATTTTACTAAAACGGTCAACAACCACCAAAATTACTGTTTTCCCGGAGGAACTCTGCAGATCCATAATAAAGTCCATAGACAAGTGCGTCCAAGGATGAGACGGAATAGACAAAGGAAGAAGTGAACCAGAAGGTCGAGTGTGAGCAACCTTTGACCGTGCACAGGTTTCACAAGCTGCTACGTAATCCTCAACACTCTTACGTAACTCTGGCCACCAGAACCTCCGGGACACAAGATCAAAGGTGGACTTACCACCAGGATGTCCAGCAAGGACAGTATCGTGATGTTCCTTGAATACCTTGTATCGCAGTCCATCAGGAACAAACAACCTCCCTGGGGGACAAGAACCAGGAGCCCCCTCCTGGGCTCCCAACACCTCCATCTCCAATTCGGGGTACAGAGCGGAGACCACCACCCCATCAGCCAAAATCGGAGCAGGATCCTCTGAATCACATCCCCCAGGAAAACTGCGAGACAACGCATCTGCCTTGACGTTTTTAACCCCCGGGCGAAAAGTAACCACAAAATTGAACCTGGTAAAGAACAGTGACCATCTGGCCTGTCTAGGATTCAGACGCTTGGCAGATTGCAGGTAAGGCAAATTCTTATAATCCGTATATACTTGTCACAGCCACTATCTCTGGCTGTGACCTTCCGTTATTGCTTGTTCGGCGCTCCTCGCTGAAGTTCTGTTCCTGTGTCATTTGTGGTTCTGTATGGGTTAACTCCCCTGTGTTCCTATTAGGAGTTAATCCTCTGTCTGCTCCATGGGTGTGGTCTCTCTGCTGCACCCATGGAACCTGTATATAAGGCTGAGCTTTCCTCAGTTCTGTGTCAGCTCTCCTGGTGTGTGTTGTCTTGTCCTGCTCTGCTCCTGGTTTGTACTCTTTCTCCCATGCTGCTGACCCATGGGATCCGTGTCTGTCTGTCTGTGCTCTGTGGGTTTCCCTACTTGTTCATTAACGTCGTCTGTCTGTTTTCTGTTCTGCCTGTTATGTTTTAGTTTCTTTGTGTTTATTCTGATGTCTGTGTTCAGCGAGCCTTTGCAGCAGAGTGGCATGACAAGGCCATGCAGTTTACTACTGGTGGAGCAAGTCCTTCTCTGCTCATTGCCACTCCTGCTCCCTTGCGTGAACTCCTGCTGGTATTATTAGTTGCCCTGTTTTGTATTCATATGTCTGTGTTCAGCAAGCCTTTGCAGCAGAGTGGCATGACAAGGCCATGCAGTTTACTACTGGTGGAGCAAGTCCTTCTCTGCTCATTGCCACTCCTGCTCCCTTGCGTGAACTCCTGCTTGTATCATTAGTTGCTCTGTTTTGTATTTGAAAATCACTGTAGAATTGCAGTGGCCAATATGGCGGAACTGCTCAGACCCCAAACACTGTAGCGTGTTTCTCATTGGGCGAGCAGTCCCATCGCATGTGAACCACAGAAATATCGTGGCAGATATGGAGGAGCTGCTCAAACCCCAAACACTGTAGCGTGTTTCTCATTGGGGGAGCAGTCCCACCGCATGTGGACCGCAGCAAACGACCATCCCGAGCATTTAATGCGTACAAAGGAGGACGCCAGCGCGGTCCACATGCACCACAAAAGCATCCTGCACAGGCAGAGCATTGTGCGGATGAAAATACAATTATATAAATCACTGAAGAAAATGCACCAAAAGGATATGTCACTGACTAAACTAGCTGGTCATACAAGCAGATATTAAAAGCTGAGACTTTCGCCAATATGTTCCTGTCAGGAAGATATCGGAGCCCATCATTGCACCACGTCACGGTCACTCAGCATGGCAAAGGGTCCTACCACTACGCTAACTGTGGTGTGAACACGGTCTGAAGGTGATGTGATCCAGCTCACAGCCCAGCCTGCACACAAATGCCTAGCAGGACAGCCAGTGCAATGTGAACAAAGCAGGACTGTGAGCCCCACCCATATCAGACCATGTGATGAAGGATTCCAGGTGCAAAGGAATGTTCAATTGCCAGATGAAGGCACATTCAAGACATATAAAACAAAATCACTGTAGAATTGCAGTGGCCAATATGGCGGAACTGCTCAGGAACATATTGGCGAAAGTCTCAGCTTTTAATATCTGCTTGTATGACCAGCTAGTTTAGTCAGTGACATATCCTTTTGGTGCATTTTCTTCAGTGATTTATATAATTGTATTTTCATCCGCACAATGCTCTGCCTGTGCAGGATGCTTTTGTGGTGCATGTGGACCGCGCTGGCGTCCTCCTTTGTACGCATTAAATGCTCGGGATGGTCGTTTGCTGCGGTCCACATGCGGTGGGACTGTTTTGTATTTGCCTGTATGTTATGTATGCCTATGTGCGGTCGGTACCTGTTGTCCATTCGCTCCTGCTGTCACTGTCTAGGTCACGCTCCAGAGTGGACCCTGGCAACTTCCTGCGGCTAAGTCTAACCCTACCATCTAGGGCTCTAGTGAAAACCAGGAGTTGCTTAGTTACGCCCCTCTGGAGTATTACTAGACAGTGGCGCAGTGGGGGTTTTCTCCCACTGTGCTGACGGTACATAGAGCTCATGTTTTCTCTGTGCTGCCTTTCATGTTTTTGTTTGTGCAATAAACTCTTATGTGTCTGTACCTGATTTCCGTTTATTGCTTGACGACGCGGTGGTCTCTCCTGGGACCTCCAACTTGTGACAATACTGTAACGGTGAGACGCCCCCTCCAACCAGTAACGCCATTCCTCAAAGGCCAATTTGATGGCCAGCAATTCCCTATCTCCTACATCATAATTCCTCTCGGCGACCGAGAGCTTCTTGGAAAAAAAAGCACACGGAACCCATTTGCCAGGAGATGAACCCTGCGACAGCACTGCTCCAACCCCCACCTCTGATGCATCAACCTCCACCACGAATGACACATCGGGCTGCACCAGAATGGGAGCAGACGCGAAACATTCCTTAATAGCCAAAAAGGCCTGCAAAGCCCTCATCCGACCCTAACCCTCATCCGACCAGACAGAGACGTCGGCGCCCTTCTTAGTCATATCGGTCAGAGGTTTTACAATGGTAGAATAGTTCAAGATACATTTTCTATTATAATTAGTAAACCCCAAAAACCGCATCAAAGCTTTCTGATTCTCCGGTCGGTCCCATTCCAGAACCGCCCGGACCTTTTCGGGGTCCATACGAAAACCAGAGTCAGAAAGCAGATATCCCAGAAACGGAAGCTCCTGCACAGAAAACACACATTTCTCCAATTTGGCATATAATTGTCACTGAAGGTGTACAGAAAACTAGAAGACAGAAAATGAAGATCCGATTGACTGGATCCAAAACTAAGGAACCAAAGGGATAGCCCTGCAACAGACCTGTCTCTCTCTCTCTAACTGCTCAGCCTATGCAAAATTCTCAATGGTAGAAGATCGCATATCCTCATACCTCGACTGTATAACACCTGAACACCCTATAATAGTGAGGGGACACGACCACCGGCTCCCTACACTTGATACGGAGGGAGTCAGGGTCACCTGGGATCCAGAAAACAGGGAAATACAAATGAATGAACAAAACTTATCTGTAGAAGACTCAGTAGTAGCATCCAGCATGCATACACTCCAGGAAGTTGTATAAACCGCAAAGTGATGCAGTATGGGAAGGGATTTAAAGGGATGCAATCAGTGCAACTACATGACAGCTGAGAGAGGCTAATGAGATGAGGAAATGAAAGCAAAATAAAAGGAACCTCAAGGAGGAGGTTCTGAAGGACGTCTGTCAGAGCTTCTCAGATGTCTGGCGGTGACAGTAGCCCTCCTTCTACGAGTGGACTCCGGACACTCAGAGCCCACTTTCTCAGGATGGGACCTATGGAAAGCCCTGATGAGACGAGTGGCCTTAATGTCCGTCACTGGGACCCACATCCTCTCCTCAGGACCATAACCCTCCCAATGAACGAGGTACTGGAGAGAACCGAGGGCAACATGAGAATCCACAATCCTAGAGACCTGAAATTCAAGATTACCATCAACCACAATCGGAGGAGTAGGCAAAGACGAGGGTACAATGGGTTGGACATAAGGTTTTAATAAGGACTTATGAAAAACATTATGGATCTTCCAAGTCTGAGGAAGATCAAGACGGTAGGCAACAGGATTGATGACGGACAAGATTTTGTAAGGCCCAATAAACTTAGGACCCAACTTCCAGGAGGGAACCTTCAATTTGATATTCTTAGTAGACAACCACACCAGATCACCAACATTCAGGTCCGGACCAGGCACACGTCTCTTATCCGCCACACGCTTATATCTCTCACTCATGCTCTTTAGATTATCCTGAATCTTTTGCCAAATCGATGACAAAGATGAGGAGAATCTGTCCTCATCAGGTAAACCAGAAGACCCCTCTCCCGAGAAAGTCCCAAACTGCGGATGAAACCCATATGCACCAAAAAATGGTGACTTATCATAGGACTCCTGACGACGGTTATTTAAAGCAAACTCAGCAAGGGACAAAAAAGAACACCAATCCTCCTGATTCTCCGCCACAAAACAGCGCAGATATGTCTCCAGATTCTGATTGACGCGCTCTGTCTGACCATTCGACTGCGGGTGGAAAGCAGAAGAGAATGACAACCGAACCCCCAAGCGAGAACAGAAAGCCTTCCAGAATCTGGAAACAAACTGCGTGCCCCTATCAGAGACAATGTCTGAAGGAATCCCATGCAATTTGACAATGTGATCAATAAATGCCTGCGCCAGCGTCTTAGCATTGGGCAAGCCAGGAAAAGGAATGAAATGCACCATTTTGCTAAAACGGTCCACCACCACCAGAATCACAGTCTTCCCCGAGGAACGAGGCAGGTCCGTAATGAAGTCCATGGACAGATGTGTCCAAGGACGGGAAGGAATGGGTAACGGAAGGAGAGGACCTGATGGCCGTGAATGAGGGACCTTGGCACGAGCGCAGGTCTCGCAGGCAGCCACAAAACCCTCAACCGACTTACGAATTGCCGGCCACCAGAATCTCCGAGCGATGAGATCCACTGTGGCTCTTGCCCCCGGGTGTCCAGCAAGGACAGTATCGTGGTGTTCCTTAAAAATCCTGTGTCTTAAAGCGAGAGGCACAAACAACCTCCCAGGAGGACAAAGATCAGGAGCCTCTGACTGGGCTACCTGAACCTCTGCCTCCAATTCAGGATAAGGAGCAGAGACCACCACACCTTCAGCCAAAATGGGACCCGGGTCTTCAAAATTCCCACCTCCCGGAAAACAACGTGACAGGGTATCTGCCTTCACATTCTTAACCCCAGGGCGGAAGGTGACAACAAAATTAAACCTAGAAAAGAACAAAGACCATCTGGCCTGTCTCGGGTTCAGACGCTTGGCTGACTCCAAGTAGGCCAGATTCTTATGGTCAGTAAACACGGTAATAGGGTGTCTGGCTCCCTCTAGCCAATGGCGACATTCCTCAAAAGCTAACTTGATAGCCAACAACTCCCTATCTCCCACATCATAATTTCTCTCTGCAGAGGAGAGTTTCTTCGAGAAAAAGGCACCCGGTCGCCATTTGGCAGGAGAGGGACCCTGAGACAAGACTGCACCCACACCCACCTCGGAAGCATCAACCTCAACTATGAAGGGTAGAGAAATATCAGGTTGTACCAGGATGGGAGCGGAAGCAAAACTCTCCTTGATATTAGAAAAGGCCTTACGCGCCTCTACCGACCAGGAAGAAAAATCTACCCCCTTTCTGGTCATATCAGTGAGTGGTTTAACAACAGAGGAATAATTCAAAATAAACTTCCTGTAATAATTGGCAAAACCCAGAAAACGCATCAGCGCCTTCTGATTCTCAGGAAGCTTCCACTCAAGCACAGCGCGGACCTTCTCGGGGTCCATGCGAAAACCAGAAGCGGAGAGAAGAAACCCCAGAAATTGAATTTCTGGAACCGCACACATTTTTCCAGTTTAGCGTACAATTTATTCTCCCGCAGGATGAGCAAGACTTGACGTAAGTGTTCCTTATGAGTCTTGAAATCAGGAGAAAAAATCAAAATGTCATCCAGATACACTAATACAAATTTTCCCATTAAATGATAAAAAATGCTGTTCACGAAATGCTGAAAAACGGCTGGAGCATTCATCAAACCAAAAGGCATAACCAAATTCTCGAAATGGCCCTCAGGGGTATTGAAGGCCGTCTTCCATTCGCCCCCTTCTCTGACCCTGACCAGGTTGTATGCCCCTCTTAGGTCTAATTTGGAAAAGACTTTAGCCCCAACAACCTGGTTAAACAGGTCCGGGATCAGAGGAAGCGGATAAGGGTCACGAATAGTGATACTGTTCAGCTCCCTGAAATCCAGACAAGGTCTTAAAGAACCATCTTTTTTCTTAACAAAGAAAAAACCAGCGGCAACAGGTGACTTCGAGGGTCGTATGTGTCCTTTTCTCAGACTCTCAGAGCTATAAGCACGCATAGCGACCCTCTCAGGTTGGGAAAGATTGTATAAACGAGATTTAGGCAGCTTGGCGCCTGGGATGAGATTAATAGGGCAATCGTACTCCCTGTGCGGGGGCAAATCCTGAACTCCACTCTCAGAGAAGACATCCAAAAATTCAGAGAGGAAAGGTGGTACAGTCTTAGTAGAAACCTCTGAAACAGATGTCGTGAGGCAATTCTCTCTGCAAAAGTCATTCCAACCATTTATTTGCCTCGCTTGCCCATAAATGGTGGGGTTATGTTTAGTGAGCCAGGGTAGCCCCAACACTAGAGGAGTAGGCAAACCGCTAAGGACGAAACATGACACATCCTCAACATGAGTATCACTCACAATCAAACGGATATTGTGAACTATGCCCTTTAACGATTTCTGAGAAAGTGGAGCGGAATCGATAGCAAAAACAGGAATATCCTTTCCCAAAGTGCATACCTGGAAACCATGAGTTATTGCAAATTAATTATCAATGAGATTGACAGCTGCTCCACTATCCACAAAAATCTCACAAAAAATATTCTTGCCCTCTAGCGCCACCCTAGCAGGTAGGACAAAACGGGAACTACAAGCAAATGGAAAACCTTCAATTTCCGCATCAACCTTGCCAATAGTAACAGATGGAACGTTTTTAGAGGATCTTTTTCTTTTTGTTTCTTTATTACTCCCAGAAGACTGCCTGAATCTCCTAGAGGGACAAACATTTGCCAGATGATTTATACCTCCACAACAGAAACAAACCCTCCCATGCGGGCTGAATCTTCTATTGTCTGAGGCAATCAACCCCAGCTGCATGGGCTCCTGCTCAGAAGGGGCTGACAGCGACTGAGACCCCTGTGCACTGAATGAGACCGCAGCACTGTCCTTGGGCTGAGTATGACAGGAAGGAGAGATCTCTCCTCTCTCTCTAAGATGCCTGTCAATACGAACGGCCCGAGACATGGCAGAGTCCAAGAAGGCAGGTCTCTCATGAAAGGCAAATGCATCTTTCAATCCCTCTGAAAGACCCTGGCAAAATTGACTTCGGAGTGCAGCATCATTCCAACCAGTATCAGCTGCCCATCTCCGAGATTCTGAGCAGTATATCTCTGCGGATTGTTTACCCTGGCATAAAAGACGTAGTCTAGACTCAGCCAGAGCAATACGATCCGGATCATCATAGATCTGACCAGGGCTAAAAAAAATTCATCCACTGAGCGGAGGGGCCGTGCCCCCACCGGCAGCGAAAAAGCCCAAGACTGAGCGTTATCCCCGAGCAGCGAGATGATGATCCCCACCCTCCGCTCCTCATCACCAGAGGAATGGGGAAGTAGGCGAAAATGGAGTTTGCAAGCCTCTCTAAAGCAAACAAAAATTCTCACTACCCCCGGAGAACGTATCCGGGAGCGAGATCTTAGGCTCAGAACAAACTCCATGAACGCAAGCAGAAACGGCCACCTCAAACTGAGAGACAGTTTTCCGGAGATCTTCTACCTCCAGTGAAAGACCCTGCATGCGGTCAATCAAGGTTGAAACCGGATTCATGCTTAAGACGGTTTTGGCAGTTTATAATGTCACGGAAGGTGTACAGCAAACTAGAAGACACAAAAGGAAGATCCGACTGACTGGATCCAAAACTAAGGAACCAAAGGGATAGCCCTGCAACAGACCTGGCTCTCTCCCTAACTGCTCAGCCTATGCAAACATCTCAATGGTAGATGGTCGCATATCCTCGTACCTCGACTGTATAACCCCTGAACACCCTATAATAGTGAGGGGACACGACCACCGGCTCCCTACACTTGATACGGAGGGAGTCAGGGTCACCTGGGATCCAGAAAACAGGGAAATACAAATGAATGAACAAAACTTATCTGTAGAAGACTCAGTAGTAGCATCCAGCATGCATACACTCCAGGAAGTTGTATAAACCGCAAAGTGATGCAGTATGGGAAGGGATTTAAAGGGATGCAATCAGTGCAACTACATGACAGCTGAGAGAGGCTAACGAGATGAGGAAATGAAAGCAAAACAAAAGGAACCTCAAGGAGGAGGTTCTGAAGGACGTCTGTCAGAGCTTCTCAGATGTCTGGTGGTGACAATAATTTATTCTCCCGAAGGATCGTCAAAACCTGTCTCACGTGATCCTGATGGGTCTTCAGATCAGGAGAGTAAATTAGAATGTCATCCAAATAAACTACCACGGACCTCCCCACAAAATGATGGAAAATGTCATTGATGAATCGCTGAAATACCGCTGGCGCTTTAGTTAACCCAAAAGGCATAACCAGATTCTCGAAATGACCCTCGTGCGTGTTGAAGGTCGTTTTCCACTCATCCCCTTCCTTGATTCTGATCAGATTGTAGGCCCCTCTCAAATACAACTTGGAGAACACTTTGGCTCCAACAATCTGATCAAAAAAATCGGAGATCAAAGGAAGGGGATACGGATCACGGACCGTAATACGATTCAATTCCCTGAAATCCAAACAAGGTCTCAGCGATCCATCCTTTTTCTTTACAAAGAACAAACCCACTGCCACCGGAGACTTAGATGGCCTAATATGACCATTTGCCAAACTCTCGGCGATATACTTCCGCATGACCTCTCTTTCAGGTTGGGAAAGATTGTAAAGCCGAGACTTTGGCAACTTAGCCCCTGGGATGAGATTAACTGGACAATCATAGTAACGATGAGGGGGCAATTCCTGAGCCCCACCCTCCGAAAAGACATCCGCAAAATCTGAGAGATACTGAGGTAAAGCCATAGTAGACACACCAGAGATAGATGTGCCAAGACAATTATCCGAACAGAATTCACTCCAACCAATGATCTGTCTTGCTTGCCAATCTATAATTGGGTTATGTTTTGTCAACCACGGTAACCCTAAGACTATAGGAGCGGGCAAGTCCTTCATGAGAAAACAAGACATAATCTCAACATGTGAATCACCCACCCTTAACTGAATACCATGAGCAATATGAGTGAGACTCCTTTGAGAAAGAGGGGAAGAATCAATTGCGAAAACCGGAATCTCTCTTTCTAAAGTACTTAGACCCAGATTTTGAAGAAAAAGAAAATCAATAAGGTTTACCGCAGCACCACAGTCAATGAATACTTCAACAACAAAAAAATTCTTGAGTCTAGCGCCACCATAGCTGGAAGGAGAAAACGAGTATTACAGGGAGCTTGCATACCTGCTTGCTCCACCACTCGATTCACACTACCAAGAGTCAGGGATGTTTTTGTTTTTTCTTTAGGTAAACCTCTTTGTGATTCTTTCTCATCAACATGCGGTTTAACAAAAGGACAAGCAAAAATAAAATGACCACTTTTTCCACTGTGATAACATAGTTTATGCAACCTCCTAAAGTCTCTACTACCAGAACGGAAAGATACCTGACCCAGCTGCATGGGTTCCTCCCCTACCCTAAAGTTACATGTCATATTACCCAGGGGAGCAGGTGAGACGAAACCACTCACCGAAGGGATCCCTTGTGCGGATGGAACTTTACACCTCTCTCTAATGCGTCTATCTAACCGTACTGCCAAAGACATAGCATTCTCCAATGTATCCGGGTACTCATGAAAGGCTAGGGCATCTTTCAACCTCTCAGACAACCCCTGACAAAACTGACTACGTAACGCGGGGTCATTCCACTCTGACTCGGTAGCCCATCTCCTAAACTCAACGCAGTAAGCCTCCGCAGTATGTTCACCTTGTAATAAATTACGCAATTTAGATTCCGCCATCGAGACCCGATCTGGGTCATCATAAATTAATCCCAAGGCTTTAAAAAATTCTTCCACCGACCGGAGGGCCAGAGAACCGGACGGCAGAGAAAAGGCCCAGGATTGCGCGTCCCCTTTAAGCAGAGAAATGATTATCCCTACCCTCTGACTCTCATCACCAGACGAAGATGGACGCAGCCGAAAATACAACTTGCATGACTCTTTAAAGCGGATAAAGTCATCCACACCCCCTGCAAATCTATCAGGGAGAGCGACCTTAGGCTCCCCATAAATTTAACTTCCTCCTATTGCACCTGATGCCAGAGTATTCTGACACCGTGTGACCGAATTACGCAGATCTGCAACCTCTAGGGATAATCCCTGCATGCAATCAACTAACGCATCAATTTACTTCATCTCAAAAAAGCTGAGAAATGGCAGTCAAAGTATTAGCGGGTTATAATGTCACGGGGGACAGAATACCAGACAAACAGAAAATAAACAAACAAGTGTCTAGGCGAGAAGCTGGGGATCAAGGTCACCTCCTGACAAATTCCTACCAGCTCTCCTTATACTTCTATGCCTACGTTCAGACCCTGAAGAGGGGAATAACGTGTCCTCGTGCCTGGGCTGAAAATTCCCTAAAATCCCTAAGATGGTGAAAGGGGGATAGAGGTAGCCTGCTCCCTCAGAACCTGGAGGGGGCAGGCGTCTCTCTAACAGCCTAGACAGCCAACCACAAGAAAACAAAAAACAACTTATCTTTTCTGAGCAGGAACAGCAAATCCTTCCTTCCTTTCTTTCTTTCACAGAGCCAGACAGAAGCTATAAACCGCACAGGACACTGGGAGTGGGTGTAATTTAAACTCAAACCAACGACCCCACCCAGTGCACCTGAAGGGAGGCGGATACAGCTCAACTCCAAAACAAAAACAAAAGGCTACACACGTGCTGCTAAGCTGGCAGACCTCCGCACATAGCCTGAGCAGGGCATGACAATACTGCTGTCATATTCAGTCATTAAACAAACACCCGTTAGGGCAGAAAAAGTTTATTTGGCAGCCTTTGCTGCATATGTCATTGTGAGATACACCCTTTATATATTTGGGTTATATTCAGATATTTGAAATTCCGCCATTTGGTGCACATACTAAATGATAAAACACTCGGTAACACTGACATGGAGAAGGATCTAGGAATTTTTATAAACAGCAAACTAATCTGCAAAAACCAGTGTCAGGCAGCTGCTGCCAAGGCCAATAAGATAATGGGTTGCATCAGAAGGGGCATAGATGCCCGTGATAAGAACATAGTACAACCACTTTACAAATCGCTAGTCAGACCACACATGGAGGACTGTGTACAGTTCTGGGCTCCTGTAAACAAGGCAGACATAGCAGAGCTGGAGAGGGTCCAGAGGAGGGCAACTAAAGTAATAACTGGAATGGGGCAACTACAGGACCCTGAAAGATTATCAAAATTAGGGTTATTCCCTTTAGAAAAAAGACGACTGAGGGGAGATCTAATTACTATGTATAAATATATCAAGGGTCAGTACAGAGATCACTCCCCTCATCTATTTATCCCCAGGACTGTGACGAGGGGACATCCTCTGCGTCTGGAGGAAAGAAGGTTTGTGCACAGACATAGAAAAGGATTCTTTACTGTAAGAGCAGTGAGACTATGGACTCTTTACTGTAAGAGCAGTGAGACTATGGACTCTTTACTGTAAGAGCAGTGAGACTATGGACTCTTTACTGTAAGAGCAGTGAGACTATGGACTCTGTACTGTAAGAGCAGTGAGACTATGGACTCTATACTGTAAGAGCAGTGAGACTATGGACTCTATACTGTAAGAGCAGTGAGACTATGGACTCTATACTGTAAGAGGGGTGAGACTATGGACTCTGTACTGTAAGAGCAGTGAGACTATGGACTCTATACTGTAAGAGCAGTGAGACTATGGACTCTACTGTAAGAGCAGTGAGACTATGAACTCTTTACTGTAAGAGCAGTGAGACTATGGACTCTTTACTGTAAGAGCAGTGAGACTATGGGCTCTTTACTGTAAGAGCAGTGAGACTATGGACTCTTTACTGTAAGAGCAGTGAGACTATGGACTCTTTACTGTAAGAGCAGTGAGACTATGGACTCTTTACTGTAAGAGCAGTGAGACTATGGACTCTTTACTGTAAGAGCAGTGAGACTATGGACTCTTTACTGTAAGAGCAGTGAGACTATGGACTCTTTACTGTAAGAGCAGTGAGACTATGGGCTCTTTACTGTAAGAGCGGTGAGACTATGGACTCTTTACTGTAAGAGCAGTGAGACTATGGACTCTTTACTGTAAGAGCAGTGAGACTATGGACTCTGTACTGTAAGAGCAGTGAGACTATGGACTCTTTACGGTAAGAGCAGTGAGACTATGGACTCTACTGTAAGAGCAGTGAGACTATGTACTCTTTACTGAAAGAGCAGTGAGACTCTGGACTCTTTACTGTAAGAGCAGTGAGACTATGGACTTTATACTGTAAGAGCAGTGAGACTATGGACTCTTTACTGTAAGAGCAGTGAGACTATGGACTCTTTACTGTAAGAGCAGTGAGACTATGGACTCTGTACTGTAAGAGCAGTGAGACTATGGACTCTATACTGTAAGAGCAGTGAGACTATGGACTCTTTACTGTAAGAGCAGTGAGACTATGGACTCTTTACTGTAAGAGCAGTGAGACTATGGACTCTTTTCTGTAAGAGCGGTGAGATTATGGACTCTTTACTGTAAGAGCAGTGAGACTATGGACTTTTTACTGTAAGAGCAGTGAGACTATGGACTCTTTACTGTAAGAGCAGTGAGACTATGGACTCTTTACTGTAAGAGCAGTGAGACTATGGACTCTTTTCTGTAAGAGCGGTAAGACTATGGACTCTTTACTGTAAGAGCAGTGAGACTATGGACTCTTTACTGTAAGAGCAGTGAGACTATGGACTCTTTACTGTAAGAGCAGTGAGACTATGGACTCTGTACTGTAAGAGCATTGAGACTATGGACTCTATACTGTAAGAGCAGTGAGACTATTGACTCTTTTCTGTAAGAGCGGTGAGACTATGGACTCTTTACTGTAAGAGCAGTGAGACTATGGACTCTTTACTGTAAGAGCAGTGAGACTATGGACTCTTTACTGTAAGATCAGTGAGACTATGAACTCTTTATTGTAAGAGCAGTGAGACTATGGACTCTACTGTAAGAGCAGTGAGACTATGGACTCTACTGTAAGAGCAGTGAGACTATGGACTCTTTACTGTAAGAGCAGTGAGACTATGGACTCTATACTGTAAGAGCAGTGAGACTATGGACTCTTTACTGTAAGAGCAGTGAGACTATGGACTCTTTACTGTAAGAGAAGTGAGACTATGGACTCTTTACTGTAAGAGCAGTGAGACTATGGGCTCTTTACTGTAAGAGCAGTGAGACTATGGACTCTTTACTGTAAGAGCAGTGAGACTATGGACTCTTTACTGTAAGAGCAGTGAGACTATGGACTCTATACTGTAAGAGCAGTGAGACTATGGACTCTTTACTGTAAGAGCAGTGAGACTATGGACTCTTTACTGTAAGAGCAGTGAGACTATGGACTCTTTACTGTAAGAGCAGTGAGACTATGGACTCTTTACTGTAAGAGCAGTGAGACTATGTACTCTTTACTGTAAGAGCAGTGAGACTATGGACTTTATACTGTAAGAGCAGTGAGACTATGGACTCTATACTGTAAGAGCAGTGAGACTATGGACTCTATACTGTAAGAGCAGTGAGACTATGGACTCTTTACTGTAAGAGCAGTGAGACTATGGACTCTATACAGTAAGAGCAGTGAGACTATGGACTCTTTACTGTAAGAGCAGTGAGACTATGGACTCTTTACTGTAAGAGCAGTGAGACTATGGACTCTATACAGTAAGAGCAGTGAGACTATGGACTCTTTACTGTAAGATCAGTGAGACTATGGACTCTGTACTGTAAGAGCAGTGAGACTATGGACTCTTTACTGTAAGAGCAGTGAGACTATGGACTCTTTACTGTAAGAGCAGTGAGACTATGGACTCTTTACTGTAAGAGCAGTGAGACTATGGACTCTATACTGTAAGAGCGGTGAGACTATGGACTCTTTACTGTAAGAGCAGTGAGACTATGGACTCTTTACTGTAAGAGCAGTGAGACTATGGACTCTATACTGTAAGAGCAGTGAGACTATGGACTCTTTACTGTAAGAGCAGTGAGACTATGGACTCTTTTCTGTAAGAGCGGTGAGACTATGGACTCTTTACTGTAAGAGCAGTGAGACTATGGACTCTTTACTGTAAGAGCAGTGAGACTATGGACTCTATACTGTAAGAGCAGTGAGACTATGGACTCTTTACAGTAAGAGCAGTGAGACTATGGACTCTTTACTGTAAGAGCAGTGAGACTATGGACTCTATACTGTAAGAGCAGTGAGACTATGGATTCTTTACTGTAAGAGCAGTGAGACTATGGACTCTTTACAGTAAGAGCAGTGAGACTATGGACTCTATACTGTAAGAGCAGTGAGACTATGGACTCTCTACTGTAAGAGCAGTGAGACTGTGGACTCTATACTGTAAGAGCAGTGAGACTATGGACTCTTTTCTGTAAGAGCGGTGAGACTATGGACTCTTTACTGTAAGAGCAGTGAGACTATGGACTCTTTACTGTAAGAGCAGTGAGACTGTGGACTCTATACTGTAAGAGCAGTGAGACTATGGACTCTGTACTGTAAGAGCAGTGAGACTATCGACTCTTTACTGTAAGAGCAGTGAGACTATGGACTCTTTACTGTAAGAGCAGTGAGACTATGGACTCTATACTGTAAGAGCAGTGAGACTATAGACTCTTTACTGTAAGAGCAGTGAGACTATGGACTCTATACTGTAAGAGCAGTGAGACTATGGACTCTACTGTAAGAGCGGTGAGACTATGGACTCTTTACTGTAAGAGCAGTGAGACTATGGACTCTTTACTGTAAGAGCAGTGAGACTACGGACTCTTTACTGTAAGAGCAGTGAGACTATGGACTCTTTACTGTAAGAGCAGTGAGACTATGGACTCTATACTGTAAGAGCAGTGAGACTATGGACTCTTTACTGTAAGAGCAGTGAGACTATGGACTCTTTACTGTAAGAGCAGTGAGTCTATGGACTCTATACTGTAAGAGCAGTGAGACTATGGACTCTATACTGTAAGAGCAGTGAGACTATGGACTCTGTACTGTAAGAGCAGTGAGACTATGGACTCTATACTGTAAGAGCAGTGAGACTATGGACTCTATACTGTAAGAGCAGTGAGACTATGGACTCTACTGTAAGAGCAGTGAGACTATGGACTCTATACTGTAAGAGCAGTGAGACTATGGACTCTTTACTGTAAGAGCAGTGAGACTATGGACTCTGTACTGTAAGAGCGGTGAGACTATGGGCTCTTTACGGTAAGAGCAGTGAGACTATGGACTCTGTACTGTAAGAGCAGTGAGACTATGGACTCTATACTGTAAGAGCAGTGAGACTATGGACTCTATACTGTAAGAGCAGTGAGACTATGGACTCTATACTGTAAGAGCAGTGAGACTATGGACTCATACTGTAAGAACAGTGAGACTATGGACTCTTTACTGTAAGAGCAGTGAGACTATGGACTCTGTACTGTAAGAGCGGTGAGACTATGGGCTCTTTACGGTAAGAGCAGTGAGACTATGGACTCTTTACTGTAAGAGCAGTGAGACTATGGACTCTATACTGTAAGAGCAGTGAGACTATGGACTCTGTACTGTAAGAGCAGTGAGACTATGGACTCTATACTGTAAGAGCACTGAGACTATGGACTCTTTACTGTAAGAGCAGTGAGACTATGGACTCATACTGTAAGAACAGTGAGACTATGGACTCTTTACTGTAAGAGCAGTGAGACTATGGACTCTTTACTGTAAGAGCAGTGAGACTATGGACTCTATACTGTAAGAGCAGTGAGACTATGGACTCTGTACGGTAAGAGCAGTGAGACTATGGAACTCTCTGCCTGAGGAGGTGGTGATGGTGAGTGCAAAAAAGGAATTCAAGAGGGGCCTGGATGTATTTCTGGAGTGTAATAATATTACAGGCTATAGCTACTAGAGAGGGGTCGTTGATCCAGGGAGTTAGTCTGATGCCTGATTGGAGTCGGGAAGGAATTTTTTATTCCCCTAAAGTGGGGAAAATTGGCTTCTACCTCACAGTTTTTTTTTTGCCTTCCTCTGGATCAACTTGCAGGATAACAGGCCGAACTGGATGGACAAATGTCTTTTTTCGGCCTTATGTACTATGTTATATACACTGCTCAAAAAAATAAAGGGAACACAGAAATAACACATCCTAGATCAGAATTAATTAAATATTCTTCTGAAATCCTTTGTTCTTTACATAGTTGAATGTGCTGACAACAAAATCACACAAAAATTAAAAAATGGAAATCAAATGTTTTAACCCATGGAGGTCTGGATTTGGAGTCACCCTCAAAATTAAAGTGGAAAAACACACTCCAGGCTGATCCAACTTTGATGTAATGTCCTTAAAACAAGTCACAATGAGGCTCAGTAGTGTGTGTGGCCTCCACGTGCCTGTATGACCTCCCTACAACGCCTGTGCATGCTCCTGATGAGGTGGCGGACGGTCTCCTGAGGGATCTCCTCCCAGACCTGGACTAAAGCATCTGCCAACTCCTGGACAGTCTGTGGTGCAACGTGACGTTGGTGGATAGAGCGAGACATGATGTCCCAGATGTGCTCAATTGGATTCAGGTCTGGGGAACGGACGGGCCAGTCCATAGCATCAATGCCTTCGTCTTGCAGGAACTGCTGACACACTCCAGCCACATGAGGTCTAGCATTGTCTTGCATTAGGAGGAACCCAGGGCCAACCGCACCAGCATATGGTCTCACAAGGGGTCTGAGGATCTCATCTCGGTACCTAATGGCAGTCAGGCTACCTCTGGCGAGCACATGGAGGTCTGTGCGGCCCTCCAAAGAAATGCCACCCCACACCATTACTGACCCAATGCCAAACCGGTCATGCTGGAGGATGTTGCAGGCAGCAGAACGTTCTCCGCGGCGTCTCCAGACTCTGTCACGTCTGTCACATGTGCTCAGTGTGAATCTGCTTTCATCTGTGAAGAGCACAGGGCGCCAGTGGCGAATTTGCCAATATTGGTGTTCTCTGGCAAATGCCAAACCTCCTGCACGGTGTTGGGCTGTAAGCACAACCCCCACCTGTGGACGTCGGGCCCTCATATCACCCTCATGGAGTCTGTTTCTGACCGTTTGAGCAGACACATGCACATTTGTGGCCTGCTGGAGGTCATTTTGCAGGGCTCTGGCAGTGCTCCTCCTGTTCTTCCTTGCACAAAGGCGGAGGTAGCGGTCCTGCTGCTGGGTTGTTGCCCTCCTACGGCCTCCTCCACGTCTCCTGATGTACTGGCCTGTCTCCTGGTAGCGCCTCCATGCTCTGGACACTACGCTGACAGACACAGCAAACCTTCTTGCCACAGCTCGCATTGATGTGCCATCCTGGATAAGCTGCACTACCTGAGCCACTTGTGTGGGTTGTAGACTCCGTCTCATGCTACCACTAGAGTGAAAGCACCGCCAGCATTCAAAAGTGACCAAAACATCAGCCAGGAAGCATAGGAACTGAGAAGTGGTCTGTGGTCACCACATGCAGAACCACTCCTTTATTGGGGGTGTCTTGCTAATTGCCTAAAATTTCCACCTGTTGTCTATCCCATTTGCACAACAGCATGTGAAATTGATTGTCACTCAGTGCTGCTTCCTAAGTGGACAGTTTGATTTCACAGAAGTGGAGTTACATCGTGTTGTTTAAGTGTTCCCTTTATTTTTTTGAGCAGTGTATTTAATTGAGGCCTAGTGTGGGTCAGGGCGTGTGAGATACACCCTTTATATATTTGGGTTCTATTTAGGTATTTGAAATACAGCCATTTTGAGCATAAATCTTTAATTGCGGCCTAGTCTGATTCAGGCCGTGTCAGATACACCCTGTACATACTGTCGTTCTATTCTACTATTAATTAAACACCCATTTTGGGCAAGATCCTAAATTCTAGAAATATGAGGAGAGCGTCAAATAAGGGACGTGGCCCCGGTCGTGGTGCTGCTGGTGGAGCTCCTGTTGCAGGGAGAGGACGTGGTCGATCTGTACCAGCTACACGCACAAGTGAAACCCCTTCCTCAGGTGCGAGTAGGCGACAGAACCTGCAGCGGTATTTGGTCGGGCCTAATGCGGCTCTACGAATGGTGAGGCCTGAACAAGTACAGGCGATAGTAGATTGGTTGGCTGACAGTGGCTCCAGTTCCTTCACATTGTCTCACACCCAGTCTCCTGCTGAAAGACCACAGTTAGCACCTGCAGCCGATGTCCATCAGTCTTTCACCTCGCCCCCTTGCACATCAGCCAAGCAGTCTGAGCCCCAAGTCATGCAGCAGTCTCTTCTGCTTTTTGATGACTCTGTTAGCAGGGTTTCCCAGGGACTTCCACCTAGCCCTGCCCCAGAAGTGGAAGAGATTGAGTGCACCGATGCCCAACCACTTATCTTTCAGGATGAGTACATGGGAGGACCATCGCAGCACGTCTCGGATGATGACGAAACACAGGTGCCAACTGCTGGGGCTTTCGAAAGTGTGCAGACCGAGAAGGAAGGCAGGGGTCAAGACTAGGTGGAAGATGATGAGGAGGACGATGAGGTCCTCAACCCCACATGGAATCAAGGTCATGCGAGTGACCTATGTAGTTCGGAGGAAGAGGCGGTGGTCGCACAGAGCCACCAGCCAAGCAGAAGAGGGAGCAGGGTGCAAAAGCGGAGCGGCCGTCCTCTAGACAGTACGCCTCCTACTGCCCACCGCAGCAAGGGAACGAGCACACCAAAGCCAGCTCCAAGGATTTCCCTGACGTGGCAGTTCTTCAGAGAATGTGCTGACGAGAAGACACGAGTGGTTTGCACGCTGTGCAATCAGAGCCTGAAGCGAGGCATAAACGTTCTCAACCTGATCACAACCTGCATGACCAGGCATCTAAGTGCAAAGCACGAGCTGCAGTGGAGAAGACACCTCAAAAACCAAGAAAGGTCTCTGGCTCCTCCTGCTTCCTCTTCTGCTGCAGTCGTGGCCTCTTCATCCACCTCTGGAGCTACAGTGCCACCTGCCACCCCGCAGAGGATCTGCCAGCAACACCACCACCTGGGTCACCAAGCATCTCCACAATGTCCCACGGAAGCGTTCAGCTCTGTGGCGGAACCCGCCTCGCCACTGGGCATTGGAGAGGCCTGGCTACCCGCCTCCTACCTACTGACTATGGCCCCTGGTGAATTTGTACGTGGAATGCAATTTGGGCATGTGGTATTTTGTATTGCTGTGTGTTGTGGACTGTATATATCTTGCTCTTACTGTAATGTTTGCATGTTACAGGCATTGTTGTTCTGTGCCTCTTCTCCTCCCCCTTTTTCCTGTCCCATTGTTTCCCCCGGCAGGGTGTTGTCGCAGGGACACCAGTTTAAACCAGCTGCTCTGTCCCTCCTCAATCTCCCATCAGCCCTTGCTATTGTCTGCCCCCCCCCCTTCCTTGTACCATAGTCCTAGGTGCCCTATTGTATGTAAATGAGGCTGTTGGGGGGTTCAAAGTAGGTGTGCTGTGTCTAAATAAAGTCAGTTCCTGTTTTAACCCTCAAGGTGAAGTGTCGTCTCATTCTTGGGGGAGGATTTATTGCATGCTGTCCCAGTTTGACTGCTAGGAGTGTAAACCTATTTGTGTGGTTTCCTATTCAACTGTCTACAGCATTCATATGCTTGAAGAGGATTTATATGCTGCTTCGGTTCGGTGATTGTGGTGTCTGCCAGAGTGCTTGGAAACCTCAGGAAAACGCTAGGAGCATCCGTCAACGGAGGTACTCAGTCGGGGTGCCAGGTGATCCGTTACAAGCTCTCCATCTCCCAAACGCTGGAGCGGAAGAGGAAGTACCCCCCTACCCACCCGTGATCCCTGGCCCTGAATGCCAGCATTTCTAAATTACTGGCCTTTGAAATTCTGTCATTCCGTCTGGTGGAGACGGAGAGTTTTAAAGGCCTTATGGCGGTGGCTGTCCCACAGTACGTCGTGCAGGGAAGCATGTCCATGGAAAACTCGCCCAGTTGGGGCCACACATGAAGTTTGCATGCCCAGAAGTCCAGGAGATCTTGGATCATGGGTTACAGGGTGCAGTCCAAGTATGTCACCGCCTGCTGGTTCAGGTTCTGCTGGATGTCCTGCTGCTGGAGCTGGGTGGTTTCTTCAGAGGGCGGCTGAAGAAAGCTGCTCATTATAGACGGAAGTTGATGCATATGATGCTGGTGATGCTTCTATCCCCCCCCATCCCCCCACACACACAACAGGCCCCCCAGTAAGACCTTAATGAGGACCGCCTGGTAATATGGAGGCTGAAATCTGTAGGCTGTAATATAATGTGGAGGCTGTAATATCATGTGGAGACTGGTAATATGGAGGCCGTAATATAATATGGAGGCTATAATGTAATATGGAGGCTATAATGTAATGTGAAGGCTATAATATAATATGGAGGCTGTAATATAATGTGGAGGCTGTAATATAATATGGAGGCTATAATGTAATGTGGAGGCTATAATATAATATGGAGGCTGTAATATAATGTGGAGGCTGCAATATAATGTGGAGGCTATAATGTAATATGGAGGCTGTAATATAATGTGAAGCCTGGTAATATTGAGACTGTAATATAATGTGGAAGCTATAATGAAATGCGGAGGCTGTAATATAATTTGGAGCCTAGCAATATGGAGGCTGTAATATAGTGTGAAAGCTGAAATCTGTAGGCTGTAATATAATGTGAAGGCTGTAATATAATGTGGAGGCTGTAATATAATGTGGAGACTGGTAATATGGAGGCTGTAATTTAATGTGGAGGCTGTAAAATAATGTGGAGCCTGGTAATATGGAGGCTGAACTATAGTGTGAAGGCTGAAATCTGTAGGCTGTAATATAATGTGGAGGCTGTAATATCATGTGGAGACTGGTAATATGGAGGCTGTAATGTGGAGGCTGTAATATAATATGGAGGCTATAATGTAATGTGGAGGCTGTAATATAATGTGGAGGCTGTAATATAATGTGGAGGCTATAATGAAATGTGGAGGCTGTCATATAATTTGGAGCCTGGCAATATGGAGGCTGTAATATAGTGTGAAAGCTAAAATCTGTAGGCTGTAATATAATGTGAAGGCTGTAATATAATATGGAGGCTATAATGTAATGTGGAGGCTATAATATAATATGGAGGCTGTAATATAATGTGGAGGCTGTAATATAATGTGGAGGCTATAATGAAATGTGGAGGCTTTCATATAATTTGGAGCCTGGCAATATGGAGGCTGTAATATAGTGTGAAAGCTAAAATCTGTAGGCTGTAATATAATGTGAAGGCTGTAATATAATATGGAGGCTGTAATATAATGTGGAGACTGGTAATATGGAGGCTGTAATTTAATGTGGAGGCTGTAAAATAATGTGGAGCCTGGTAATATGGAGGCTGTAATATAATGTGAAGCCTGGTAATATGGAGGCTGTAATATAATGTGGAGCCTGGTAATATGGAGGCTGAACTATAGTGTGAAGGCTGAAATCTGTAGGCTGTAATATAATGTGGAGGCTGTAATATCATGTGGAGACTGGTAATATGGAGGCTGTAATGTGGAGGCTGTAATATAATATGGAGGCTATAATGTAATGTGGAGGCTGTAATATAATATGGAGGCTGTAATATAATGTGGAGGCTATAATGAAATGTGGAGGCTGTCATATAATTTGGAGCCTGGCAATATGGAGGCTGTAATATAGTGTAAAAGCTAAATTCTGTAGGCTGTAATATAATGTGAAGGCTGTAATATAATGTGGAGGCTGTAATATCATGTGGAGACTGGTAATATGGAGGCTGTAATATAATGTGGAGGCTGTAATATAATATGGAGGCTATAATGTAATGTGGAGGCTGTAATATAATGTGGAGCCTGGTAATATGAAAGCTGTAATATAATGTGGAGCCTGGTAATATGTAGGCTGTAATAAAATGTGGAAGCTGTAATATAATATGGAGGCTGTAATAAAATGTGGAAGCTGTAATATAATATGGAGGCTATAATGTAATGTGGAGGCTGTAAAATAATGTGAAGCCTGGTAATATGGAGGCTATAATGTAATGTTGACGCTGTAATATAATGTGGAGCCTGGTAGTATGGAGGCTGTAATATAATGTGGAGCCTGGTAATATGGAGGCTGTAATATAATGTGGAGCCTGGTAATATGGAGGCTGTAAAATAATGTGGAAGCTGTAAGGCAGAGGCTGTAATAGAATGTGGAGGCCGGTAATGTAACATGGAGGCTGTAATATAATGCGGAGGCTGGTAGTATGGAGGCTGTAATATAATGTTGAGGTTGATAATATAATATGGAGGCTGTGATGTAATGTGGAGGCCATTAATATGGAGGCTGTAATAAAATGTAGATGCTGTAAATATGGAGACTGTAATATAATGTTGAGGATGATAATATAGAGGCTGTGATGTAATGTGGAGACTATAATGTAATGTGGAGGCTTTAAATATGGAGGCTGTAATATAATGTTGAGGTTGATAATATAATATGGAGGCTGTAATATATTGTGGAAGCTGTAATATAATATAGAGGCTGTAATGTAATATGGAGGCTGTAATATCATGTGGAGGCTGGAATATAATGTGGAAGCTGTAATATTATATGTAGGCTGTAATGTAATGTGGAGGCTGTGATATTATGTGGAGCCTGGTAATGTAATGTGGAGGCTGTAATGTAATGTAGAGGCTGGTAGTATGGAGGCTGTAATGTAATGTAGAGGCTGGTAATATGGAGGCTGTGATGTAAGGTGGAGGCTATAATGTAATGCAGAGGCTGTAATAGAATGTGGAGGCTGTGATATTATGTGGAGCCTGGTAATGTAATGTGGAGGCTGTAATGTAGAGGCTAGTAGTATGGAGGCTGTAATGTAATGTGGAGGAAGATAATGTAGTATGGAGGCTGTAATAGAATGTGGAGGCTGTAATGTAGAGGCTAGTAGTATGGAGGCTGTAATATAATGTGGAGGAAGATAATGTAATATGGATGGTGTAATAGAAACATAGATGTAATATGGAGGCTATAATGTAATGCAGAGGCTGGAATAGAAACATAGATGTAATATTGAGGCTGTAATGTAAGGTGGAGGCTGTAATGTAATGCAGAGGCTGTAATAGAATGTGGAGGCTGGTAGTATGGAGGCTGTAATATAATGTGGAGGTTGATAATATAATATAGAGACTTTATTTTAATGCGAAGGATATGATGTAATTTACAGGCTGGTAACATGGAGGCTGGAAAATGAAAACCACCAGCACTTCTGAGCTCAGCCAATCAGAGGTGGAGGGCGGGGCCTGGAGTTCAGGAACAGCCCCGCCCCCAGTTCTCTTTCAGGTCCGCCCATGCTCCATATAAAGGAGGGCTCTGGGCTGAGCAGTCACTGCTCTCTGCTCCTCACACCTAGAAGATGTCTGGTCGCGGTAAAGGAGGGAAAGGGCTCGGGAAAGGCGGCGCCAAGCGGCACAGGAAGGTGCTCCGTGATAACATCCAGGGCATCACCAAGCCTGCCATCCGCCGCCTAGCTCGCAGGGGAGGCGTCAAGCGCATCTCCGGCCTCATCTATGAGGAGACTCGCGGGGTGCTGAAAGTCTTCCTGGAGAACGTCATCCGGGACGCCGTCACCTACACCGAGCACGCCAAGAGGAAGACCGTCACCGCCATGGACGTGGTCTACGCGCTCAAGCGCCAGGGCCGCACTCTCTACGGC